>NC_083402.1:11289680-11634680 GCF_020745735.1 Hemiscyllium ocellatum
TGTGTGTGGAGAAAAGGGAGGCACATCTCCCGATCACTTCAGAAACAGTGAGCATCTGAGGTTTATGATTCATTCCAGGAAGAATGTAATTAGAATCATAAAATCCCCACACTGTAGAAAGAGACCATTCGGCCCATCGACTCTTTTTTTCACCGACCCTCTGATCCCACCTAGACCAATTCCTCAACCTATTTCCATAACCCACCTAGCCTACACATCCCTAGACACTGTGGGCAATTTTTGCTAATCCGGCAAAAACCCAAGCAGACACGTGAGTATGTGCAACTCTACACAGTCACAGAAGGCTGGGATAGAGCCTAGGTCACTGGTACTCAGGCGCCATGCAACTCTAGAGAAGCTTCCTGCTTTAGCGGCATCCCAGAGTATCCTGTCCTTTTAGAGACAGGGGGAGAGAGTAATGGAGTGGTGAACACCTCCAAAAATCTAAAAGATCTCCAAGTGAGAGCCAGCAATCCAGCAGCAATGCTGGTCAGGATTTTTGGGATGAATTATTCTAAAAACACATTTCCCAGCACTGAATTAGGATTACAACCCCCCCCTCCCAGGATTATTGTCCAGTCTCTCTGGGAATTAAGCAGCACCTTGATTACACCAAGGGTGGGTTATCTGTTTGCAGTTAGCCATAGTTTGTGACTGACCATAAGTACCTCTCTGTTAGAGAAAATAAGAATCAAGTGGTTATAGAAATATAGAAGGCTAGAATACAGGAGCAGGAGTAGGTCATTCAGCCCTTTTGAGCTTGCTCTGCCATTCAGTATGATCACAACTGACCCACCCAGCTCAGTCCCCTACAAGCTTTCTCCCCGTATCCTTTGATGCCTTTGCCTCAGGAACTGTGTCAAACTCCTTCCCAAAAATATTTAATGTTTTGCCTCAACTGCTTTCTGTGGCAGAGAATTCCACAGGCTCACCACTGTCTGGGAGAAGAACTCTTTGCTCACCTGGGCTTGAAATGGCCAAACCCGCATCCTTAAAATGCAGCCCCTGCTTCTGGACTCCTTAATAATTGGGACATCCCTCCTGAGTTTACTCTGTCTACTCCTGTTAGAGTTTCATAGGTTTACATGAGATTTTTACCTCCACTTTTCTTCTAATCTCATTGAATATAGTCCGAGTCAATCCAGTCTCGCTTATTGCTCAAAGCGCACCCCTCCATATTGAGCACAGCTGGCCAGGAATTGCTCCCACCTCAGGCCATTTGGAACAACTAGACGATTCACCATGCAAGGGTGGCCTCTCACTTGATTCCCTGAAGCAGCTAGCAGCAACCTAAGATTCTGGCCAATGTCTGACACTGACAGTCAAGAATTATCCAATCGGTTAATTAATTCTACAACGTGGGCAGCCAATCAGGAGGACGCTGGTAAGGTCAAGTCTAAGCAACATAGAGTCATAGGGATGCAAAGCATGGAAACAGACCCTTTGCTCCAACTCATCTATTCTGACCAATCTAGTCCCACCTGACAGCACTTGGCCAATCTCCCTCCAAACCCTTCCTATTCATATACCCATCCAGATGCCTTTTAAATTCTGTAATTGTACCAGCCTCCACCACTTCCTCTGGCAGCTCATTCCATACATGCACCACCCTCTGCGTGAAAAAGTTGCCCCTCAAGTCCCTTTTAAATGTTTCCCCTCTCACTCTAAACCAATGCCCTTTAGTTCTGGACTCCCCCACCTCAGGGAAAATACCTTGTCTATTTACCCTATCCGTGCCCCTCATGGTTTTGTAAACTTCTATAAGGTCACCCCTCAGCTTCCAATGTTCCAGGGAAAATAGCCGCAGCCTATTCAGTATCTCCCTATAGGTCAAATCCTCCACCCCTGGCAACATCCTTGTAAATCGTTACTGAACACTTTCAAGTTTCATAACATCCTTCCGATAACAGGGAGACCTGAACTGCACACACAAAATTCCAAAAATGGCATAACCAATGTCCTGTACAGCAGCAGCATGACCTCCCAACTCCGATACTCAGCGCTTTGTTCAATAAAGGAAAACATACCAAACGCCTTCTTCACCATCCTATCTACCTGAGACTTTACTTTCAAGGAGCTATGTTCTATTAGATCTTTGAAAGTTGCCACTCAGGTGGATAGAGCTTGTAAGACGGCCTATGGTGTATTAGCGTTCATTAGCAGAGGGATTGAATTCAAGAGTCGTGAAGTGATGTTGCAGCTGTACAGGACTTTGGTAAGGCCACATTTGGAGTACTGTGTGCAGTTCTGGTCGCCTCACTTTAGGAAAGATGTGGAAGCTTTGGAGAGGGTGCAGAGAAGATTTACCAGGATGTTGCCTGGAATGGAGAATAGGTCGTACGAGGACAGGTTGAGAGTTCTCGGCCTTTTCTCGTTGGAACGGCGAAGGATGAGGGGTGACTTGATAGAGGTTTATAAGATGATCAGAGGAATAAATAGAGTAGACAGTCAGAAACTTTTTCCCCCGGGTACAACAGAGTATTACAAGGGGACATAAATTTAAGGTGAAGGGTGGAAGGTATAGGGGAGATGTCAGGGATGGGTTCTTTACCCAGAGAGTGGTGGGGGCATGGAATGCGCTGCCCGTGGCAGTGGTAGAGTCAGAATCATTGAAGACCTTTAAGCGGCAATTGGATAGGTACATGGATGGGTGCTTAATCTAGGATAGATGTTCGGCACAACATCGTGAGCCGAAGGGCCTGTTCTGTGCTGTATTGTTCTATGTTCTATGTTCTCTATGTTTTTATGAACCTGCACTCCAAGGTCTTTTTGTTCAGCAACACTCCCCAGGACCTTACCATACGTCCTACTAAGATCTGCCTTTCCAAAATGCAGCACCTCACATTTATCTAAACTAAATTCCATCTGTCACTCCTCGGCCCATTGGCCCATCTGACCAAGATCCCGTTGTAATCTGAGGTAACCTTCTTTGCTGTATTCATTCATGGGATATGAGTGTTATTGGCTGAGTCAACATTTATTGCCCATGCCTCTTCAGCCTTAGTGGTGAGCTGCCTATGAGAATTACTGCAGTCCATGTGCTGTAGGTAGACCCCCAATGCCATTAGGGAGGGAATTCCAGAATTTTGACCCAGCGATAATGAAGGATCAGTGATATATTTCCAAGTTAAGATGGCTAGTGGCTTGGTGGGGAACTTGCAGGTGGTCGTGTTCCCATGTGTCTGTAACCTTTGTCCTTCAAGATGGACGTGGTTGTGGGTTGGAAGGTGCTGTCTAAGGATCTTTGGTGAATTTCTGCAGTAGAGAGTACACTCTGCTACTACTGAATGTGGATGGAGGGAGTGGATGTTTGTGAATGTGGTGCCAATCAAACCAGGTACTTTTTCCTGGATAGTGTCAAACATCTTGAATGTTGTTGGAGTTGCACTCAAGCAGGCAAGTGAGGAATATTCCATCACTCTCCTGACGTGTGCTTTGCAGGTGGTGGACAGGCTTTGGGGAGTCAGGAGGTGAGTTACTCACCACAGGATTCTGAGCCTCTTATAATATGATTCAGCTTTCAGGACACTAATGAGACCATATCTGAGTACTGTGTACAGTTTGGTCTCCTTATTTATAGAATGTTATAAATATATTGAAGTTGTTCAGACAAGGTATACCAGACTAATATCAAGAATAAGAGGATTGTCTAAAGAGGAAAGGTTACATAGGACATAGAACATAGAACATTACAGCGCAGTACAGGCCCTTCGGTCCTCGATGTTGTGCCGACCTGTCATACCAATCTGAAGCCCATCTAACCTACACTATTCCATGTACCTCCATATACTTGTCCAATGATGACTTAAATGTACTTAAAGTTGGTGAATCTACTACCGTTGCAAGCAAAGCATTCCATACCCTTACTACTCTGAGTAAAGAAACTACCTCTGACATCTGTCCTATATTTATCACCCCTCAATTTAAAGCTATGCCCCCTCGTGCTCGCCGTCACCATTATTGGAAAAAGGCTCTCCCTGTCCACCCTATCTAACCCTCTGATTATCTTATATGTCTCTATTAAGTCACCTCTCAACCTTCTTCTTCTTCCCTCGTAAGACATTCCTTCCATACCAGGCAACATCCTAGTAAATCTCCTCTGCACCCTTTCCAAAGCTTCCACATCCTTCTTATAATGCAGTGACCAGAACTGTACACAATACTCCAAGTGCAGCCGCACCAGAGTTTTGTACAGCTGTAGCATAACCTCGTAATTCCAGAACTCAATCCCTCTGTTAATAAAAGCTAAAACACTGTATGCCTTCTTAACAACCCTGTCAACCTGGGTGGCAACTTTCAAGGATCTGTGTACATGGACACCGCGATCTCTCTGCTCATCTACACTATCAAGAATCTTACCATAAGCCCAGTACTTTGCATTCCGGTTACTCCGACCAAAGTGAATCACCTCACACATGTCCACATTAAACTCCATTTGCCACCTCTCAGCCCAGCTCTGCAGCTTATCTATGTCTCTCTGTAACCTACAACATCCTTCGTCACTATCCACAACTCCACCGACCTTAGTGTCGTCTACAAATTTACTAACCCACCCTTCTACACCCTCATCCAGGTCATACAGGACGAACAGCAGTAGAACCAACACTGACCCTTGCGATACACCACTAGTAACTGGATTCCAGCATGAACATTTCCCATCAACCACCACCCTCTGTCTTCTTTCAGCAAGCCAATTACTGATCCAAATTGCTATATCTCCCACAATCCCATTCCTTGGCATTTTGTACAATAGCCTACTGTGGGGAACCTTATCGAATGCTTTGCTGAAATCCAAATACACCACATCAACTGGTTTACTCTCATCTACCTGTTTGGTCACCTTCTTAAAGAACTCAATAAGGTTTGTGAGGCATGACCTACCCTTCACAAAGCCGTGCTTACTATCCCTAATCAAATTATTCTTTTCTAGATGATTATAAATCCTATCTTTTATAACGTTTTCCAACACTTTACCAACAACTGAAGTGAGACCCACTGGTCTATAATTACCTGGGTTGTCTCTACTGCCCTTCTTGAACAGGGGAACCACATTTGCTATCCTCCAGTCTTCTGGCACTATTTCTGTAGACAATGATGATTTAAAGATCAATGGCACAGGCTCGGCAATTTCCTCCCTGGCTTCCCAGAGGATCCTAGGGTAAATCCCATCAGGACCAGGGGGACTTATCTGCTACGTCATGTTTGTACTTACTAAAGTTTAGAAAAGTAAGAGGTGACTTGACTGAAACTTGTAAGATCCTGCGTTGTCTGTCCAGATGTGTACATCTGGAAAAGCTTGTTTCCTTTTGTCAGAGATTCTGGAACAATTCTGCATAAAAATAAAGAGTTGCCTCCATAAGACAGGGATAAAGAAAGACATTTTTCCCAAGCTGGTGGAAGTGCAGTTTTTAAAAAATGTTTCAGGCAGCGGTAAATAGATTCGTGATGAACATGGAGGTGAGGTTGGATAGGAATGTAGAGCCGAGGGTGCAGTCAGAATTCCAATGATCTTATTGAATGGCTGAGAAGGCTGAAGGGCTGAATGGCCTACTCCTGCTCCTATTCTATGTTTGCATGTGTCCTTTGCAATCTGTGCAGTGCCTTAAGTTGAAATAGAAGCTTTATGGTAGGATTGTGTTAAACATGGGCAGAGGAGGAAAAGCTACTGGTTTGGAAAATGCTCCAACTGAAGTGTTTCCATATCTAGAAAATATATTATGTCTGCCATTATCAATTGGTGCCTCCTCAGTCAGCTACAGAACTGAAGAATCCAAACAGACGGAGTCGAATCTCCTCTCATTACTATAAATTCTGGTATGTCGACTTGCAAATGAGGGAGTAATGGAGAAGGTTTCCTACAGATGATTCACCCTGCAACTTACAGTGTTTCATAAATAGTTTCATCATCTGCAAATATCCAGCCACATCTAATATTAGTCTGTGTCATACTTGTTGAAGTGAGTTTCCATTTAAGATTTATTAGGGGCTTTTCCTGTAAATTACACTTACTTCAAAAAAGATGATAACCAATTTTGACAAGTTGGAGTAATAAAGTGACATTTTCTAACCCTACCTCCCTTTTTTGAAGTTAACTCTGGCTTAGTGCATCACTTTCTCACCTCTGATTCACATGGTGTGTGTGGGTTCACATCCACTACAAGAAGGCATTGAACCAAAGACTTCTCAGAAGACATGTTAAGCTGAGTCCCTGTCTGTCCTCGAGGTGGATGTTAAAAAACCTCTCATGACCATTATTTGAAGATGAGTAGGGGAGTCCATCCCTGTACATTAGCTAATTTTATCCCTCAAACAGATCAGCTGGCAATTATCATTTGTTGGGGTTTGTTGTGAGCAACTGCCTGTAGTTTTTCCTGTGTTACTACAAATACTAACTATTTAATTCGCTAAAAAACAATTATGAAAAGTCTGGGGATGTGAAAGGTGTGATACAGATGCACGTTCTTCCTTCCTTTGTCCTTCATCCTTTCCAGAACTGCAACAACATTTCTCCTTGAGTATTTCCATCCTCACGTCTGATGAGGCAGGATTTCGAAAGACTCACTCAAAAGTTGAATTTCTTACATTCTTAAAAGACAAGGCTGAAACACTGACAATCATCTTTCTGATCCCTATCTTCACTGATGCCAGACTTCTGCCCATTTGGGAAAGAAAAATTCAAAGGTGATGACAGACTACCTGTGATTCATTTACAAAGTTAACTATAGTAACAGTGGGAGGTTAGAGCAGACTTGGGAATCTCATTACTCAATTCCAGAAAATTTGAAGAAAAGGACCATAATTGTGTAAAGGTGTGTGGCAGGTCAAACGACTGAATAGAAACAGCAATGAATGACTAAAGGATTCATAAGGAGGGAAAAATTAAAATGTGAGAGAAAGCTAACTAGAATTATAAATATAGACAGAATACATACTGAACATGGAAAATACTTAACAGAGTGAACAATAGACCCCAAATTCACAAACAGTGTGGGGTAAAAAAAATGTGCCCAGCTCCTCAAAAGCCTTTTCTGACTGTTCCAGAACCCATGGGATCTCCCTCTCTGCCGAGCATTGAACAGATCTCAGAATCTGAGATGGACACAGCAGATGTTACTTCCTCAACACCTTGCCTTCTGAGGAGAACAAATTTCTCTCAAGATGCTCCAGGCACAAGAGGGAGCTACTATGCATTACAAGGTGCCCATACCAGAGGCAGAGTTGGAGGAACCTGGCCCAGTGCTAAAACACTCCAGGAAGAGCTACATAAAACACAGACTGATTTACTCAGAATTAGAGGGGGAGGGATGTAGTGATTGTAATGCAGTTAGCCAAATGGACCTCATAGAATATCTGTTCCCTGATTAGGGATATTAATCCTTCAAATCAGGGACACCTGCTGGAAAGATAGGAACAGGAGTTAGCGAGTTTTGAGAAGATTTGTAGCTCAGGTTGAGGTTCTGGATGTGGGTTTAATCGTTGAGCTGGAGGGTACATTTCCAGATGTTTTGTTACTCTACTAAGTAAGATCTTCAGTGGGCCTCCGGGCGAAGCACTGCTGATAATTCCTGCTTTCTATTTATGTTTGGGTTTCTTTGGGTTGATGATGTCATTTCCTGTTCTTTTTCTCAGGGGTGGTAGATAGGGTCTAATTCAATGTGTTTGTTGATAGAGTTCTAGTTTGATTGCCATGCTTCTAGAAATTCTCGTGCATGTCTCTGTTTGGCTTGTCCTAGGATGGATGTGTTGTCCCACTCTAAGTAGTGTCCTTCCTCATCCGTATGTTAGGATGCTAGTGAGAGTGGGTCATGTCGTTTTGTGGCTAGTTGATGTTCATGTATCCTGGTGGCTAGTTTTGTGCCTGTTTGTCCAATGTAGTGTTTGTTACAGTTCTCACATGGTATTTTGTAAATGACATTAGTTTTGCCTGTTGTCTGTATAGTGTCTTTCAAGTTCATTAGCTACAGTTTTAATGTGTTGTGGGTTTGTGGGCTACCATGATGCCAAGGGGTCTGAGTAGTCTGGCAATCATTTCCAAGGTGTCTTTGATGCAGGGGAGATATCAGGTTTCTTAGCAGAGGCAGTAATGCAGAGACTCAAACAAATAGTTCTGCTAACCATCCAACCCAAACTTTGGGTCTGCTACATGGATGACACCTTTGTCATCACTAAACGAAACAAATTAGAGGAAACCTTCAATACCATCAATGATACCCTTACTGGCATAAAGTTCACTAAAGAGGAGGAAAACAACAACAAACTGCCATTCCTAGATGTCACAATAAACACGAACAGCCAATTGGGATCTTCAAACTACAGGAAAGCAACATATACAGACCAAATATTGAACTACAAAAGCAATCATCACAATATCCACAAACGAAGCTGCATCAGAACATTATTTTACTGAGCCAACACACATAGAGGAACTATGCAGAGCAGAGGAAAATCACCTATATTGTGTATTCAAAAAGAATGGGTACCCAATGAACACAGTCCACCGATTTCTCAGCAACAAATCCAAACAAGCAGACAAAACATGTCCAGAAACCCTAATCACTCTCCTCTACATCAAAGATATCTCGGAAACGACTGCCAGACTACTCAGACCCCTTGGCATCATGGTAGCCCACAAACCTGAGAAAAAGAAGAGGAAATGACATCACCAACCCAAAGAAACCCAAATATATAAATAGAAAGCAGGAATTATCAGCAGTGCTTTGCCCAGAGGCCCGCTGAAGATCTTACCTAGTAGGGTGACAAAATATCCGCAAATGTACTCACCAGCTCAACGAGCAAACCTACATTCAAGAACAGGAATGTCAGACATCCTGCTCACTCTGAGAATTGGCTTGATCAGTGTCGACTACTGGGTGACTTGGTGATATTGGCCTCTGTAGAGTTATTTCAGTGCTGGAATGGCTCATTCACATTTCAATGTTCTCACTAGTCCTTTATTTCTACAGTTATATGGGTTGTATATTTTGATGCCTGAGAACACACTTGTTTTCCTGCTTATGTGTGTTTTTTGACAAGTGGGTTTGTGTGTGTGTGAGTGTGTGTATGTGTGTGTGTGCACACAGGGCAACACTCAAAAATCAATGTATCTGTGTGGATGCTAATACACATTGGTCAATGGATGTATGTGTAGATGCATTTATTTACACATGTACTTGCACATTTGTCATAGAGTCATAAAGATTTTAAAACATGGTAAAAGACCCTTCAATCCATAGAAAATAGAGCAGTACAGCACAGGAATGGGCACTTCAACCCACAATGTTGTGCTGAACATGACGCCAAATTAAACTAATCCTTTCTGCCTGCCCTTGGTCCATATCCCTTCATTCCTTGTATATTCATGTGCTTATCTAAAGTCCCTTAAATGCCCCTATCGTATCTGCTGCCACCACCACCCCTTAGCAGCGTGTTCCAGACTCCTACTACTCTCTTTGTAAAAGACCTGCCCCTCATGTCTCCTTTCAATTTTCCACCTCTTGCCTTAAATACTTGCTCCTAGTATTAGACATTCTGAGCATCAACCCTATCTAAGCATCTCATAATTTCATAGACTTTGATCAAGTCTCCCTTCAGCCTCAACTGCTCCAGAGAAAACAACCTGGGTTTTGCTAGCCTCTTCTTATAGCTCATATTCTCTAATCCAGGCAGCGTCTGGGTAAATCTCTTCTGCACTCTCTCCAAAACCTTCACATCCTCCCTGTAATATAGTAACCAGAATTGAAGGCAATGTTCTGAATGTGGCCTAACCAAATTCATATCAAGCTGCAATATGACATCCTGACTCCTGCTTTCAATTCTGACTCATTCTCAATTCCTGACCAATAAAGGCAAGCATACTTTCCACCTTCTTTATCATCCAATCTACTTGTGTTGCTGCTTTGTGTTGGAGCTATGTACTTGATCCCCCAGATCCATCTGTAAATCAATGTTGTTCAGAGTCCTGCCATTAACTGTATACTTTTCCTTAACATTGGTTAGGCCACTTTTGGAATATTGCATATAGTTCTGGTGTCCCTCCTATCAGAAAGATTGGATTAGATTAGATTAGATTCTCTACAGTATGGAAACAGGCCCTTCAGCCCAACAAGTCCATACCGACCCTCCGAACAGTAACCCACCCAGACCCAGTCTCCTACCCTATGTTTACCCCTGACTAATGCACCTAACACTATGGGCAATTTAGCACGGCCCATTCACTCCTGCACATCTTTGGATTGTGGGAGGAAAGTGGAGCATCCGGAGGAAATCCATGCAGACACGGGGAGATTGTGCAAACTCCAGACAGACAGTTGCCGAAGGTGAGAATTGAACCGGGTCCCTGGCGCTGTGAGGCAACAGCGCTAACCGCTGAGCCACCGTGCCGCCCCAATGTTGTGAAACTTGAAAGGATTCAGAAAAGATTTACAAGGATGTTGCCAGGGTTGGAGGATTTGAGCTACAGGGAGAGGCTGAACAGGCTGGGGCTGTTTTCCCTGGAGCGTCGGAGGCTGAGGCGTAACCTTATAGAGGTGTATAAAATCATGAGGGGCATGGATAGAGTAAATAGACAAATTCTCTTCCCTGGGGTGGGGCAGTCCATAAATGGATGGTGAGAGGGAGAAGAATTTAAAACGGACCTAAGGGGCAATGTTTTCATGCTGAGGGTGGTGTGTGTCTTGAATGAGCTGCCAGAGGAAGTGGTGGATGCTACAACTTTGAAAAGGCATCTGAATGGGTACATGGAAAGGAAGGGTTTAGAGGGCTATGGATCAAGTGCAAAATTAGTTTAGGATATCTGGTTGGCACAGACGAATTAGGTGCTGTACACCTCTCCGACTCCGACTCTGACTCTATTTGATCCTCCAAAGTGCAGCACTTCATATTTACCTGGATTAAACTCCATCGGCCATTTCTCTGGCCATATGTGCAACTGACCTATATCCCGTTGTATCCTTTGACAACTTTCTACACTATCTACAAATCCACCGATGTTTGTATTGTCTGCAAACTTACGAACCCACCCATCTACATTTTCATTCAAGTCATTTATATATATCTCATGAACAGCAAAGGTCCCAGTAACAATCCCTATGGAACACCACTCATGGACCTCCAGCCTGAAAAACACCCATCCACCACTACCCTCTGTGGGCAAACCAATTATGAATTCACGCAGCCAATTCACCGTGGATCCCATGCATCTTAATCTTGTGGATGAGCCTACCATGAGGGACCTTGTCAAAAGCCTTACTAAAATCCATTTTAACAACATCCACTTCTCTACTCTCATCGATCACCTTTGTCACCTCCTTGAAAAGTTCAAAGAAGTTAGTAAGACGTGACCTGCCATGCTGATTGTCCCTAATTAGGCTATGCTTTTCCAAATGCGCGTAAATCCTATTCCTAAGAATTCACTCTAATACGTTCCCAACTACTGATCTATAGTTCACTGGTCTATAGTTTCCTAGATTATCCCTATATCCCTTCTTGAACAGAGGAACATTAGCTATTTTGCCATTCCTCTGGGACCTCTCCAGTGGCTAGTGAGGAAACAAAGATCTTGGTCAAGGCCCCAGCAATGGCCAAGCTAAATTGCCCGTAGTGTTAGGTGAAGGGGTAAATGTAGGGGTATGGGTGGGTTGCGCTTCGGCGGGTCAGTGTGGACTTGTTGGGCCGAAGGGCCTGTTTCCACACTGTAAGTAATCTAATCTAATCAATCTCCCCTCTTGCCTCTCTCGGTAACCTGGGGTAGATACCATCAGGACATAGCCACCTTAATATTCTTCAATAGATTCAACACCAGTTCTTTCTTGATCTCAACATACCTCAGCACATTAGCCCACAAATCCCACTATCCTCCATATCCTTCTCCTGGGTGACTATTGACACAAAGTAGCAATTAACGATCCCACCCACGTCCTCTGCCTCCAAGCACAAGTTCCTTCCTTTATCCTTCAGTGGTCCTACCTTCTCTCTAGTTATCCTTTCGTTTTAATGTATCTATTGAATAGCTTGGGATTCTCTTAAACCCTACTTGCCAAGGTTATTTCATGTCCCCTTCTTCTTGCTCTCCTTATTCCTTGAGTAATTGTTTGAGTACTTTCCTGTTTTATTTGCTTTTAGCTTCCTAAACCTTATATATGCTTCTTTTTCCCTTTTTACTAATTTCACAGCCTCTCTCATTATCCAAGGGCCCCTTACCTTGGATATACTTACAGGTCAGTGTGTATATGTGTAGATGTACACACAGCTCAGTGTGCGCGTGTGTGTAGATGTACACCCAGGTTTCTGTGTGTGTGTGTGTGTGTAGATGTACACACAGGTCAATATGTGAGTGTACATGTACACACAGGACAGTGTGTGTAGATGTACACACAGATCTGTGTGTGTGTGTACATGTACAAACACGTCTGTGTGTGTGTAGATGTACACGCAGGTCCATGTGTGTGTGTGTAGATGTACATACAGATCTGTGTGTGTGTGTAGATGTACACACAGGTCAGTGTGTGTGTATGTGTAGATGAGCACCCAGGGCAGTGTGAGTGTAAATGTACACACAGTGGTGAGCAGTATGAGTGCATGTATTGATGATGTTGTAAGTCAGCCTAATCTGACAACTTTACCGTCATTTTACTTGGAGAAAGTGAGGACTGCAATGCCGGAGATCTGAGTGAAAAAGCACAGCCGGTCAGGCAGCATCCCAGGAGCAGGAGAGTCGACGTTTCGAACGCAAACTCTTCATTTTATTTCCAAACTTTTTGAAATCAGTTCAAATTCAATAAAATAGGAGGCGCGACGTGAACACACGTTTGCTGCGGAGAGCGTTGAGGACTGTTGTCGATGATCCTCACCCGGCAGCTTGTCTCAGTGACCAGCAGACCCTTCCCCTGGGTTCCGGGGCTGCTCTCTAGGGGAGAGACTCTGGACTCGGCCAGAGTCAGCGCCCAGGCTCTGGGTCTGTTGGACATCTCCCCAACCCCAGGGTTAATTCAGGGGGAGCAGCACTAATGCATTATTCTAACAGGTGGCTGACAAGACGACAGTGAGCATTTTTTTTTTGAAAGCATGAAGTTAAGCTCCTTCAAAGGAACTGAGTCAGCGGATTCAGTTGAGGAAGTAGAGCGAGAGAGAGAGAGAAAGCAGTGTTTGGTCAGAGAGTCTGCAGCGAGCGAGTGGGACAGTTCACATTCCGGGCTGAAACATCGAGCTGCCCCCCTTCCAGCTGGTCACCCTCATGGAAGCTGTGCTCAGGTACAGTATCATCGCCCAGTGTCCTTTTTAATTACAGAGAAATCGAGAGCCAGGTAGAGTTGAACTCCCATAAGAGAGGGAGAGATGGTTTAGAAATTCGGAGGGTTGCGTTTTGACTCCGCGCTTGGAAGGTTTTTCGCCTCCAGATGTAGTGAAAATAGCGTTTGTCCCGGACATGAGTGGGACTGTGACCTGTCCCCAGTATTTATTCAGCGAGGTGACAGTCTGTTTATTGAATGAAGTGGAGATGAAAATTAAATAGGGCGACAGGGAGCGCAGGAACAGAAAACAAACATCAATATTTACAAGTCGTCAATTATTTACAGAAGCTAAGGATTTGATGGCCATTCGACCCAACTCCCATGCACTAGGTTGGGAAATTTAACTGTAATTTGTTTATGTTTACAATGAAATCCAGAAAAGTCTGGAAACGCTGAGGATCTGTGGAGTGAGACTGGGACAGGCTCATGTTGCTGTTGAGGATCCTTCGTTTTTTTATTCACTGGAGGGATGTAGGTGTCGCTGACTGGGCCCAGCATTTATTGTCCGTCCCTAGTTGCCCCTTGAGAAGGTAGGGGTGAGCTACCTTCTTGAAACACTGCAGTCCACCAGCTGTGGATTGTCCCACCATGCCATTAGGGAGGGAATTCCAGGATTTTGACCCACTGATGGAGCTGTCATATATTTCCAAGTCAGGGTGGTGGGTGGCTTGGAGGGGAACTTGCAGGGGGTGGTGTTTCCATGGATCTGCTGCCCTTGTGATTCTCGATGGGAGTGGTAGTGGGCTGTCAGATGATTCTTGGTGAATCTTTGCAGTGCAACTTGTAGCTAGTACACACTGCTGCTACTGAGTGCCAGTGGCAGAGGGAGTGAGTGTTTGTGGATGTGATGACAATCAAGCGGGCTGCTTTGTCCTGGATGGTGTCAAGCTTCTCGAGTATAGTTGGAGCTGCACCCATCCCGGCAAGTGGGGAGTATTCCATCACACTCCTGACATGTGCCTTGTAGATGGAGGACAGGCTTTGAGGAGGCATGAGGTGAGTTACACACTGCAGGATTCATAATCTCTGACCTGCTCTCGTAACCACTGTTTAGATGGTGAGCCCAGCTGAGTTTCTGATCAATAGTAACCGCCAGGATGCTGACAGTCAGGGATTCAGTGATGTTAATGTAATCAAATGTCAAAGGGCAGTGAATAGATTGTCTATTATTGGAGATGATCATAACCTGGCATTTGTGTGGCACAAATGTTATTTGTCACTTGTCAGCTCAAGCCTAGATATTGTCCAGATCCTGTTGCATTTGAATGTGGACTGCTTCAGTATCTGATGAGTCATGAATGGTGCTGAACATTGTGTAGTCTTCAGCAAACACTCACTTTGCGACCTGGGCATCATTGGCTGGGCCAGTGGGCAGCATAGTGGCACGGTGGTTACCATTGCTGCCTCACAGCGCCAGAGACCCGGGTTCAATTCCCGCCTCAGGCGACTGACTGTGTGGAGTTTGCACGTTCTCCCCGTGTCTGCGTGGGTTTCCTCCGGGTGCTCCGGTTTCCTCCCACAGTCCAAAGATGTGCAGGTCAGGTGAATTGGCCACGCTAAATTGCCCATAGTGTTAGGCAAGGGGTAAATGTAGGGGTATGGGTGGGTTGCACTTCGGTGGGGCAGTGTGGACTTGTTGGGCCGGAAGGCCGGTTTCCACACTGTAAGTAATCTAATCGATATTGCCCGTCCCTAGTTGTGCTTGAGAAGGTGGTGGTGAGCTTCTTGAACCACTGCAGTCCACACGCTGAAGGTTGATCCAACAATGTCATTAGGGAAGGAATTTCAAGACTGTGACCCAGTGATAGTGAAGAAACGGCAAGTCAGGATGGTGAGTGGCTTGGAGGGAACTTGCAGGTGGTAGAGTTCCCATCTATCTGCTGCCTTTTTCTTTCTAGCTGGAAGCGGTCACAAGTTTAGAAGGTGTTGTCTAAAGATCTTTGGAGAGTAGGTCATTTATGAATCAACTGAAGATTGTTGGGCCTAGGACATGACCCTGATGAACTCCTGCTGAAATGTCTTGGAGCTGAGAAGACTGACCACTAACAACCTTCTTCCTATGTGCGTAAGACTCTAACCAGCATAGTTTGCCCCGATACCCATTGATTCAAGTTCTGTTAGGCCACACTCGGCCGAATGCAGCCTTGATGTAACTCTCACCTTTTGTCCATGTTAGAACCAAGGCTGTAATGAGGTCAGGAGCTAGGTGGTCCAAGCAAAACCTAAACTGGGTTTCACTGAGCTGGTAATTGCTGAGCAGGTACTGCATGATAGTGCTGTTGATGACAACTTCCGTCACTTTACTGACGATCATGTTTACGACGGGGGTGTCTGATGGTAATTGGCCACGTTAAATTAAGAGTCATTGAGTCATACAACACTGAAACAGACCCTTTGGTGTAACTCATTCAGAGTGATAAGACATCCCAATCTGACCTAGGCCTATTTGCCAGCATTTGGTCCATACACCCATTCATAATTCATAGACTCATCCAGGTGGCTTTTAAATGTTGTAACTGTACCCGCTTTCACCACTTCCTCAGGCAGTTCGTTCTGTACACGTATCAACCTCTGTGTGAAAAAGTTACTTCTCCAGTCCTTTTTAAATTTCCCCTCTCACCTTCGACATGTGTCCTCTAGTTTTGGATTTCCCACTCCAGAAAAGAGATCTTGATTTGATTTGATTCAACTTATTGTTATCACGTGCAACCAAGTACAGTAAAAAGTTCTGTTTTGAGTGCAGTCGAAGCAGTTCATAACAATCAAGGATATACAGATCATAGGGTGATTGAACTGAGCAAGACAGAGTTACAATGACAAGATCAACATTATGTTTGAAATTTGAGAGGTCCATTCAGCAATCTGATAACAACAGGGAAGAAGTTATTCTTGGACTTGTTGGTACATATGTTAAACCTTTTGTGTTTTTTGCCTAATGGAAGAGGTTGGAAGAGATTACGACAAGGGTTGGAGGGGTCTTGATAACGTTGGCTGCCTTCCAACAGCAATAGGGAAGTGTACATGGAGTCAATGGATGGGAGGTTGGCTTGTGTGATGGTCTGGGCTGTGTTCACAACTTTCTGTAGTTTCTTACAGTCCTGGGCAGAGCAGTTGCCACAGCAAGTAGTCGTGCATCTGATGGTGCATCTGTAAAAATTAGTGAAGGTCATTGTGGACATGCTGAATTTCATTGAGTCATAGAGGAGTACAGCATGGAAACAGACCCTTTGGGACAACCCGTCCATGCCAACCAGATATCCCAACCCAATTCTAGTCCCACCTGCCAGCAGCCGGCCCATATCCCTCTAAACCTCTCCTATTTATATACCCATCCAGATGCCTTTTAAGTACTGCAATTGTATCAGCCTCCACCACTTCCTCTGGCAGCTCATTCCATACAGGTACCACCCTCTGTGTGAAATAGTTGCCCCTTAGGTCTCTTTTATATCATCCCCCTCTCACCCTAAACCTATGTCCTCTAGTTCTGGACTGTCTGACCCCAAGGAAAAGACTTTCTCTGTTTATCCTATCCATGCCCCTCATAATTTTGTAAACCTCTGTAAGGTCACCCCTCAGCCTCTGATACTCCAGGGAAAACAGTCGCAGCCTATTCAGCCTTTTCCTATAGCTCAAATCCTCCAACACTGGCAACATCCTTATATATCCTTTCTGAACCCTTTCAAGTTTCACAACATCTTTCCAATAGGAAGAAGACCAGAATTGCGCACAATATTCCAAAAGTGGCCTAACCAATGTCCTGTACAGCCGCAACATGACTTCCCAACTCCTATACTCAATGCTCAATAAAGGAAAGCATACGAAACACTTTCTTCATTATCCTATCTACCTGCGACTCCACTTTCAAGGAACTATGAACCAGCACTCCAAGGTCTCTTTGTTCAGCAACACTCCCCAAGACCTTATCATTATGTGTATAAGTCCTGCTCTGGTTTCTTTTCTAGAAATGCAGCACTTCACATTTATCTAAATTAAACTCCATCTTCCACTCCTCAGCCCATTGGCCCATCTGATCAAGAGGTAAAAACGATGACTGAGGATGCTGGAAACCTGATTCTGGATCAGTGGTGCTGGAAGAGCACAGCAGTTCAGGCAGCATCCAATGAGCTGCTCGCTGCTCGTTGGATGCTGCCTGAACTGCTGTGCTCTTCCAGCACCACTGATCCAGAATCCCATCTGATCAAGATCCCATTGTAATCTGAGTTAACCTTCTTTGCTGTCCACTAAACCTCCAATTTTGGTGTCACCTGCAAACTTACTAACGATACCTCTTATGTTCACATCCAAATCATTTATATAAATGTTGAAAAGTAGTGGACCCAGCACTGATCCTTGTGGCACACCACTGGTCACAGGCCTGTAATCTGCAAAACAACCCTCCACCACCTTTGAGCCAGTTCTGTATCAAAATAGCTAGTTCTCCCTGTATTCCATGAGATTTAACCTTGCTAATCAGTGTCCCATGTCCCATCTTGTTGAAAGCCTTACTGAAGTCCATATAGATCACATCCACTGCTCTGCCCTTATCAATCCTCTTTCCTTAGCTGCCTGAGTATGAAGAGCCATTGTTGTGCCTTTTTGACCATCACATCTACATGAGTGGTCCAAGACAGATTGTTAGTTATTGTCATTCCCAGGAACTTATACAGTCATGGAGTAGAGAGATGTACAGCATGGAAACTGAACCTTCGGTCCAATTTTTCCATGCTGGTCAGATTTCCTAAATAAAACTCGTCTCAATTGCTAACATTTGGCCCATATCCCTCTAAACCCTTACTGTTCACATACCGATCCAGATGCTTTTTAAATATTGTCATTGGAGCAGCCTCTGCCCCTTCCTGTGGCATCTCATTCCATACATGTATGACCCTTTGCATGCAAAAGTTACCCTTTAGTTCCCTTCAAAATCTCACCCCTCTCATCTTAAACCTATGCCCTCTAGTTTTGGTCTCCCCAATCCAGGGGAAAATACCTTGTCTATTTACCCTATCCATGCCTCTCATGATTTTGTAAACTTCTATAAGGTCACCCCTCCACCTCTGATGCTCCAGAAAACATAGCCCCAGCCTATTTAGCTTCTCTGTATTGCTCAAACCCTCCAACTGTGATAAATTCTTGTAAATCTTTTCTGAACCCTTTCAATTTTCACAACATCCTTCCCAAAGCAGGGAGACCGGTTGACGTTCTTGATTATCTCCATTGGTGTCGATAAGGGCTATTCAGCTCATGATTTTACAAATCTATATAAGGTCATCCTTCAAACTCTGATGCTCCAGGGAAAACAGCCCCAGTCTATTCAGCCTGTCCTTGTAGCTCAATCCCTCCAGTCCTGGCAACATCCTTGTAAATCTTTTCTGCTCCCTTTCAAGTTTCACAACATCTTTCCTATTAAAGGGTGACCAGAATATATGCAGTATTCCAAGCATGGCCTCACTAATGCCCTCAACATGACCTCCCAACTTCTATACTCAATGCACTGAACAATAACCTTCACCACCATGTTTACCTATGACTCCACTTTCAAGGAACTATGCACCTGCACCCCTCGGTCTCTGTTTTGGAAACACTCCCCAGAGCTCTACCATTAACTGTTGAAATTCTGCCCTGGTCATTCTTGTCAAAATGCAACCTCACATTTATCTAAATTAAACTCCATCTGCCAATCCTCGGCCCATTGACCCATCTGATCAAGGTCCCGTGGTACTTTGACATAATCTTCTTCATTGTCCACTGCACTGCCTATTTTGGTGTCATCTGCAAATTTCCCAACCATACATCCTATAGTCACATCCAAATCATTTGTATAAGTGATGAAAAGCAGTAGACCTAGCACTGATCCTTGTGGTACACCACTGGTCATAGGCCTCCAGTCCAAATAACAACCGACCACTGCCACCTTCTGATTCCTATCTTCAAGCCTTTTGTATCTAATCTTCTAGTTCTCTCTGGATTCCATGTGATCTAATGTTAATAACCATACTACCATGTGGAACCTTGTCAAAAGCTTTGCTGAAGTCCATACAGACATCTGCCACTCTGCCTTAATCAACCTTCTTTGTCACCTCTTCAAAAAGCTGAGATATGATTTCCCATACACAAAGCCACGTTGGCTATTCCTAATCAGTCCTTGTCTTTCCAAATGCATGTAAATCTTGTCCCTCAGAATCCCCTCCAACAACCAATGTTAGGTTCACCGGTCTGTAGTTCCCTGACCTTTCCTTACAGCCTTTTTTTAAATAAATGGCACTGCATTAGCCAACCTCCAGTCTACTGGCACCTTACAAGTGGTTATCAGTCAAACAAATATCTCAGCAAAGAGCCCAGCAATTTCTTCCCTTGCTTTCCACAGAGTCCTGGAAAACAAAATTTCTGATCAGGGCCGGGAGTTTATCTACCTTTATGCGTTTTAAGATCTCTAGCACCTCTTCTTCTGTAATATGAACTCTTTTCAAGACATCAATACTTATTTCCCTAAGTTCCCTGCCTTACTGAGTACAGGACAGACCTGGGCAATTTTCCACATTATTGGACCGATGCCAGTATTGTAACAGTACTGGAGCAGCTTGGTTAGGGGAGCAGCAAGTTCTGGGTCACAGGTCTTCAGTACTATTGCTGATATATTGTCAGGGCATGTGGGGTTTGCAATATCCAGTGTCTCCAACTGTTTCTTGATATTACATGGAGTGAATGGAATTGGCTGAAGACTGGTATCAGTATCGCTGGGGACCACTAGAGGAGGCTGAGATGGATCATCCACATGGCTCTTCTGGCTAACGATTGGATGAATCCTTCAGCATTATCCTTTGCACTGATGTGCTGGGCTCTTCCAGTACTGAAGATGGGGATATTTGTAGAACCTCCGCCTCCATTGAGTTGTTTATTTGTCCACCACCATTTCCAATTAGATGTGACAGGACTGCAGCGTTTTCATGTAATTCATTGGCTATGGGGTCATCTCACTCAATCACCTGCTGCTTCTACTGTTTGGCACACAAGAAGCTGTTTGGTAGCTTCATCAAGTTGATACCTCATCTTCAGGGTACCTGTTACTGCTCCTGGCATGCCCTCCTGCACTCTCTATTGAACCAGGGTTGATCCCCTGGTGTAATGGGAATGGTTGAGTAGAGGATATGCCAGGCCATGAGGTTACATAATGCGTTGAAGTACAATTCTGCTGCTGCTCATGATCCACAATGCTCCATGGATGCCCAGTCTTGAGGTGTTAGATCTGTTTGAAGTTTGTCCCATTTAGCACGGTGATATTACCACACAACACGATGGAGGGAATGCTCAATGTGAAGACAGGACTTTCTCTCTGCAAGGACTGTGTGTTGGTCACTTTTACTGATATTGCCATGGACAGATCTGCAGCTGGCAGATTGATAAGGATGCGATCAAGTATGTTTTTCCCTCTTGCTCTTCCCCTCACCTCCTGCTGCAGACCCAGTTTAGCAGCTACATCCTTTAGACTCTAACCAGCTCAATCACTAGTGTTGCTGATCAGCCACTGTTTGTGGTGGACTTTGAATTCCCCTACCCAGAGTACATTTTTCACTCGAGCCATCCTCAGTGCTTCCTGCAAATGTTATACAACCTGGAGGAATACCAATGCATCCACAGAAGGAAGGCTGTAGATGGTAACCAGGAGGTTTTCTTTTTTAACTAAAGCCATGAGACTTCATGGGATCCAGAGTCAATGTTGAGGACTCCCATGGCAACTCCTTCCCAACTGCCCATTATTATGCCGGTGGGACGGACATATCCAGGGACGGTGGTGGTTTCTGAGACATTGTCTGTGCGGTATGATTCCATGAGTGTGACTATGTCAGGCTGTTGCTTAACTAGTCTATGAGATAGCCCTCCCAATTTTAACACTAGGCCCCAGATGTTAATGAGGAGGACTTTGCCGGTTAAATAGGGCTGTTTTTTAACCGTTGTCTTTTCCGATGCCAAGGACGATGTCAGGTAGTCATCCAGTTTCAATTCTTTGAGACTTCATAGTAATTATTACAACTGAATGGCTTGCTAGACCGTTTCAAAGGTCAATTGAGAGTTAACCACATTGCTGTAAGGTCTGGCGCCACATGAAGACCAAACTAGATGAGGATGCCCCTGAAGGATATTAGTGAACCAGTTGGGTTTTCCTGACAATTGACAGTGGTTTCATGGCTGTCGACAGATTCTTAATTCCAGATGTTCCTTATTGAATTCACATTCCACCATCTGCCTTGGCAGGATTCAAACCCGGGTCTTCAGAGCATTAGCCAAGTTTCTGTCTTTATTATCAAGCAATGATACCATTAACTGTCGCCTCCTTCCATGTTGCAATCTTGATGAATGTTTCCAGCTATTTTTGTGGTTTTATTCCACATTTCTGGAAAATGATATTCACATAAAATCAGGACTTTACTCCCTAAACCTTTCCTCTCTTTGAAATTTCATCTGGTAACCTGTCTTGAATGATACAGCCAGGATTTGGGAAATGAAATGTTAGCAGTCATTGTTAGACATTTCGAGTATTAACATGGGGCTGACTTCCTATACTTGCACAGAACTATCAGGAGAGACTGTACCTAAGGTATTGCAGTCAGTTTTAAAGTCTGACTTACATTTCTAATTAACCTGTTCAAACACACCGCAGGAGCAGGTGGGACTTGAGGTAGGGACACTACATTGTGCCAAATGACTCCTCTTAAGGAGAGATCTACTTGCATTGGACACAATGCAGAAGAGATGCACTCAGCTGATCCTGGGATGGAGGGATTGTCTTAAGAGGAAGATTTGAGCAGGTTAAGCCTGTATCCATTGGAGTTTTGAATAAAGAGAGTAAATATGTGAATGGACAGAAAGATGAATGAATGGGTTAGATCAAGAGTAGAAGTTCTGAATTTCTAGGAATAATTAGAGAGAGGAAATAGTCAAGTACAGACAATGGCAACTGAAGACATGACAGCCTTCTGTACAGCACCCACAGATCATCAGTATTTCCAATAATTTATGTTATTGTTAGCTTTCTTCATCAAGACTTAAACTTTTCAATTCTCTGTAAAGGGACAGTATTTGACAGAATTTCTTACATTGATAAGTGGTATAGAAAAACTTCCAATTCTGTAGTGTTTTTCAAAACCTAAGGCTGTTCCAGACCTGTAGTTTCACAAAAACACAATTCCCAGATCCCTGCATCCCATCTACTTTAATCTGGCCTCTTGAATACTCTGTGATTTGAATTACTATTGATGGTCTTAATCTATCCAAGTGCTAAACTCTGGAATTCCCACTTCTCTCTCCCTCTTTAAGATGCTCTTTAAAAAACTACCTCTTTGATTAAATGTTGGTTGTCTAATCTAATATCATCTTATGAGGTCCTTCCTGGAAAGTACCTTGGAATGTTTCCTGACATAAAAGGTGCTATTTAAATCTGAGTTCCTGATGTTGTTGGGATGTTGGAAGTGAAGCAGCCAATAAACACACAGCAAGCAACCGCAAAATGGAAGGAGCTAATTTGCTTTAATGATGTTGGTTGAGAGATGACTATTGCTAAGAATGTCAGGAAAAAATCCCCTGCTCTTTAATAGGACTTTGATAGGACTTGACTGCATTGTCAGTCTAATTTTTTTCTTCATAACAACAAAAGGGTTAACAACTATCTAAGTGATATGTGCTATGGTATTGACAAAATAAATTAATCTAGCAGTTCGAAAAATACAGATAGCATAAAACAAATAATTGTTTTTATTTCCAAGTTACACCATTGATCTATCTTAACCATATGACCAAGTTTTACTTTTACTTTTATTAGTTCACAGGAAATTGGTTTTTTTTTGGATGAGCTTAGATTACTTACAGTGTGGAAACAGGCCCTTTGGCCCAACGAGTCCACACTGACCCACTGAAGTGCAACCCACCTGGACCCATTCCCCTAACACTACAGGCAGTTTAGCATGGCCAATTCAGCTACACATTGCTAGACATTTATTGCACATCCGTAAATGTCCTTTTGTTTCTTCAACTGACGCACTCCATTTGGTGTCGGCACACCCACAGTGTCAGGATTTTGACCCAGTGACCGTGAAGATATGGTGACATGTTTCCAGTTCAGAATAGAATGTGGTTTGGAGGAGAACCTGCTTGTGGAGGTGTTCCCCTGCACCTACTACTCCTGTCCTTCGAGGTGGTAGAATTTATGGGTTTGACTGGGATGATTTGTCTCCAACAGTCCTAACCAACCTCCCTTGTTCTTCCTGCCAATGGAGAGTTTCTTTGATTCCCATGACTTCAATTTTACAACATATTGCACTTGGTCATATGCTGCCTCGATGTCATGGACAGTCCCTCTCATTTCAACACTGGAATCAGGTCTTTTGTCTAATTTAAAACAGAAGCTGTAATAAACTCTGAAGCAGAAGTAGAGCAACAATGGCAGGGGTTTCTGGGTGTAATTGAGGACACAGTGCAGAGGTTCATCCTAAAGAAAAGAAAGATTATCCGGGGTGGGAGGGATTAGACAGCCATGGCTGACAAAGAAAGTCAGAAAATGTATCAAAGAAAAAGAGAGAGCCTATAAAGTGGCCAAGAGCACTGGGAAATCGGAAGATTGGGAAGACTACAAAAACAAACAGAGGATAACAAAGAGAGAAATAAGGAGGGAGAGGATTAAACATGAAGATAGGCTAGCCAGTAATATTAGAAATGATAGTAAAAGTTTATTTCAATACATAAGCAACAAATGAGAGACAAAAGTAGACATCAGGCTGCTCCAAATTAATGCAGGAGGCTAGTGCTGGGAGATAAGGAAATAACTGAAGAACTTAATAAGTACCGTCAGTCTTCACAGTGGAAGACAGGAGTAATATCCCAACAATTAAGGAGAGTCAGGGGGCAGAGTTGAGTATGGTAGCCATTACAAAAGAGAAAGTGGCCTAGATGGGCTACATTCTAGAGTTCTAAGGCTGAGGAAATAGCGGAGGTGTTGCTTGTGATCTTTCAAAAGTCCCTGGAGTCAGGGAAAGTCCCAGATTATTGGAAGATCGCTGTTGTAACCCTCTTTTTCAAACAAAAGATCAAGACAAAAGATGGAAAATTATAGGCCGATTAACCTAACCTAGGTTTTTGGTAAAATTCTAGAATCCATCGTTAAGGATGAAATTTCTAAATTCTTGGAAGTGCAGGGTCGGATTAGAACAAGTCAACATGAATTTAGTAAGGAGAGGTCATGCCTGACAAACCTGTTAGAATTCTTTGAAGAGGTAACAAGTAGGTTAGACCAGGGAAACCCAGTGGATGTTATCTATCTAGATTCCAAAAGGCCTTTGATAAGGTGCCTAATGGGAGGCTGCTGAATAAGGTGAGGGCCCATGGTGTTTGAGGTGAGCTCATGGATTGAGGATTGGCTGTCTGACAGAAGTCAGAGAGTTGGGATAAAAGGTTTTTTTCTCAGAATGGCAGCCAGTGACAAGTGGTGTCCCGCAGGGTTCAATGTTAAGGCCGCAGCTGTTCCCTTTATATATTAATGATCTGGATGAAGGGAGTGGGGGCATTCTGGCGAAGTTTGCAGATGATACGAAGTTAGGGGGACAAGCAGGTAATACTGAGGAGGTGGGGAGGCTGCAGACAGATTGAGACAGTTTAGGGGAGTGGTTCAGGAAATGGCTGATGAAAGTCAATGTAAGCAAATACGAGGTCTTGGACTTTGGAAAAATAAATACAGCATGGACTATTTTCTAAACGGTGAGAAAATTCCTAAAGCCGAAGTACAAAGGAATCTGGGAGCGCTAGTCCAGGATTCTCTAAAGGTTGTCTTGCAGGTTGAGTCTGTGATTAAGAAAGTGAATGTGATGTTGTCATTTATCTCAAGAGGGTTGGAATGTAAAAGCAGCGATGTGCTTCTGAGACTTTATAAAGCTCCATTTAGGCCCCATTTAGAATACTGTGTCCAATTTTGGGCCCCACACCTCAGGAAGGACATAATGGCACTGGAGTTTATCCCACAGAGATTCACATGGACAATCCCTGGAATTAGATTACTTCCAGTGTGGAAATAGGCCCTTCAGCCCAACAAGTCCACACCGACCCTCTGAAGAGCAACCTACCCAACCCACCTAACACTACGAGCAATTTCCCATTGTCAATTCACCTGACCTGCACATTTTTGGATTGTGGGAGGAAACTGGAGCACCCGGAGGAAACCTACGCAGACACAGGGAGAATGTGCAAACTCCACACAGTCAGTCGCCTGAGGCGGGAATTGAACCCGGGTCTCTGACACTGTGAGGCAGCCGTGCTAATGACTGAGCCACCGTGCCGCCCACAGTGCTGCCCACATAGTAGGCCTAACGTACAATGAACAGCTGAGGATCCTGGGATTATATTCATTAGAGTTTAGAAGGTGGAGAGAAGATCTAATAGAAACGTACAAGATAAGTTGTAAGTTTGAAGATGTTTGAGGGAGGGGTGACCACCGATGCTCCTGCTGACTTCATCTGCAGGAAGTGTGGCAGCTCCAGCTCCTCACAGACCGTGTTAGGGAACTGGAGCTGGAGGTGGATGAACTGAGAATTATTCAAGAGGCTGAGAGGGTGATAGATAGAAGCTACAGGGACATAGTTACACCAGAGAACAGAGGTAGCTGGGTAACAGTTAGAGGTGGGAAGGGAAGGAAGCAGGCAGTGCAGGGATCCCCTGTGGTTGTTCCCCTCAACAATAAGTATACCGCTTTGGATACTGCTGGGGGGGACGGCCTAGCAGGGGTAAGCTGCAGTGACCGGGTCTCTGGCACGAGGTCCGGCTCTGAAGCTCAGAAGGGAAAGGGGGAGAGGAGGAGAGCGCTAGTTATAGGAGACTCTATAGTTAGAGGGACAGACAGGCGGTTCTGTGGACATGGGCGAGACTCTCGGTTGGTTTGTTGCCTCCCGGGTGCCAGGGTCCGAGACGTCACGGACCGTGTCTTCAGAATCCTTAAGGGGGAGGGTGTGCAGCCAGAAGTCGTGGTGCACATTGGCACCAACAACATAGGTAGGAGGAAGGGTGGGGAGGTCATTCAGGAGCTCAGGGAGTTAGGCTGGAAGGTAAAAGCTAGGACGGACAGAGTCGTCATCTCTGAGTTGTTGCCGGTGCCACGTGATAGTGAGGCAAGGAATAGGGAGAGAGAGCAGTTGAACACGTGGCTGCAAGGATGGTGTAGGAGGGAGGGCTTCAGGTATTTGGACAATTGGACTGCATTCTAGGGAAAGTGGGACCTGTACAAGCAGGACGGGTTGCACCTGAACTGGAAGGGCACCAATATCCTGGGGGGTAAATTTGCTAGCACTCTTCGGGGGGGTTTAAACTAATTTGGCAGGGGGATGGGATCCGGACTTGTAGTCCAGCAAGTAGGTTAGCTGTTTTTCAGGATATCCAAGAATGTAGGGAGGCTGTGGAGAAGGTAGCACTGACAGGGAATACTTGCGGACACAGAGATGGGCTCAAGTGTGTATACTTCAACACAAGGAGTATCAGAAATAAGGAGGGTAAACTTAAGGCGTGGATTGATACTTGGGACTACAATGTTGTGGCCATCACGGAAACGTAGATAGAAGAGGGACAGGAATGTTTGTTGGAGGTTCCTGGTTACAGATGTTTAAGATTAAGGAGGGTGGTAAAAAAGGAGGGGGTGTGGCGTTGCTAATTAGAAATGGTATAACAGCTGCAGAAAGGCAGTTCGCAGGGGATCTGCCTTTGGAGGTAGTATGGGCTGAAGTCAGAAATAGGAAAGGAGCAGTCACCTTGTTGGGTGTTTACTATAGGCCCCCCAATAGCAGCAGAGATGTGGAGAAACAGATTGGGAAATAAATTTTGGAAAGGTGCAGAAGCCACAGGGTAGTGATCATGGGCGATTTCAACTTCTCAAATATTGATTGGAAGCTGTTTAGATCAAGTATATTGGAAGGGGCAGTGTTTGTGCAGTGTGTCCAGGAAGCTTTTCTAACTCAGTATTGTAGGCTGTCTGACCAGAGGGGAGGCCATATTGGATTTGGTACTTGGTAACGAACCGTGACAAGTGATGGGCTTGTTAGTGGGTGAGCATTTTGGTGATGGTGACCACAATTCTGTGACTTTCACCTTGGTTATGGAGAGAGATAGGTGCGTGCAACAGGGTAGGTTTCACAATTAGGAGAGGGATAAATACGATGCTGCAAGACAGGATCTGAGGAGCAGAAGTTGGGAGCATAGGCTGTCAGGGAAGGATGTCATTAAAATGTGGGACTTTTTCAAGGAACAGATACGACGTGTCCTTCATATCAATATACCTGTCAGGCAGGAAAGAGATGGTCGTGTGAGGGAACCATGGTTGACGAGGGAGGTTGAATGTCTAGTAAAGAGGAAGAAGGAGGCTTACATAAGGTTGAGGAAACATGGTTCAGACAGAGTGTTGGAGGGATACAGGATAGCTAAGAGGGAGCTGAAGAAAGGGATTAGGAGAGCTAAGAGAGGGCATGAAAAACCTTTGGCGGGTAGGATCAAGGATAACCCCAAGGCCTTTTATGCATTTGTGAGAAACATGAGAATGATGAGAACGAGGGTAGTTCCGATCAAGGACAGTAGTGGGAGACTGTGTATTGAGTCGGAAGAGATAGAGGTCTTGAATGAGTACTTTTCTTCAGTATTTACAAATGAGAGGGACCGTATTGTTGAAGAGGAGAGTATGAAACAGACTGGTAAGCTAGAAGAGATACTTGTTAGGAAGGAAGATGTGTTGGGCATTTTGAAAAAATTGAGGATAGACAAGTCCCCCGGGCCTGACGGGATATATCCTAGGATTATGTGGGAAGCAAGAGAGGAAATTGCAGAGCCGTTGGCAATAAATCTTTCGTCTTCACTGTCAACGGGGGTGGTACCAGGGGACTGGAGAGTGGCAAATGTGCCCCTGTTCAAAAAAGGGAATAGGGATAACCCCGGGAATTACAGGCCAGTTAGTCTTACTTCGGTGGTAGGCAAAGTAATGGAAAGGGTACTGAGGGATAGGATTTATGAGTATCTGGAAAGACACTGCTTGATTAGGGACAGCCAGCACAGATTTGTGAGGGGTAGGTCTTGCCTTACAAGTCTTATTGAATTCTTTGAGGAGGTGACCAAGCATGTGGATGAGGTTAGAGCAGTGGATGTAGTGTACATGGATTTTAGTAAGGCATTTGATAAGGTTCCCCATGGTAGGCTTATGCAGAAAGTCAGGAGGCATGGGATAGTGGGAAATTTGGCCAGTTGGATAGAGAACTGGCTAACCGGTCGAAGTCAGAGAGTGGTGGTAGATGGTAAATATTCAGCCTGGAGCCCAGTTACAAGAGGGGTTCCATAGGGATCAGTTCTGGGTTCTCTGCTGTTGTAATTTTTATTAATGACTTGAATGAGGGAGTCGAAGGGTGGGTCAGTAAATTTGCAGATGATATGAAGATTGGTGGAGTTGTGGATAGTGAGGAGGACTGTTGTCGGCTGCAAAGGGACTTAGATATGATGCAGAGCTGGGCTGAGGAATGGCAGATGGAGTTCAACCCTCTCAAGTGTGAGGTTGTCCATTTTGGAAGGACAAATAAGAATGCTGAATACAAGGTTAACGGTAGGGTTCTGAGGTAGGGGGTCTATGTTCATAGATCTTTGAAAGTTGCCACTCAGGTGGATAGAGCTTGTAAGAAGGCCTATGGTGTATTAGCATTCATTAGCAGAGGGATTGAATTCAAGAGTCGTGAGGTGATGTTGCAGCTAAATAGGACCTTGGTAAGGCCACATTTGGAGTACTGTGTACAGTTCTGGTCGCCTCACTTTAGGAAAGATGTGGAAACTTTGGAGAGGGTGCAGATTTACCAGGATGTTGCCTGGAATGGAGAATAGGTCATACAAGGATAGGTTGAGAGTGCTAGGCCTTTTCTCATTGGAATGGCGAAGGATGAGGGGTGACTTGATAGAGGTTTATAAGATGATCAGGGAAATAGATAGACAGTCAGAGACTTTTTCTCCGGGTACAACAAAGTGTTACAAGGGGACATAAATTTAAGGTGAAGGGTGGAAGGTATAGGGGGGATGTCAGGGGTAGGTTCTTTACCCAGAGAGTGGTGGGGCGTGGAATGCGCTGCCTGTGGGAGTGGCAGAGTCCAGAATCATTGGTGACCTTTAAGCGGCAATTGGATAGGTACATGTATAGGTGCTTAAGCTAGGACAAATGGTCGGCACAACATCGTGGGCCGAAGGGCCTGTTCTGTGCTGTTTTGTTCTATGTTCTACGTTCTATATTGCATGGCTTAGAAAGAGTGGACACTGGGAATTTGTTTCCGTTAGGCAGGGAGACTAGGAACCTAAGAATTAGAGGGGGTCAATTTAGAATGGAAATGAGGAGACATTTCTTCAGTCAAGGAGTGGTGGGCCTGTGGAATTCACTGCCATGGAACGGAGTGGAGGCTGGGACGTTAAATATCTTAAAGGTAGAGATTGACAAATTCTAGTTCTCGCAAGAAATTAAGGACTACGGGGTGAGTGTAGGTAAGTGGAGTTGAAATGCCCAAATGCCATGATTAAATGGCGGAGTGGACTCGATGAGCCAAATGGCCTTACTTTCACTATGTCTTAGAGTCTAAGTTAAACTGAACATCAGTAAGCAGATTATCACTGAGTAAATGCTGCGTTATAACATTATTGATGACAGCTTTCACCAGTTTGCTGATGATTGAGAGGAGTCTGATGGGGCAGTAACTGGCCAGATTGGATTTGTGTAGTTTTTATTTGTACACAGGACATACCTGGGAAATTTTCCACATTGTCAGGTAGGTGTCAGTGTGGTGGGTATATTTATTGCTCCAGACTAGTTCTGGAGTACATGCCTTCAGAGGTACAGCTGAGATGTTGTCTGGGCTTGGGTCTTTAATTATATAACAGTGCTAAAGATACTTTCCTGATATCACATCAGGAGTGAATTGATGGCCGAAGATTGTCATCTACAATACCAGGCACCGAAGGGAGAGGCTGAGAGAAATCTTCCATTTGGTAACTCTTGTTGAAGTTGGCTTCAAATACTTCAGCTGTTTCTTTTGGATTTATGCTGGGCTTTTCCTTCATTAAGGAGAAGGATATTCATAAATTCACATCCAATTAATTGTTGAATTGTCCACCACCATTTAAGACTATGTTTTTTATTCATTCAGTAATGGGGGAGGGCGTTGCTAGCTGGACCAGTATTTATTGCTCATTTCTAGTTGCCCCGAGAAAGTGCCACCTTCAACCACTGCTGTCCGTGTCCTGAAGGTACACTCACTATGCCCTGAGGAAAGGAATTCCAAGATTCTAACTTTTTATTAGTGTTTGGTTTAACGCACACATGAAGGTATCGAGTAAGACAGAAAAGACTATTTAACTGTAATCAATCATATTCTTGGTCTGAAGTCCCCATTTCTCTGATTATTTTAAAGACACCGATTAGATCACCGCTGGAATTCAAGTCAGATTAATGTGATCTGTTCCTAAGGAACTTTCCAAGTGTCAGTCTGGTACCACAGTGCTGTGACTGGGAAAAGCAATGGGGATAAAACTGTAGGTTGACCTTCCCTGTGCCAGCTGAATGGCCTATCTTGAGGTGAAAGGTATTCTCCAGAAGCCTTTTTTAGGGTTTCATTGATGAGACAGTGTTGGAGGTGGGTGAGTTGGTAGTTTATGAGATAGTGTGGAGTGATGTAATGAGAACAGAATTAAACTCAGTGCTCCTCCATGAGGCAGACTCCCTCACCTGGGTCTCAGTTTCACAAGGAGGGGTAGTGATAGTAGGCAAAGCAAGATATGATTCTGAGGTGAACTACTGCAGTTTCCTCTCTTCCTTGAATTCATTTTTCTTTTGTTTGTTCATTCATTCTTTTGTTCAGTCACAACGCCCATGCATTGCTTCCACTGCAGTGTATTTACATATTGTGGTGAACTCTTTAATACATCAATGGAAATTGGGGGATTTGTAACTTCTTTGAAGTTGACATTACTGGTCAAAACATTGGATAAATGTTTAATATTGTTTTTGATTCAGCAGCTCCTCCCTGAATGGTCAAGCAGTGTTGTTCTGTTACACTGTGGTTTTGCCACTCAGAGGTGTCAGATCTCTATACAGTCACGCCTACAGTTTCTGTTGAACCTGAGCCATGTTAGTCCATGCTTTAAGTTGAGATGGTAACATTTGATCATGAACAAAGAGTTCTCCACAGTGCGTGGTCAACTTTCAACCATCTATGAACATCATCTAAAAAGTCCAATCTAACATATGGCATATTCTCCCATTGATTCTGATATCACACCTTGATAGATTGTGGAGAGGTTGTTTCCTCAAGATTTGGAGATGCCGGTGTTGTACTGGGGTGTACAAAGTTAAAAATCACACAACACCAGGTTATAGTCCAACAGGTTTAATTGGAAGCACTAGCTTTCAGAGCAACGCTCCTTCATCAGGTGATTGTCGCTCCGAAAGCTAGTGTGCTTCCAATTAAACCTGTTGGACTATAACCTGGTGTTGTGTGATTTTTAACTTTGTTTCCTCAAGTCAGAGAACCTAGAATGAGGATTGCTGTTCAAAAATCTTTGGTCACTTGTTCAAAACAGAATGAGGTGAAACCTTTTCTCTGAGGGTCAAGAATCTCTGGAACTTGCTTTCTGAAAAAATGGTCGAAGCAGAGTTCTTGGATATTTTCAATGGACTGAAAGCTTATAAGGAGTAGGTGAGAATTTGCATTTGGCATTATAATCAGATCAGTCATCATCTCAAAGAGTAGTGGTGCAGGCTTGAGAGGCTGAATAGCTTACTCCTTATGTTTATGCAGCACAGAAGTTGGTCATTCATACCATCCTGTTCATGTCAGCACTTTAAAAGAGCTATCTGAAAAATCCATTCCCCTTCACCTTTTCTCCATGATAATGCAAGTTCATGCCAATTATAAAATAGCAATTAAAATTTAATTAGCTTTTGATCTATGTAGATTTATTTCGGAAAATTCTTTCTACATTTTCCTAAACAAAGCTTTCCAAGTAATTCATAGCATCCTAGAAATTCATAGCACAGAAAGAATGTGTTTTTGAAAAAAAAAGAGTTGTGTAAGATTAGATTACCTACAATGTAGAAACAGGCCCTTCGGCCCAACAAATCCACACCGACCCTCCGAAGAGCAACCCACCCAGACCCATTCCCCTACACCTGACACTATGGGCAATTTAGCATGGCCAATTCACCCTGACCTGCACATCTTTGTGACTGTGGGAGGAAACTGGAGCAAACCCACACAGACACAGGGAGAATGTGCAAACTCCACACAGACAGTCGCCGGAGGCAGGAATTGAACCCAGGTCTCTGGCACTGTGAGGCAGCAGTGCTAATGACTGAGCCACCATGCCATCCCACTGTGCCACTATGTGTGCTGGAGTAACTCACCAATGCTCCTGAGACAGCACATTCCAAACTAGACACCCCCTACCAGCTAGAAAGACAAGGGCAACAGATATGTGGGAACACCATCACCACCTGCAAGATCCCCTCCAGGTCACTCACCTTCCTGACTTGGAAATATATTGCTGTTCCTTCAATGTTGCTGAAAATCCTGGAATTCCCTCCCTAACAACGTTGAGTGCATCTATATTAAATGGATTGCAGTAACACAAGAAAGCAGCTCAACACCACCTTCGTCAGGGCAACCGGGGATGGGCCGTAAATCTCAGAATTGTATGGTGTGGAAGAGGCCATTCAGCCCATCAAGTCTGCACTATTAGAGTGAGAAGAAAAGATCTTTATGTGAGCTGTTGCAGTACTCACAGGAATTGAATGGACGATGTGAGTAACTGGATGCAACACAACAAATTGAAGTAAAGATAATACAGCAGGAAGCACAAAGTGCTAACTTTAGAAATATCCTATTGTATTCAGAATGAAGTAGCCACTATCCTTATTTGTCAGACTGTACAAGTATTTGTCTTGCAAATATACTTGAATCAAAAAATGTCTGTTTCCAAATAAAGGTTGGTGTTTAATTCATTTAAAATAAATGCACTTTAACACCTTTCACAGTTTCAGGATGTTTTAGGGTACATTAAAGCCAATAAAGTGCTTTTGAAGTGTTGACATTATGCTATGATGCAGGAAATGAGTACACAGCAAGCTTGCAGGCACTGCATGATAATCCGTTTCAGTAGTGTTGTTTCAGGGATAAATATTGGCCATGATATTGGGGCAGAATTTCCTTGCTTTTCTTCCAAATATTTTAGCCATCTAAACTTTGTGTTTAAATTTGTTTGTGAATTGTGGATGGCTGGGCCAGCATTTGTTGTCTATCTCTCACAGTCCTGGGGAAGGTGGTGAGCTGCTTTCTTGAACCTCTGCAGTCTGTGAGGTAAGTATAACTGTTAGAAAGAGAATTCTAGGAGTTGGACCCCAGTCCCATTGAAGGAATGGCGATATATTTCCAAGTGAGGATGGTGAATTGTTTGGAGGGGAATTTGCAGATGGTGGTGTTTCCAGACATCTGCTCCCTTCTCCTTCTTTTAAGTTGTGGACATGGTGGGTTTGAAAGATGATTTTGAAGGAGATTTGGTGAGTTCCTACATCCTCCTGCTCAGGCAATCCCTTGGGATCCACTCTAATGTTGTGGGTGTGACTAAACAATTCAAAGCCGGATCTACACTCCCTGCCACAAGCGAGGCAAGTGATGCTTCTGGAAGTGCTTGAGTGGGATATCTGGGTTTTTGCACACTCTTCCTGCTGTTTGCACTTGGCCTCAACCCGGGCTCTATCAGAGAACTCAAGATAGTTGGTGCTTTTGCAGATGCTTCGTTCCTTGTTTGGGCAGTAATGAGCGAGGGATTGTCACAGTTTATTACAGGTGTTGATTTTTTTCAGGGAGACTTTGAAAACGAACTTGAAGTATTTCGCCTGTCCTCCTCGTTGACCCTTACTTGAAACTCTGAATAGATCATTTGTTCTGGAGGTTATGTGTCTCCAGGACAATGTAACCAGTGCCTTGATACTGGGTTTGTTGCCCTGAGAATTGACACTGATATTGGAGGATCTATCTTTCGCGTGGATTGGAAGAATTTTGCAAAGGCATCACTGGTGTTAATTTTTAGGGGCTTTGAGGAGTCTGCTGTGGTGTGTTAGGTTGTATTGTTGCTGCAGTGCACCTTCTAGATGAGGTACACTACTGCTGTAAGCATAGTCCAACAGGTTTATTTGAAATCACAAGTTTTCAGAGCGCTGCTCCTTTGTCAAGTGAAGGTGCAGGACTCTGAAAGCTTGTGATTTCAAATAGACCTGTTGGACTATAACCTGGTGTTGTGTGACTTCTGACTTTGTCCACCCCAGTCCAACACCGGCACCTCAACATCATGGCGGCTGTAGGTCAGTGGTGGAGAAAGTATGTTTAAGTTAATGGATGCATTGGGAAGTTGACTGAAGAAAGATTTTAGGTTTCTTAATGTGGGAAAGAAGTGCCTGGAAATTCCTTTCACAGTTTTTAACTACATCAGCCTGGAATATTGCTGTAGCTTAATCAGTAAAACTGGATCTTTTCTCATACTCCTAAGATTCTGGAGAATTCCCAGAGGACTGGAAAACTGCCAATGTAACACCTCTATTTAAAAAGGGAAGGAGACAAAAGTAAAGCAGATTAGAATCCTTACAGCGTTGAAGTAGGTCATTTTGCCCAACAAGCCCACACCAATCCTCTGAAGAGTAACTCACTCAGGCCCTGTGTTTTCCCCTGACTAATGCACCCAGCACTTTGGGCAATTTACATGGCCAGATCACCTGATCTACACGTCTTTGGACTGTGGGAGGAAAGCTACACAGACACAGGGAGAATGTGCAAATTCCATACAGTCAGTGGCCCAAGGTCACTGTTGAACCCAGTTCCCTGGTGCTGTGAAACAGCAGTGCTAACCACTGAGCCATCATTCCAGCCCAAGTGTTAAAGTCTGTTACAAATGTTATAATAGCAAAACATTAAAATATATAACATGATCAAACAGAGTCAGCATGGCTTCACCGTGTTCACAAAAAAGTGGGAAGGCACATAGTGAGGACTCAAAGAATTGGCAGTGAGATATAGACAGGTTAAACAACTGGGCAGAAATTAGCAGATAGAATATGATGTGGGAACATGTGATGTTATGCACTTTGGCAAGAAGACTAGTGGAGCTGAATATTATTTAAATGGAGAAAGTTAGAGAACAGAATGATTTGGGAGACACTTAATGGTAAAGTTGCTGAACAAAGAGACCTTGAAACATAGCTCCTTGAAAGTGGAGTCACAAGTAGATAGGATAGTGAAGAAGGTGTTTGGTGTGCTTTCCTTTATTGGTCAGAATATTGAATGTAGGAGTTGGGAGGTCATGTTGTGGCTGTACAGGACATTGGTTAGGCCACTTTTGGAATATTGTGTGCACTTCTGGACTCCCTCCTATCGAAAGGATGTTGTGGAACTTGAAAAGGTTCAGGAAAGATTTACAAGCATGTTGCCAGGGTTGGAGCATTTGAGCGACAGGGAGAGGCTGAATAGGCTGGGGATGTTTTCCCTGGAACGTCGGAGGTTGAGGAGTGACTTTATAGAGGTTTGTAAAATCTTGAGGGGCATGAAAAGGATAAATAGACAAGGTGGGGGAGTCCAGAACTAAAGGGCATAGGTTTAAGGCGAGAGGGGAAAGATATAAAAGAGACCAAAGGGGCAACTTTTTCACACACGAGGGCAGTACGTGTATGGAATGAGCTGCCAGAGGAAGTGGTTGAAGCTGGTACAATTGCAACATTTAAAAGACATCTGGATTGATATATGAATAGGAAGGGTTTGGAGGGATATGGGCCAAGTGCTAGCAAATGGGATTAGATTAATTTAGGATATTGGTCGGCATGGATGAGTTGGACCGAAGGGCCTTTGTCTGTGCCGTACATCTCTATGAATCCATGACCTCTGGCATAAATCGTAAAAAGCTGGCATCAAGTTCAGAGATAATAGGGAAGGCAAATGAAATGTTGGCCTTTATTTCAAAGAGAATGAAATATAAAAATAGGGACATCTTGCAAAATTAATACTAGTCAGATCACAGTTGGAATACTTTGAACAGTTTTGTGCCTTTTTAAAAATTTGTGAATGGAATGAGGGCGTCTCTGGCTAGGCCAGCATTCATTGACCATCCCTATCTGCCCAGAGGTCAGTTAGAGTTAACCATATTGCTATGGGTCTGGAATCACATACAGGCCAGACCAGGTAAAGATGACAATTTTCCTTCATTAGTGAACAGATGGGTGTTTTCTGACAATCGACAATGGTGTCATGATCATCATTAGCGTCTTAATTCCAGATTTTTTTATTGAATTCAAATTCCACTATCTGCCATAGCAAGATTTGAAAACAGATCTGCAGAACATTACCTGGGTCTCTGGATTAATAATCTAGCAAAAATACCACTAAATGACTTGCTCCACTCTTATCTGAGGAGAGATAAACTGGATTGGAGACAGTCCAGGGAAGGTTCACTCGGTTGATCCCAGGAATGGAGGGGTTGTCTTATGAGGAGAGGTTGAGTAGATAGGGTCCTTAATTACTGGGGTTTAGAGAAGTGACCTTATTGAAACATACAAGATTCCTTGGGGGATAGATGTGGAAAGGTTGTTTCCCCTTGTGAGAGATTCTAGGACCAAAGGACATAATCTCAGAATAAGGGCTTGCACTTCTATGATAGAGACAAGGAATTTCCTCTGTCAGATGGTGGAAATCTTTTGTTTTATGGAATCTGTGGAATTCTTTACCACAAAGGGCTGTTGAGGCTGTATCATTAAATATTTTTAAGGGTGAGGTAGACAGATTTTTAATCAGCAAGAGAATCCAGGGTTTTGGGAAAAAGGCAGGAAAGTGGAATTGAGGGTTATCAGATCAGCCATGATCTCATTGAATGGTAGAGCAAAGTTGATGGGCTGAATGGCCCATTTATGCTGTTAAGTCCTGTGGTCTTATAAAAGCTAGAGATCAGTTATTTTAGGATTACTTTCAGCAATCACACAGTGATGCAATGGGAGGACGATATATCAGAATTAGTTCTTGCAGCCCTTTGAATCTCCTCTGCCATTTCATATGATTGTGGCCATTCTAGCTCAAAGCCACTTTCCCACAGGACTCTCCTATCCTCTGAATACCATTAAGGTAATATTTTCAAGATGAGAAGTCAGGATCTAGTTGAATGTGTGACTGGGACACTATTCGAGTGCAGAAATGGTCTCATGAGCCTGACCTAAATAATCGTGTGGTCTAACCAAGCTGCTAGTTTGGGTTTATAAGCCAGGCTACAACAAGTACTTAAACATGGCTAAATAAAGACACATTTTGTTGAAGCTCTTAATGTTTCATTCATCAGGACAACACCAATTTAAGTAGAAATCCACATTTTACTGCAAGAGAGGTGAATTCTGATTCGTAGGCAAGTGAATACTGACTGAGAGATGTTGCCATGAAAAATGGAGGTGAGCTAAAAGCCTATTGAGCTAGCTCTGTTAGTCAGCACAAAGATAGTTAATCTCAGGCTTTAAATCTACTGCTCCCCATTTCTCTTGATTCAGTGAGAGAACAAAAGTCTGTTAATGTTAGCGTTAAATATATTTGACAATGGAGTATCTTCAACCCACTGAGATATAGAATACTAGAGATTTGCAATTCTCTCAGTCAAGCAATTTCTCCTCAGCTCAATCCTAAATACTTGGCCTCTCTGCTGACAGTGTTATAGAACATAGAAATTTACAGTGCAATACAGGCCCTTTGGCCCTCAAAGTATAAAACCAATCTAAAGCCCATCTAACCTACACTATTCCATTTTTAGATTACTTACAGTGTGGAAACAGGCCCTTCGGCCCAACAAGTCCACACCGACCCGCCGAAGCACAACCCACCCATACCCCTACATTTACCCCTTACCTAACATTACGGGCAATTTAGCATGGCCAATTCACCTGACCCGCACATCTTTGGACTGTGGGAGGAAACCGGAGCACCCGGAGGAAACCCACGCAGACACGGGGAGAACGTGCAAACTCCACACAGTCAGTCGCCTGAGTCGGGAATTGAACCCGGGTCTCTGGCGCTGTGAGGCAGCAGTGCTAACCACTGTGCCACTGTGCCGCCCACCATGCCATCCATATGTCTATCCAATGACCATTTAAATGCTCTTAAAGTTGGCAAGTCCACTACTGTTGCAGGCAGTGCGTTCTACACCCTTACTACTCTCTGAGTAAAACAACTACCTCTGACATCTGTCCTATATTTATCACCCCTCAATTTAAAGCTATCCCCTCTCATGCTACCATTATCATCTGAGAAAAAAAGACTCTCACTGTCCACCTTTGATTATCTTATATGTCTCATATCTTATAAGTCACCTCTCAACCTTCTTCTCTCTAATGAAAACAGCTTCAAGTCCCTCAGCAATTTCTCATAAGACCTTCCATCCATACCAGGCAACATCTAGTCAATCTCCTCTGCACCCTTTCCGAAGCTTCCATATCCTTCCTATAATACGGTACACAATACTCCAAGTGCGGCTGCACCAGAGTTTTGTACAGCTGCAGCATGACCTCATGGTTCCAAAACTCAATCCCTATACTAATGAAAGCTAACACACTATATGCCTTATTCTCAACCCTATCAACCTGGGTGGCAACTTTCAGGGATCTATGTACCTGGGCACCAAGATCTCCCTGCTCAGGAATATTGTGTGCAATTCTGGTCTCTTTCCTATCGGAAGGATGTTGTGAAACTTGAAAAGGTTCAGAAAAGATTTACAAGGATGTTGCCAGAGTTGGAGGATTTGTGCTATAGGGAGAGGCTGAATAGGCTGTTTTCCCCAGAATGTCAGAGGCTGAGTGGTGACCTCACAGAAGTTTATAAAATCATGAGGGGCATGGATAGGATAAATATACACGGTCTTTTCAATGGGGTGGGGGATCCAGAACTAGAGGGCATAGGTTTAGAGTGAGAGGGGAAAGATATAAAAGGGATCTAAGGGGCAACTCTTTCACGCAGAGGTTGGTGCGTGTATGGAATGAGTTGCCAGAGGAAGTGGTGGAGGCTGGTACAATTGCAACATTTAAAAGGCATCTGAATGGATATATGAATAGGAAGGGTTTGGAGGGATATGGGCCAAGTGCTGGCAAATGGGACTAGATTAGGTTGAGATATCTGGTTGGCATGGACTAGTTGGACTGAAGGGTCTGTTTCCATGCTGTACATCTCTATGACTCTATGTTGAACAGTAGTGTAACTAACGATGCTCTGAGGTAGACGTACCTGACAGAACTGAACAGTAAACTGTTCCTATCAGAGGCAACTGACTGGGTTAAGTGTTCCCTCAGTGAGACTGGAGAGCCCGAAGAGGGCCATCTCCAATCTATACCTTCATTTAGAATCTTCCCTTAGTTATACTACCTGATCTGAAGACTACATCTATTAGGCCTCATTTGACAAATAGAGACAGTGTTGTTACATTGCTGGGAGAGGGAGTTAAAGCAATTTGTTCAAAATTACATACATATCAGATATATGTAATATATGTAATGAATAATAAAAGTATCAGACTTTAATTGCCTTCACATGGATTGCACAGACCACAGTGCTCAAGAGGGAAGGAAATAATTCGCTGATATGAATTTCTCGCCAGCCAAACAAGGAAGGAAGCAGTTTGCGACCTGGTTCTGGTAAATGAATTAAGACAAGTGGAATGTGTGACACAAGGATATCATCTAGCTGACAATGATCCCAACAATACAACCTTGTCACAAATATCAGGAGCAAGGTACAGTTATCACTGGGAACGTTACGAAAAGTTCAGGAAAGAATTCAAAGGCATTTAAGGATATTTGGACAGGTACATGAATTTGAAATGTGTTAAATGCAGGCAAGTGGGATGAGTTCAATTTAGGAAACCTGGCTGACATAGACAAGTTGGATTGAAGGGTGTGTTTTGGTACTGTATGACTCCATGACTCCATTAATAAGGAAGGGCAAGAGAAGAATGAGCAAAAATTAACAGGCAGCTTTAAATTGAAGCCTAAAACGTTTTTTTGAACATATAAAATGCTTGGTAAATGGTTGGACTGATTAAAAATCCAAAGGAATATCTTCATTTGGAGGATATGGTTTTGAATGTAGACTTTGCATCTCATAGAGACATTACAGTACATTGGTTTATCAAGTCAATGCTGGCTCTTTGTAGAACAATCCAGTGAGGCCTGTCCTGCTCTGCTTTTGTAAGCCTGCAAGTTCAATTTCATTCAGTGCCTATCCAATTTCTTTTTTGACACCATTGATTGTTTGCAATGGAGTGGAAACTGAGACAGTGACAGAGAGTTCTAGTTAATTACCATTCACTGAATGAAACAGGTTCTTCCTCACAGCCCCCCTGGATCTCTTGCCCAAGACTTTAAATTTATGTCCTTGGTCCTTCTATGATCAGTTGATTGGAATGGCATGTCTGTGTCTGTCCTATCCAAAACTATCATTTTCCATCAAATTTCCTGTCCATCTCCATTGTTTGTCCCAGTATCTTGGTAATTAAAATCCCCTGACTTCTGGTAAAACTTCTCTTTGCCCTCTTAAAGCTCCTCATATCCACCTTAAATTCTGGTGACTAGAACTGGGGGCAATACACTAATTATGGCCTAACCAGACTTCAACGTTTTAGCACAACTTCCCTGCTTTGTGTGCTATATCTCTACTTCTGAAGTCCTACATCCCATATACTTTGCTAATGACCCTCTCAGTATGCCCTGTCACATGAACCCCTACATTCCTGTCCCCCTGTATACTCTTCAGCACTGTGAAGTCAGTCGACAGATTCTTTCCAGTACTCTGACTAATTTGCATGGTTTATAATCGCTTCTTTTGTGTCTGCTCCCAGTTATTCCCTGGGTCCTAACTCTGGCAAGGAAGGCTGTGCTCTGCGGTATGAGAGCAGTGTGGCAGTGATTGCACTATCGTTGATCCACCCATACCTGTTATCATGACCTGATCTGCACCCGATGTGGCCTCCTCTATACTGGGGAGACAGGCCGCCTACTTGCGGAACGTTTCAGGGAACACCTCTGGGACACCTGGACCAACCAACCCAACCGCCCCGTGGCTCAACACTTCAACTCCCCCTCCCACTCCACCAAGGACATGCAGGTCCTTGGATTCCTCCATTGCCAGACCATAGCAACACGACGGTTGGAGGAAGAGCGCCTCATATTCCGCCTGGGAACCCTCCAACCACAAGGGATGAACTCAGATTTCTCCAGTTTCCTCATTTCCCCTCCCCCCACCTTGTCTCAGTCAAATCCCTTGAACTCAGCACCGCCTTCCTAACCTGCAATCTTCTTCCTGACCTCTCCGGCCTCACCCCACTCCGGCCTATCACCCTCACCTTGACCTCCTTCCACCTATCGCATCTCCAACACCTCTCCCCCAAGTCCCTCCTCCCTGCCTTTTATCTTAGCCTGCTGGACACACTTTCCTCATCCCTGATGAAGGGCTTATGCCCGAAACATCGATTCTCCTGCTCCTTGGATGCTGCCTGACCTGCTGTGCTTTTCCAGCAACACATTTTTCAGCCCTGATCTTCTTCTGCTCATTTCTGTTTTCAAATTATTATAATACACGCTCACTTACAGTACTATCCTGCTGCAGTGGTATTGAAATGTTTAAATTGCAAAATAAAAATCAGGAAGTTCAGTTAAGGGAAAAGTAACCTCTTCTTTCAAATAGTAACAAACAGGATGCTTAGGTTGCTCAATGTCCCCTAATCTGTAGTACTATTTTTACAGTATTTGTTCATTCTTGATTATGGAGATGTCAGCATTTAGAAATTGCTGGGGAAAGGGTGATGCTCGTGAAGGATATACAGTAGAGTGAGTTGCAATCCTATGTACCCAGGTCTCTCTCTGTTCCCACATCCTGTTCAAAATTACACCTTTTAATTTATACTAGGTATATAATCTAGCCTGACATTTCAGTGCACCATTGATGAACTGCTGTCTTTCTGTAGGTGTCATCTTTTAATTTCACTGCCAAACCGTGTCACCAAAAAGCAGATGAACAGCCTATTTTGCCCCTTGCTGATTTCAGAACCTTGGATTGGTTGATGTATTTTCCAACCAAACAATGGTGAATGTGTTTCAGAGACGAGCTAGTTGTGAAAAAATGGTACACGTTCTTTATCTTGTATTGGCAACCAAGACTCAACTGGAAAATGCAACCGACATTTGCTGTCAAGTAAAGTCCCTATGACCGAAAGTTTCCCTTCACATTTTTTTTTGGCTGTTTGATTGAAAATGAGACTGAAATATTCAGAAACTGGCAGCTTCTGCTTTTGTACATTGAGTTTCACAAAAAGCATGATATGCGAGGATTGGATTGGAAGCCAGCAGCCATTAGATTGCAAGGCTGTGGAACGGGGGGATGGGGGGGGGCGGGGGAGGTTGTGGTGGGGGGTGTGATTGCCAGTTCTGTTTGAACGCATTCCTGGCAGTTTCATCACCTGCCCCATCTGTTCACAGACCCATTATATCCCTTTTGCAGTATTTTTTACAGCAAAGAAATGGAAGGGATCTACAAAAATTGAATAAAACCCTTTTTTAAAAAAATGCTGATGCTTTTTTTCTCCCAGAGCTGCCTGTAACAGGGCTCAGGTGATTAATCTTGAATTGTTTCTGTTTCAACCAATAACATGAGTGTTGCCAACTATAGCTGGCAGAGTTAGGAGTGGTCCGATCATGACATAGGACCATGTGACCCTTGATCATGTGACAGCTGCAATTATTACTACTTGGGCACCATGGATTTTTGAGGAGCAGCTGTTATACCTCTAAGCAGCAGACAAAAAGGCAGCATAAGCCCAGGGTTGGGAGAGAAATCAGAGGGATTGTACAGTCATGAAGTGAATGGTGAAGGGGGAGGCTATACAATCACAGCAGGTCTGGCAGAATCCGTGGAGAGAAATCGGAGTTAATGTAACCGGTCGAGTAACTCGTTCTCAGAACTCAGGGAAACTGCACTCGTGTTAAGAACAAAAAAGTTCTGAGGAAGGGTCATTGACCCAAAACGTTAACTGGTTTCTCTCCATTGATGTTGCTAGACTTGCTGAGCCTATCCAACAACTTCTGCTTTGTTTCTGACTTACAGCATCTGCAGTTCTTTTGGTTTTTATTAACTACACAATCACATTCAGTTTTTGGCTAATCCCTCAGTTAACATGCCTTTTAAAACAATATCTGGTCAGTCAGTAACTAGGGGCCACGCTTTCAAGATTGTTAGCTTGAGAGCCAGGAGTGAGATGAAGAGAAGCTTCTTTAGGGTGTAGGTTTACTCGCTGAGCTGTAGGTTTGATATCCAGACGTTTCATTACCTGGCTAGGTAACATCATCAGTGGCGACCTCCAAGTGAAGCGAAGCTGTTGTCTCCTGCTTTCTATTTATATCTTTCTCCAGGATGGGGTTCCTGGGGTTTGTGGTGATGTCATTTCCTGTTTGTTTTCTGAGGGATTGATAGATGGCATCTAGATCTATGTGCTTGTTTATGGCATTGTGGTTGGAGTGCCAGGCCTCTAGGAATTCCCTGGCATGTTATAATGCCATAAACAAACACATAGATTTAGATGCCATCTATCAATCCTTCAGAAAACGAACAGGAAATGATGTCACCACAAACCCCAAGAACCCCATCCAGGACAAAGATATAAATAGAAAGCAGGAGACAACAGCTTCACTTCACTTGGAGGCCGCCACTGATGATGTTACCTAGCCAGGTAATGAAACGTCTGGATATCAAACTTACAGCTCAGCGAGCAAACCTACACCCTCAACCTCAACCTGAGCTACAAACCTTCACAAACCTTCCAGAAGCTTCTTTATTCAGAGGGTTGTTAGGATATAGAATGCTTGGGAGAGTTTTGGAGGTGGATTCCATAGGAGAATTCAAAAAACAGCTGGCTATATATTTGAAACTGATGAATTTAGAGGGTTACAACAATAGGACCACAGAATGGGACTCGCGGGGTTACTCTTTTCAGAGCCTGTACAGACGCGAAGGATCAAATGGTCTCCTTCTGCACTGTAAAATTCTAAATTATATATGACTCTATTACTTTATTGCTATTTTAGGAGACATCTGTGTATAATTTGGTAAACCCTTGCATGTGCAGAGTGGTCAGAAATCAAGGTCGAACATCCTCAGGAGAAAGTGAGGACTGCAGATGCTGGAGATCGGAGCTGAAAAGGTGTTGCTGGAAAAGTGCTGCAGGTCAGGCTTCTTCAGGAATCCTGAAGAAGGGCTCATGCCCGAAACGTCGATTCTCCTGCTCCTTGGATGCAGCCTGACCTGCTGCGCTTTTCCAGCAACACATTTTCAGCTCCGAACTTCCTGAGGCCCAGGAAATGAGAGAACTGAGGAGCAGGCATAGTGGAGGTCTACAGACAGTGAGGTTTGACAAGGGCTGTGACCATGCATGCAGATTTTTTAAATGAGTGTCAGTCAAGCTCAGTGGGTTAGAACACAGGAGAGCAGCTAGCAGTTGTTCTGTTTAAGTCAGGTAAGGCGACCCATATGATGTGGAGAGACAAAACTGTTTTAATTTTTATATGACATAGAGGCTAATTATATAGATTGTGTGTGTGCGCGCGATGGTTACTATTGATCTGTGTTGTGCCTTGATGTCTGTGACATAGAGGATGAATAATTTATCACTATCTCATCTTAGCAAATGTTCTCTTAGTTAGCCTTTAAAACATCTAATGAAACTCAGACGAGAACATATATGACAAACACATCCTCCATCTGATAGTGCAAACCGGGGACCATAATAATATCTTGCATGTACAAATTGGGCATTAATGAGTTAATTTAGATACATAAGAGGAATGAATTGTTTACGGTAGTGACTTGGGTACATTGATCACGATAAAGAATCTGCAGCCGAAATTTACAAGACCTGTGGAACTTGTTTTACACCTTTCAAGTGTAACATTGCTGAGCCATATTCCTCATGGAGTTAAGAGATCATTCAGTTAGTGTTTAGTTTAGTTAGGAGAATTTGAAAGAAAGTCTTGCATGCGCACTGCAGCTTTTATAATCATGGGACGTCACAATGAAGCACTCTGCAGCGAGTGAACTACCTTTGATGCAAAAACAAAATACAGAGGATACTGAAAGTCTACAGTAAAAATAGGAACTGCTGAAAATACTTTGACTCGTTGTATCTATCCAAAGATGTATAGAATGTTTCCAGCTGATGACCTTTCATCAGAACTGAACAGAGTGGATATTGGGAAGATGTTTTCAATGGACTAGGGCCTTTTAGATTTTTAGCACTGAGATAAGGAGAACCTTCTTTAGCCTGAGATTAGTGGAATTCATTACCACGGGAGGCTGTGGAGGCCAGGTCATTGAGTATATTTAAAACTGAGATAGATAGGTTCTTGAGAATCAAGGGGATCAAGGGAGAAAGCAGGAGGATGGGGTTGAGAAACTTATCAGCCAGGATTGAATGTTGGAGCAGATTCGATGGGCTGAATGGCCTAATTTTTGCTCCTATGTCTTATGGTCTAACTGGAGAAGGTTAGAAGTAGGCCATGATAGTGACAAAATATGGACCACTGATTTTCAAAGTCGCCATCTTATTTTAGTACCTGGGGCCTTCATGGACTAATATGATTTCAGGGGAAAGAATATCCTGCATTGAAGCAATCAGCAGACAACAGGTTACCTGAGCTTTGTGAAACCAAAGTGATTGAAACAAAATCATCAGAGCTGAAATTAATACTTTTAATCAAAAGATATTGATACTTAGTCTTTGCTGTTGAGCATAAAGAAATCCTCAGCACTTACCTTGATTTACACCTGTATGATAAATTTTGTACATTGTGGAAGGCGAATTGTCAAGCTTGACGTTGGAAACCATGAATCAGTTGTACTTGAGGGAGCTGCTTTTGGCAGTGCAGAGAAGTTGTGTTTATGTACATTTTAGTGCAAGGTACACCTCAGTTCAATTAAGTGTAGTTCATTAGTTCACAGGAAGTAATAAGGAACTAATTTGAAGGTTTGCTTGGAACCAGCTGGAGAAGGTGCTCTCTGAGCTTCTAAGAAGAAAAATGCCCAGTGACACAGCTGATTAAGAGAAAATATCAGAACATTGGGGATTCAAAGGACAGCTGAAATATTCACTCCAGCTGGGATTATAAGACTCAATTAAACAACTGTGGCCTCAAATTAAAACCTATAAGCCACAAATATTTTAAACTGTATATTCTTTTGATCTTCGTTTTGAGCTGGACTTTGTCTTTCTTTCAATGTTGTACATGTGCACATGTTTGTTAGACATAGCATCATGATTACTTTTTCCAAAAGTTAGCAGATAATAAAATTGTCATACTTTCACTCTGGAAAAATAAAACCTTGAAATTGATTCCTTATTACTTCTGGTGAACTATTGAACTACATTTAATTAGACTGAGGTATGCCTTGCACTAGAAAGAACATAAACTTTGATTGCAGCCAACGAAAGAGGTTGTAAAGAGATAAGCCAGCTCACACCTCCTTACCTACTTGTAAGTTGAAAGTGTGGCGCTGGAAAAGCACAGCAGGTCAGGCAGCATCCGAGGAAGCAGGAAAACCGATGTTTCGGGCATAAGCCCTTCATCAGGAAGGAGGTTTATGCCCGAAATGTCAATTCTCCTGCTCCTCGGATGCTGCCTGACCTGCTGTGCTTTTCCAGCACCACACTCTTGAATCTGATCTCCAGCATCTGCAGTTCTCCCTTTCTACTTACCTACATGTTACAATATTGTGGGCTGGTTTTCTGGGATAGAAACATGGAAAATAGGAGCAGGGGTAAGCCCTTTGGGCCTGCTCCACCATTCAGCATCGTCCTGGCTGGTCATCCTATTTACCACTTCGTTCTCAGTTTTCCAGCGACCACCCTCCATATCTTTTGATCCCTTTAAGTCCTAAGAACTACATCTACATCTTTCTTGTAAATCTTCAATGTTATGGCCTCAATCGTTTTCAGTAGCAGAGAATTCCACGTGCATTCCCATTGTACCCACAAACCATAAAGGAATTTGAGTGGGGAAATATAATGTACCTACAAAAACAATTTTTTTAAAACTACAATTAGGTTTATTATAATAAATTATATATAATTGACATTAACACTTTTCTAGGAAGGGACAAGGCAATTTATGAAAAATTAAGGGCACTGTCCTTGGAAGGAGTTAAAATTAAAAGGAGCAACTAGGTATTTGGTGATGGAGTTCCGCCTGAAAACCAGGAAAATAGGAATTGAAAAGCATGTGGCAAAATATCTAGAAGCTGAAAACTGAGGAAACGGATTTAGGGAAATTCCAATTGGAGCAGTGGTAATTGGAAGCAGAATTCAAAGAAAGGATAAACGAGAGAGAGGCAGGAATGGAAAGAAAACAGAATTTCAGGAAAGGCAAATAGAGAAGAAGGAGGCTGGAAAAGGGAAGAAAACAGCAATTTCAGTTGAAACGACTTTATTAAATTTAAACAAATAGGAATGTAATGGTATTGACTCTCAACATTTAATCCAGAAGCCCCCTCTAATATTCTGCAGAGCAGGATCAAATTTCACCAAAGCAGTTAGAAGGATTTAAATTCAATTAATTCAATCTCATTAATGGTGACCAGAAAACTACCATTTTCCACTTGGGGATACTGCATCCTTCTGGACTCAATACTGAGTTCAACCTTTAGGGCTTGAGATCTCCCATGTCTTTATCCCAAGCCCCACACATGAGGCTTTGTTATTACAGAGTCTGTTATTACACATAACCCATTGTTAGCCACTGACAGTCCCCATTAATTCACCCTTTGGGCTCTATCCCTATTGTTTACCCCTAACCCCCTCACCAACCCTATCTTCTGCATATGAACTGAATTTTCCTAGCTACCATCAGGAAGCATCATTGGACCTGAAATGTTAACTCTGATTTCTGTCCACAAATGCTGCCAGACCTGATGAACCTTTCCAGCAATTTTGATTTTTGTTTCTGATTAACATCATTCACAGTTCTTTCGGTTTTTATGAAACTATTATCAGTTGTCATTAAAAACCCATCTGGCTATTAATGTTCTTTAGAGAAGGAAATCTGCTGTCCTTATTTAGTCTGGCCTCCATGTGACTTCAGACCCACAGCAATCTTAAATGGCCTCTGAACTGGCCTCACAAGCCACTCAGTAGGTAATTAGAAATAGGCAACAAATGCTGGCCTTAACACCAATGCTAAGAACTATCCCAGTCCAACACAAACGTCTCCAAATCTTAACAGTAATGCTCACAATATAGGAGTTAATTTGGCAGTTATATAGCTATAGTGCATGCACAGGATCATATTACAGAGCTCCAGTAATAGATAATGGTAGTGCACTGTGATAGGCTAGTTAAACCACTGTTAGATGAGCTAATACTGAAGACAATGGTGTTGTAATGTGATAGGTTAAGTGTAATGTGGTGAACCAATGAGGCAGAAGATGATTAGTTTAGGAAGACAAAGCAAGCCAGTATGACTGAGTATGTTAATGCTATCAGATAAGCGCGGGAACCTAAGACTGTGTAAACTGCAGAGAAACAAATGTCTCGGGGACAGACAGAGAATACATTTTCTGGTTGTCACAGCTTTGATTTTGCAAGATTAAAGTTTAATTTCATGAAGGATTTTCTGCGTCTGGTGGTAATTATTTTTACAGAATATTGAATGATTCTTCCACAACAACATCTCAAGAAATAATGATTTTTTTAAAAAAAGTTTACATCAAGAAGGAATTTCAGTGTGCCCAGTAAAGGTACCTCTGGTGAGGGAACCACCCCTAACTCAGGTTTAAGGTTGAGGATGGTTAGCGTAATGGTTAACGAGGGACACTTGTTGTACAGTAAGTTCACAGGAAAACCTCGTGAAGAGCATACCCATCTACAAGACAACAAATGCAATTTTCAGGAGGACACTTTCATGAGTGTCTTGTCATGGGCAATGTTTAAGTAGCTCTCGTGGAAACCATTGGTTTTCTCAAGAATGGGACTACAGAAGGCAAAGAGATTTACTTTATCAAGCAATGAACACAGCCACCAATCAGGAATTAGAACTAGAAGTCATTCTGGTCAGGTTACCAAAAACATCATTTGACGTGTTATTAATTTCAAAGACCTACAATCCATCTATTTATCTATTACTTATATATAACAACTATATTCATAAATTAAATGCAATGCTACAAAAAAAATTACATAATACCCAAGTGATCCTAATTGTCTTCCCACTGCCCTTTATGGTACCTATGCAAATGTCCTTACACTATCTAATTGATTAGGCTTTGTCTCAAAGACCACTAGCTAACTAATCAACACCCTTTAGTCATAGAGAATAAATAGTTGCTGCATTTAAGATTTGGTATTGTTCTGTTTGGCTTGACGAGTGTAAGATGATAAACTTTATCCTCAGCAGTTTTATGTTCTGTACTATCAGGCGACTACTTCCCAAGCAACAAAACCAGAAATTGTTAGAACAGTTCAGCAGGTCTGGCAGCATCTTTGGAGAGAAATCAGAGTTAACGGCTGAGTTCTGAGAAGGCTCACTGGACCTGAAACGTTAACTCTTATTTCTCTCCACAGATGCTGCCAGACCTGCTGAGCTTTTCCAGCAATTTCTGTTTTTGTTTCTGGTTTCCAACATCCGTGGTTCCTTCGGTTTTTATTGACTACTTCCTAAGACTGTTTGTAGGTCGTTGAGAATGTTGGCTTGATTGCTACAAGTTACTCTTTTGTTGGCTGTCTTTAGAATCTGCTCCAGTAACAATCATTTGCTATTTGTTTTCAGCAGGAATTGAATGACCTTCATAATCCTCCACCAGTGGCCTCTCCTGACAGGTACGTACTGTGCTGTTCAACATTGTCATAGTTACCTCGTTATGGTCTTCCCAATTCAGTGAAATGCTGGCACAGGATTATCTGATTCCTGAAGAAGGGCTTATGCCCGAAACATCGATTCTCCTGCTCCTTTGATGCTGCCTGACCTGCTGCGCTTTTCCAGCAACACATTTTTCAGCTCTGATCTCCAGCATCTGCAGTCCTCACTTTCCCCTACAAGATAATCTACTCCAAGCTGCAGCTCCAATCACCAATTGAGTAAATGGTATCTATCAGTAGAATGAGTATCAGCCTGGGGTACATGCTATTGGTAGACATCACCAGCAAACACTGTATTTAATCTCTCTCCAGGGATGCTGCCAAAGCTGTTGAGTTTCTCCAGTATTATCTGCATTCATTTGTATTGAGACAGATTCAAGACTTGTCATCCACACAGCGATGCAGGTGTACAATTAAGACCTTGTTAACATGTACACTGTATGTGCTCTTGTATCCTCTTACTTATCCTTCAGCATAAATCTCACTGTTTCTACTCTTCTAAACTGAAACTAAAGCTTCCTTTATACTGTCCTCATCAAACACTCCCAGGACAGGTATAGCACTGCGCTAGATAGAGTAGAGCCGGTCCACTCTTTTAACTGAAAGTAAAGCTCCCTCTATACTGTCCCTATCAAACATTCCTAGGACAGGTGCAGCACAGGGTTAAGCACAATATTTACTTGCGTATCCTTAATTGCACTTGAGAAAGTGTTGGTGAGCTGCCTTCTGAGTGGTTTGATACGTCATGATACTATGGCTTTAAAGTCAATCACATTGCTTTGGGTTTGGATTCATATGCAGGTCAGCTGACAAAAGACAGTATTGGAAAAGCAGCTAGATTTTTACAATAGTCCAGAAGTAACATTGAGTCCATTTCTGAGACTAGATTTTATTAGAATGCAGATTTATTTACTTAATGTGAAGGGCACAACTTTGGAATGGTGTTATTGATGGAGTCCTGCATGCCATACCATAGCACTGGCCTTGCAAAGGAAAGTGCCATTCTTTCCTTTTCTTTGAATGAGGAAACATTAATAAGAACACAAGAAAAAGAAAGGGTAGGCCATTCAGCCCCTTAAGTGCGCCCCATCATTCTATAAAATCATTTCTCAGTTCCTCTTTTGTGCCAACTCCTAATGGTTCTTAACTCCCCATTATTTATAGGACAGATGTCAGAGGTAGTTTCTTTACTCAGAGAGTAGTAAGGGTATGGAATGCTTTGCCTGCAACGGTAGTAAATTCACCAACTTTAAGTACATTTAAGTCGTCATTGGACAAGCATATGGACGTACATAGAATAGTGTAGGTTGGTATGACAGGTTGGCGCAACATCGAGGGCCGAAGGGCCTGTACTGCACTGTAATGTTCTATGTTCTATTACTTCAAAAATCTATCTATTTCCTCTTTAAATACTGTAAGATCTAGTCTTCGCAACTCTCCTGGGTACAGAATTCCAGACGTTGTTTATGATATATATAAATAATGTAGAAGAAAATGTTGGTGAGGGGCAGATGCAGAGCGATGCTAAATAAGTTTGTGGATCAGACAAAGATTTACTGAGTAGTTGACAGTATAAAGGTGTTAGGCTACAGGAGGATATGGGAACGTAACAACAGGAGTAAGCCATTCAGCCCCTCAAGATCAAATGAGGATTGTAGGTGCATGAGAGTCAGAGTTGAAAAGTGTGATGCTGGAAAAGCACAGCAGGTCAGGCAGCATCCAAACATCAGGAGAGTTGACGTTTCGGGCATAAGCCCTTCATTCAGCCCCTCAAACCTATTCCACTATTCAATGAGACCATGGCTGATCTGTGGCCTAATTCCACTATTCTTGCTGTGACGATACTATGGCCATAAGAGGTGTTTTTGTCCTTTTTTTATGACGAGAGGCTGAGACAGAAGTGCCAAGTGGCCTGCTCCAAAGCCAATAAAGTAAACAACCTATGAGGCCTTGGGTTTTTTTTTAAAAGAGTTGAAACAATAGGTGAGGTCAAGCTGATTCAGAACAAGAATTTAGGTTTGGCTTTCAACAGCAGTTGCTGAAGTCTTGAAGCTGGGTGTGGAAGCTCTTATTCCTCTCTCTATTACAGCTGAAAGCTGGCATTCTCTTCCTGCTGCTAGAATTACATGTGAGACAATCGATTTTACTGAGTTTGCCTTTGCCAGTGATGTGCTTATGGAATGTTACTATATTGCAACAATTAATTAGTGGTACTTTATATATTTATATTATTTTGATAAGCATTTCAACAGTTACAAATAAGCCAATTATTTTATTTTAATTTTATCTGTATTTTAACGATAAAGTATGTTTTGCTTAACATTGAATAATTTGACCAATCAAATTGCATCTGGAACACAATGCCTGACATTTCGCTTTAAAAATAAGAAAATGTAAAGGTCTAGACTATTTTCTTAATATGTTTTGAGGTGGTTTGGTCTGGTCCATAACACTACCTTTGACTCATATCCTTAGTACCTTTGCTTAACAAAATATCTATCTATTTCTGATTTAAATTTAACAACTGTTCCAGTATCCACTGCCATTTATAGAAGAGACTTCCAGACCTCTCCCACCCTTTGTGTGTAGAAGTGCTTCCGAACATCTCTCCTTATTGGTTTGGCCCTAATCTTTAGATTAGTCCAGGGATGATCACCTTAATGGGATTGTATTATAGTCCACCCAGTCATCAGCTGGAAATTGAGAAACAACTTTGTAAGGAGATCTCATTATCTGTAAGAATAATAGGGTGGTTACAGTAGGGGATTTTAACTTTCCAAACATAGACTAAGACTGCCATTAGCAGCAGCATCTGCAGTTAAGGGTTCAGGTGGAGAGGAATTTGTTAAGTATGTACAAGAAAATTTTCCGAATGTGGATGTAACTAATTTGGAACCATTATTTAAGAAGGGTGGTAAGGACAAGCCAGGGAACTATAGACAGGTGAGCCTGACATCGGTGGTGGGCAAATTGTTGGAGGAAATCCTGAGGGACAGCATTGACACACATTTGCTGAAAATGTGTTGCTGGAAAAGCGCAGCAGGTCAGGCAGCATCCAAAGAGCAGGAGAATCGACGTTTCGGGCATGAGCCCTTCTTCAGGAATGCTCTCCAGCATCTGCAGTCCTCACTTTCTCCTTACTTAAATAAGCCTGTTGGATTCATCTGCCACCATGGGACCAGTGAGAATAATTCTATTTGTTTTAAAATAGTGATAGATAGGATCTTTGGATGCTGCAGCAACACATTTTCAGCTCTGATCTCCAGCATCTGCAGTCCTCACTTTCTCCTTTACACATATTTGGAAAAGCAAGGACTGATTAGGGACAGTCAACATGGCTTCGTCCGTGGGAAATCATGTCTCAAGAACTTGATTAAGTTTTTTTGAAAAAGTAACAAAGAGGATTGATGAGGGCAGAGCGGTGGACGTGATCTATGTGGACTTCAGTAAGGCATTCATCAAGGTTCCCCATGGGAGACTGATTAGCAAGGTTAGATCGCATGGAATACAGGGAGAACTAGCCATTTGGATACAGAACTAGCTCGAAGGTAGAAGAGAGAGAGTGGTGGTGGAAGGTTGTTTTTCAGACTGGAGGCCTATGTCCAGTGGTGTGCCACAACGATTGGTGCTGGGTGCACTATTTTTCATCATTTATATGAATGATTTGGATATACACAGGAGGTATAGTTAGTGAGTTTGGAGAGGACAACAAAATTGGAAGTGTAGTGGACAGCGAAGAAGGTTATCTCAGATTACAATGAGATCTTGATCAGATGGGCCAATGGGCTGTGGAGTGGCAAGGTGCTGCATCTTGGGAAAGTAAATCAGAACAGGACTTATACAATTAATGGTAAGGTCCTTGGGAGTGAATAAAGAGACCTTGGAGTGCAGGTTTATAGCTTCTTGAAAGTAAAGTCTCAGGTAGATAAGATAGAGAAGAAGGCATTTTGTATGCTTTCCTTTATTGGTGAAAGCATTGAGTATAGGAATTGGGAGGTCATGTTGTGGCTGTACAGGACATTGGTTAAGCCACTTTGGAATATCTTGTGAAATTCTGGTCTCCTTCCTATCAGAAGGACGTTGTGAAACTTGAAAGGGTTCAGAAAAGATTTCCAAGGGTGTTGCCAGGGTTGGAGGATTTGAGCTATAGGGAGAAGTTGTAAAGTCCGGGGCTGTTTTCTCTGGAGCATTGGAGGCTGAGGGGTGACTTTATAGAGATTTATACAATCATGAGGGGCATGGATAGGATAAATGGACATTGTCACTTCCCTGGTGGGGGAGTCCAGAACTAGAGGGCATAGGTTTAGGGTGAGAGGGGAAAGATATAAAAGGGAGGGGCAACGTTTTCATGCAGAGGGTGGTACACATATGAAGTGAGCTGCTAGAGGAAGTGGTGGAAACTGGTACAATTGCAACATTTAAGAGGCATCTGGTTGGGTATATGGATAGGAAGGATTTAGAAGGATATGGGCCAAATGGGACTAGATTAGGTTGGGATAACTGGTCAGCATGGATTAGTTGCTGTACATCTCCGTGACTCAAAGGTGCAAAACTTGACCTTCTCTTGGGAAATAAGTCAGAGCAGGTGACTGAGGTGTTAGTGGAATAGCACTTTGGGGCCAGTGACCATAATTCTAGTAGTTTTAAAATAGTATGGAAAAAGATAGACTGGATCTAAAAGTTGAAGTTCTAAATTGGAGAAAGGCCAATTTAGGCAAGAACTTTCAAAAGCTGATTGGGGGCAGATGTTCACAGGTAAAAGGGACAGCAAGAAAATGGGAAGCCTTCAAAAATGAGATAACAAGAATCCAGAGACAGTACACTCCTGTCAGGGTGAAAGTCAAGAGACATAAAAAACTGCAGATGCTGGAATCCAAAGTAGACAAGCAGGAGGCTGGGAGAACACAGCAAGTCCAGGCAGCATCAGGAGGTGGAGAAGTCAACGTTTCAGGTTTAACCCTTCTTCAAGACCCTTGTCTCCTGAGAAAGGGTGAAAGACTGGTAGGTGTAGGGAATGCTGTATAACTAGAGAAATTGAGGTTTTGGTTAAGAAAAAGAAGTAAGCATATGTCAGATAGAGACAGCAGAGATCGAGTGAATCCTTAGAAGAGTTTAATGGCAGTAGGAGTATACTTAAGAAGAAAATCAGGAGGGCAAAAAGGGGACATGAGATAACTTTGGCAAGTAGAATTAAAGAGAATCCAAAGAGTTTTACAAATACATTAAGGACAAAAGGGTAACTAGGGAGAGAATAGGGCCCCTCAAAGATTAGCAAGGCGACCTTTGTGTGGAGCTGTAGAGGATGGGGGAGATACTGAATGAGTATTTTGCATTAGTGTTTACTGTGGAAAAGGAAATGGAAGATATAGAATGCAGGGAAACAGATGATGACATCTTGAAAGAATGTCCATATTACAGAGGAGGAAGTGCTGCATGTCTTCAAATGCATAAAGGTGAATAAATGCCCAGGACTTGATTAGGTGCACCATAGAACTCTGTGAGAAGCTTGGGAAGTGATTGCTGGGCCCCTTGCTGAGATATTTGTATCATCAATCATCACAGGTGAGGTGCTGGAAGATTGGAGGTTGGCCACTGTTTAAGAAGGGTGGTAAGGACAAGCCAGAGAACTAAAGACCAGTCAGCCTGATGTCGGTGGGCACGTTTTTGGAGGGAATCCTGAGGGACAGAATGTACATGTATTTGAAAAGGCAAGGACTAATTAGGGATAGTCAACATGGCTTTGTGCATGGGAAATCATGTCTCACAATCTTGACTGAGTTTTTGAAGAAATGACAGAGGATTGATAGGATAGAACAGTGGACGTGATCTATATAGATTTCAGTAAGGCATGGTGACAAGGTTCCCCATGGGAGACTGGTTAGCAAGGTTAGATCTCATGGAATACAGAGAGAACTAGGTATTTATAAACAGAACTGGCTCAAAGGTAGAAGACAGAGGGTGGTGGTGGAGGGTTATATTTCAGACTGGAGGCCTGGGCCAGTGGTGTGCCACAAGAATCGGTGCTGGGTTCACTACTTTTTGTCATTTATATAAATGATTTGGATGTGAACAAAAGAGATACAGTTAGTAAGTTTGGGGGTGACACCAAATGTGAATGTGTAGTGGACAGCAAAGGAGATTATCTCAGATTACAACGGGATTTTGATCAGATTGGCCAATGCGCTGAGGAGTGGCGGATGGAGTTTAATTTAGATAAATGTGAGGTGCTGCATTTTGGGAAAGCAAATCTTAGCAGGACTTATACACTTAATGGTAAGGTCCTTGGGAGTGTTGCTGAATAAAGAGACCTTGGAGTGTGGGTTCATAGCTCCATGAAAGTGGAGTCGCAGGTAGATAGGATTGGGAAGAAGGCATTTGGTATGCTTTCCTTTATTGGTGAAAACATTGAATATAGGAGTTGGGAGGTCATGTTGCGGCTGTACAGGACATTGGTTAAGCCACTTTTGGAATATCTTGTGAAATTCTGGTCTCCTTTTTATCAGAAGGATGTTCTGAAACTTGAAAGGGTTCAGAAAAGATTTCCAAGGGTGTTGCCAGGGTTGGAGGATTTGAGCTGTAGGGAGAGGTTGAAAAGTCCAGGGCTGTTTGCTCTGGAGCATCGGAGGCTGAGGGGTGACCTTATAGAGATTTATACAATCACGAGGGGCATGGATAGGATAAATGGACATTGTCACTTCCCTGGTGGGGGAGTCCAGAACTAGAGGGCATAGGTTTAGGGTGAGAGGGAAAAGATATAAAAGGACCTAAGGGTCCACTTTTTCATGCAGAGGGTGGTACGTGTATGGAATGAGCTGCTAGAGGAAGTGGTGGAGGTTGATACAATTACAACATTTAAGAGGCATTTGGATGGGTATATGAATAGGAAGGGTTTGGAGGGATATGGGCTGGCAGGTGGGACTAGATTGGGTTGGGAAATCTGGTCAGCATGGACGAGTTGGACTGAAGAGTCTGTTTCCATGCTGTACATCTCTACGACTCTATGACTCTGACTACAGCTGGAGTACTGTGTGCGTTTCTCGTCTCCGTATCATAGGAAGGATGTGATTGCACTGGAGGGGTTGCTGAGGATATTCACCAGGATGTTGCCTGGAATGGAGCATTTTAGATATGAAGAGAGTCTGGATAAGTTTGGGATGTTTGCTTTGGAGCAGAGAAGTCCAAGGTGTAAGGTTTTAAGGGACTCAAACAAGGTGGATAGTAAGAGCTCTTCTCTTTGGTTGAAGGATTAAAGGGACATAATTTTAAGGTGAAAGACAGGAGATTTAGAGAGGATTTTAAGAAATAGGTTTGTCAGCCAGAGTGTGGAGGGAATCTGGAGGGAAGGATAGTTGAGTCAGGAAACCTTATAAACTTTAAGTGTACTTGGATGAACACATGAAGTGTTGTGGGCTATGTGCTGGAAAGTGGGACTAGTGTGGATTTAGTGTTGTTTTTGTTGGTGCAGTCTCACTGGGCAGAAGATTCTATTCTGTACTGCATGATTCTGCGATCCTAGGAGCACTCCATAATTATGTTATTCCAACCTGAAAAAGCTATTAATTCTGAATCTCTGCCTTCTGTGTGTTAACCCATCCTCATCTCCTGCTCATACATTACCTTCAATACATGAGCTCCTATCTTGTTCAATAACCTTTTATGTGTCATCTTATCAAATGCCTTCTGGAAATCCAAATACACAACATCTACCAGTTCTCTTTTATCAACTCTGCTTGTTATATTCTCATAACCACTGCAGCAAATTTGTCAATAACAGTTTCACTTTCACAAAACCATGTTGACTCGTTTTGATTGCTTTAAGTTTTTCCAAACGTCATGCTACATCTTTATTAACAGAATCTGGCATTTTCCCAATGCATATGTTAGGCTAAACTAAAACAAAGAATTGTGGATGCTGGAGATCTGAAACAAAAACAGAAAATGCTGAAGAAATTCTCAGCAGGCCTGGCAGCATCTGTGGAGCCAAAGCAGAGTTCACATTTTGAATCCAGTCATCAAAACATTAACATTACTTCCTCTTTCCAGAGATGCTGCTAGACCTGCTGAGTTTCTCCAGCAATTTCTGACTTTGTTGCAGATGTTAGGATAGTTGACCTATAGTTTTTGGATTTCAGTCTTCCTCCCTTCTTGAACTGGGGTGACCCATTAGCAGTTTTCCCATAATCCAGTGAGTTCTGGAATATATCAACCAATGCCTCCACTTTTGTTGCAGCCAATTCCATTAAAACCCTTGGGTGCAGGCCACCAGGTCTGCCTTTAAGGGTAAAAACAATGACTGCAGATGCTGGAAACCAGATTCTGGATTAGAGTGGTGCTGGAAAAGCACAGCAGTTCAGACAGCATCGGGGATTGGTTGGCTCAGTTGGCTGGTTTGCAGTACAGTATTGCCAACAGCATGGGTTCAATTCCTATGCCAGCTGAGGTTACCACTAGCACCTTTTGTATCTGCTATCTTTGGGATATTTATAGAATCCTCCACCGTGAAGATCAATGTAAAATAATGAGGTAAATTATGTACCATTTCCCTGTTCCCGTTATGAATTACCCAGATGCATCCTCCAAGGGTTCTGCACTCACTTCATATACACATACTTTTTTTTTATATACTATGGAAGCTCTTCATTTTGCTTTTTGCTTTGCCAATCAATTTTCTCATTTATTAGATTTTTGTCATCTGCTGGTTCCTAAAAAAAAACCCAAACCTCTGGCCTGCCACTAGTTTTAGCCACTTTGAATGCCTTAGTTTTTAATTTGAAATTCTCTTTGATCACCTTTATTAATCACAGGTGGTTCGTCCTTTTCACAGAATCCTCCTTTTTTTTAACCTTTTTTTGTGCATTATGAAATATCTGCTTATATATCAAATAATGCTCATCCACTGACTTTCCCCTTAGTGTATTTTCCCAGCCCCCTTTCCACATCCCTTTCGTCACACCTCTGTAATTGGCCCTAATTCAGTTAAGGAGGCTGGGTTGAGAGAAACCCAAATTACTCTGGTCACTTGGGCAAAGAACTCAATTAGGTGCCAATGGAACACAAACCCCAGCAAAATTCCAGGACAGAAGAAGATAGGATTTATTACAACGTAAACAAGAAAGTGGTTTGCAGGAGATTAATTTACACTAACATTTGGAAGCAAACATTACAAAACATAGCATAATTTGATAGATATGCCTGTTACATACAAGAACACTAAATTAACTGAAGTTATTATCAATGCCAGACACTAGCAGCAGGTTTTAAAGAAGAGAAAGGTACCTCTGCCTGAACCAGGAAAGTCTGGTTTGGTCAGTGCTGACTCAGCCAACCTAACCGGAACTTGAGCAGCTACAGTTTATTTGTAGGACCTTGCTGTTTGCAAAGTTGGGCTACGAGTTCAAATTCCAACACTATAATTGGAGAACTAGATTGAATTCAAGAAGCTTAGTACAGTTTTGGTGGAATGGAACTAACTTGATAGCTTTCTCAAAGTGTTGGCATAGGAGAACGTTGGGCAACTTATCCTGTAGGATTTTAAATTACACTGTGCCAAGAGACAAATTTAAACTTGTGTTGAGTGAAGGTTACATGAGGTATAAAGTACTCCATCATTAACATGCAGTTGTTACCTATAATAGGTAACAGTGCCTGCTTGATTTTGATTTACTTTATAACCACTTGTTGTTCTCTGCCCACAACATTAGCTGTGATACAGGAAGTGATATCTATAATTCAGAAATAAGGCGGTGTGAATGCAGTATATGTAGGCGAGTGGAGATGAGCAGACTTATAAATACCTTTCACCAAAATAGCAGCATTGTGCTGACACATTCTTGCGTGGCAACATCACACTCTGTAGATTGGAAGTTGGAAGCAGGAGTCAGTCATTTACATCATGGCTAATCAGTATCTTCACTTCAATCACCAGCTTTTGTTCCAGAACTCTCCAAAAATTTATCTGGCAGAAACCGGTTTTGAAATTTTCAGTTGACTAGTTTTCTTTGGAGAGGGTATTGCATTCAATACGGTAGAAACACGAAATACAAAAAGGAACAGATTTTGCTCTCCATTTCTTTTCAATCATATTTTCCACTCCCGTACCCTCAACTGTGCCTCAGTACATCATAGAGCATTGATTCATAAAGTCATACACTTCGTTCCAACCAGTTTGTTCTGACCAAATACCCCAAATTAAATTAGTCCCACCTGCCTGCACTTGGCCCATATCTCTCCAAACACATCTTATTCATGTGCATAACTAAATGTTTTTGAATGTTGTAACTGTACCCAGATTTATCACTTTCTTTGGAAGTTCATTCCACAGGCTAACCCCACTCTGTGTAAAATATTTACCACTCACGCCTTTTTTAGGTCTTTTTCCTCTCACCTTTAAAATATGTCCCCTAGTCCTGACATCCCCCCAACCAAAGAGAAATCTACAATTCACCTTATTTATACCCCTAATGATTTTACAAACCCTCAACCTCATACGCTCCAATGAAAAAATCCCAGCCTATCTAGTCTCTCCGTGTAATTAAAACCCTCCATCTGTGGCAACATTCTGGCAAGTCTCTTCTAAGCCCTCTCCAGTTTAAAATATCCTTACCGGAACAGGATACCTAGAACAGGTCACAACACTGCAAGAAGAGGCCCCACAGAGGTACTGCACTTTGAATCCGAAAACTGTGTTTCATGTCCCATTTTAGTAAATTATTGTTGTAACTTAGTCCAGCATTGCCATTGCAGTATTGAGTTGGTGGCATACTGTCAGAGGGCAGTTTTTGCTTGAGAGGTTAAGCAGAGACTTTACTTTTTTTAATATACACCCAGAATGGCTAAGACACACAACTGAATGACTTTCCAACTCCCAAAATCAACCTGACTCGTTTTCTTTTCCCTTTTTAAACACTAACCACTGCTAGTAAAACACCCATGTAGCCAGTTAGGTAGTTAAAACCTGTTTAGGCAATACAAACAACCAAACATGGGGGTGAGGTAGGGGATGAAAGAAGAGACTAAATCAAAATGGAATTGAAAGAGAAAAGGGTCTGCTCTTTTTAACTCTTTATACCCAGAAGTGCTATCCCACACAACAGAATGACTTTTCCATCATCAAATCATGGTGACTTTTTTTATATAAACTACTAACCATCACCAGTAATCACGCATGTAGCTGATTAAATATTTACAAGCAAAATCCATATTAGTTAATGCAAGGAGTGAGGGAGAGTTAGGGAGAGAGGGTAGGGACAGAATCAAAATTGAATTGGAGAAGGAAGGGAGGGGTCTGCTTTTGATATTTTTAAAATCCATTCAATTCAGTAGGATGGCATGGTGGCTAGCACTGCTGCCTCCCAGTGTCAGGAACTTGTGTTTAATCTTCACCCTCAGGTGACTGTGTGGAGTCTGTATACTCTCCCAGTGTCTGTGTTGGTTTCCTCTGGGTGCTCCAGTTTCCCCCCACTGTTCCAAGATGCGCAAAAAAATAGAAATTGCTAGAAAAGCTCAGCCAACATCTGTGGAGAGAAACCAGAGTTAATGTTTAGGTGGATTGACCATGGGAAACGTTGGGTTGCAAAGGTGGGGTGAACCTGGGAAGGCTGCTGTTCAGAGGGTGAGTGTGGACTTGATAAACTGAATGGCCTGCTTTCACATTCCACCATCTGCTATGTCAGATTCAAACCAGTTTCCCAGAACATTACCGGGGTCTCTGAACTGCCAGGGCAGTGACAATACCACTAGGCTATTGCCTCCCCACCCAGAGGTCTGGCTTATTGTTTTCTAATCAAACTGTCCAGAGATGTTGTTTTATACTTCAACCTGGGTCTCTTGGTTCAGAGGTAGGGACACTACCAATGTGCAATGAGAGCTGAGGGTTTGCTTTACTTTTTTTTTACCTAGAAAAATGATGACAAGTTGTCTGCGTTATAAAGGGCTCAGGAGCTGAGTTCTGGCTGAGCAGACCGTTGCTTGTTACGAAGGGAACTCATACTCAACAAACTCTCTAGGGAGATTAATGATTGTAACAAGGTCAGGCCAGGTGGACCTCGTAGAATATGAATTCCCTGACTGGGTTGTTAATCTGGTCCAAGCAGGGAGCCCTGGCAGACAGACATTCTGACATTCTAAGAGCTGGCTGAGGGGGCTGGATCAGTGTCAAAGACTTTCCAAGCGTAAATAAAGGGTGACTTGGTGATAGGAAATTGGCCTTTGTGGAATTACTTCAGGGGTTATCACAACAATGAAGGTAGAAATCACCCCAGAAAGCTATAGCCCAACTGTCAGAGACACCAATATTGTCTAATCCTTAGAATTTCACAGAAGTTACAGTGCAAAATGAGTAATTTAGCTTAAATGTTTAGGCTTCACATGATCCTCATTCCTCCTTGTTAGATTATCCCTCGATCACTTTCCCCCTGTTTATGCTATTTTCCCCACATGGCAGGAGATTTCACATTTCAAATGAGTCAGGTTAATGAGATCTCAGCCAAATTATTTATTTGTAACATCTTGTATTTGCGACTCCTGGAGTTTGCCTATACCACAGGTGGAGAATTCTTCTTTTTGTCTTAACCTTCAGCCTGTTTCACAGTTTTAATTACATATTACAGGTCACTTGTCAATCTTCTGATTTGTAAAATAAAAGAGCCTCAATTTGTCTAAAAATCCAGAATTTAACAAATGAAATGACCTTTCAGGTTACAGGGCTGATAAAGGTTACAGACATGGATGTGGGTCAGGCCCCTAGAGGGTCTTATAATCATGGAACATTGAAATATTGTCAAGCTGGGACCCATTGTAGATCAAACAGTATTCATTGGCGAAACTCACTGAACCATTGGGGAAAATGCAAATATGCACTTTAACTATATTAGAGGATATAATGTTGTACCATTACTAATTCACAGACTTGGGAGATAATGCTACTTTTATTTTGATTAGGCATTTTGCAACTGTAAGTACATTGAAAAGTACCATTGCCACTCATATTGATTGGAGTGATGGTTAAGTGGCCGAGCAGAGGTGAGGGGCCGAATGGCCTACTGCATTTCAAATGTTGAAAGGCCTTTTTCAGGTCAATCTTGGGAACACTGCATTGCAAAGTGATGAGGCTGGGACCTCTTTATTTGTCATGTCCATGTGCTGACCACAAGATCATAGAAAATGAAATTAGTTAATAAAGACAGAGACAAAATGTTTGGTGAAAGTGAGACTGTGGGTCCTATTGACCAAGAAATTCAGAACCAGGCCACGGTTTAATGATATAAGATAGATCATTTAGGACTGAGATGAGGAGAAGTGGAATTCTCTGCTGCAAGCAGCAGGTAATGCCAAAACATTGAATGTTTTCACGAAGGAGTTTATGTAGTTCTTAGGACTAAAGAGATCAAAGCATTCCGGGAGAAAGGGGGACTGAGTTGGATGAGAAAGTGAGGACTGAAGATGCTGGAGATCAGAGCTGAAGATGTGTGGCTGGAAAAGCGCAGCAGGTCAGGCAGCATCCACGGAGCAGGAGAATCAACATTTCGGGCATAAACCCTTCTTCAGGAATGAGGAAAGTGTGATCATGATGAACGGAGCAGCAGGCTCGATGGGCCGAATGGGCTCTGCTGCTACTTTCTAGGTTTCTATATTGATGAGCTGAATCCATGGAGGAATAGTTAAACAGGGGCATTTCTCTTGTACCATGTTCCCTTTGTTTAATTTTATTTTAAAAAATGCCTGACTCTGAGTTTTAAACATATAGCATAGTGTGACACTCTCGGATATTCTGAAAATGTTTCGCACACAAATGGTAGTGAGGGGCAGGAGCATCATTTTGGAACTTCAAGTTTGATATTTTAGACCCTTTTACGCCAACCGAGTGTGGAGGTAGCCACAGACAATATTGAAAGATATAAATGTACTGATTCGCCAATGAACAGACACTTCATGTCACGTCCTGTCTGGGAAGATGTTCTTGTTGCACGAGTCGGGTGAGGGGTGGGAATGCAAAGTTTCTTCGGCCAACTTGTACAGCTTCCGGCTTCCTGTGAATGTGAAAGTCAGGAAACCACATAGAGTTTATGAATACATATGGTCCATAAATATACAAGTGTGGAGCGGATCTGAAATAGGGAGGAGTTGTTGGAAGAAGTTGTCAGCGAGAATTTTCCTTCCAGTGTTAGACGTGAGTAGTTTGTCAACATTTGGAGAGGTGCAGAGCTCACTGATATCTCGGGATACAAAACCCACGAACACCCAGTTTCCATTCTCCTTTCTCGAAGCAGATGGTGGGAAGGCTGTTTGGTGCATTTTCACGAATCGTTTGCCTTCAGTGGCTCTGTAGATGGATCGTTGTTAAAGAAATTGTTGGATTGCTTGGTACGGGGCAATGGAAAGAGCCAAGTTGTGAATATTTTTAATTAACTTGTTCAAACATGACACGCCTCCGGAACAGATGGGATTTCAACCAAAACCTCCTGATCCAGAGGTAGGCACACGACCACTGCACTACTAACCCTCAAGGGTAGTTGTATAATTGCCGTTTTCTATCTCATTTCCTTGATGTTAAACTGAGGTCTCACCTGCCTGTTCAACTGTATATAAAAGTCAAGTCCATAGCCACCACATTAAAGAAGAGCAGGGATTTCACCTTGGACAATATCTATCCCTCAATCAACATCACTAAACGTTACCTGGTTATTTTTACACTGTAAACTATATTAATTATTTTTTTAAAAAGAGCTGGAAGTTATTCTGGGAAAGACGTGCTAAGACGAGGTTAGAATAGGCTCTGAGAGATACTAAGTAAAAAGGGCTTTTGCCCAAAACGTCGATTTCGCTGCTCGTTGGATGCTACCTGAACTGCTGTGCTCTTCCAGCACCACTGATTCAGAATCTGAGAGATACTGTAGGGGCAGAGTCGATAGTAAATGAGGCAAGTTTGAGAAGATACAGCAAGAAATATTGCTTCGCCTTGTGGCAAAGTCCACCAAAAAAAAGCTCTACCCAATTCAGAATTGTGCAAAATAATATAGAATTGAGCCCCAAGAGTTCATTCTGGTGATTTTCATTGATGTATTTTGTAACTTTGTTTTCTGACTGTGAGTACATGCTCGCCTTTCCTCAGTTTGCACATTAGGCACTTGCCAGAAGTTTGTCGAAGTATAAAGTGACTTCTTTTATTATTTCATTGGATGAGAGAATTACTAGCAGAATCAAGCATGTGTGACCCATGAGAAGGAGGTGGTGAGGTATAGATATCCTGACAGTGATGTTCGGAACGGCGTTTCAGGGTTTTAGTCTAGCATCAAAACCAAGAAAATTATGGCAGGACATTATAAAATACTGGTTTGGTCTCAACTAAAGTATATTTTCCAATCCAGGCTTCGTATTTGAGGAGGGATGTCAAGGCAATGGATGCAGCAAAGGTTCATTAGAATGGTTCCAAGGATGAGAATCTTGAGTTATGTTGTAGATGTGGTGACCAGAACTGCACTCAGTACTCCAGCTGTGTACCAAACATAACATAATCTCCCTGCCTTTATAATCTATACTATGATTGATAAAGGCTAGGGCCCCAGATTAGTTGCCCTGCCACCTTCAAGAATTTGTGGACAAGTAGCCCTCTGTTTCACTGAGCTTTCTAGAGTCTTACCTTTCATTGAGTACTCCCTTGTCTTGTTACTTCTTCCAAAGTGTATCGCCTCTGACTTATCTGTCATAAATTCTATCAGCCAATGATCTGTCCATCTGATCAATCCATTTATATCCTCCTGTAACTGAAGACCTTCTTCCTTACTATCAACCACCCAGCTGATCTTTGTGTCATCTGTAAATGTACTTATCATCCCTTCGACATTCCCATTTACAGGGTGTCCCTGATTTATGAATATGTGACTTACAAATGCTTGTATTTATGAATGCAATCCCATACAGGGATATAATGTTAAAGACTTGACATATGAATATTGACTGTACTTACTATATTGTCTCCTGCTACTAGGCCAGTTTTGGATCCAAATGGGCCGGATCCCATGTGCTTTTATCTTCTTTATTAGTTTTCCATGTGGGGCTTAGAAGTTTTGAAAATTAATGTATGTTATAGTTTATAAATTGTAAACTGTGAGGATGACAGTGTGGAATTCCAAAAGGACGTTGACTAGTCAGTGGAGTGGATAGATACATGGCAGATGAGGCTCATGCAGAGAGGGTGTGAGGCAATGCACTTTGGTCAGAAGAACATTGAAAGACAATATAAAATAGGGAGCACAATTCTAAAAGGGGTGCCAGAGAAGAGAGATCTGGGTGTGTATGTGTACAGATTATTGAAGGTGGCAGAATAGATGGAGGAAACAGTAAATTGAGCATACAATGTGCTCTGCATTATTGTTTGGTGCATGAATAGGGAAGTGGTGTTGAACTTCACAAGACACTTGTTAGCTCTCAGCTGGTGTATTGTGTAGAATTGTAGGTGCCATACAAAGAAATATGTGAATGCCTTGGAGAGTGTGCAAAAGTGATTTACAAGAATGATTTCAAGAATGAGGAACTTCAATTATGAGAATCAATCGCAAAGGTTGGGACTGTTCTCGTTGGAGAGAAGAAGGATGAGAGAAGATTTGTTAGAGGTTTTCAAAATTTTGATTGTGCTGGATAGAGTGGATAGGAAAAAGACGTTCCTGTTGATTAAAAGAAGAGGAGGGCTTGAGCTATAGGGAGAGACTGAATAGACTGGGGCTATTTTCCCTGGAGCGTCTGAGGCTAAGGGGTGACCGTATAGAGGTTTATAAGATCATAAGGGGCATGAAAAGTATGAATAGTCAAGGTATTTTGCCCAGGGTAGGGAGCCAGAGAAGGAAAAGGACCTAAGGAACAATGTTTTCACACAGAGGATGGTGTCTGTATGGAATTAGATGCCAGAGGAGTGGAGGCTGGTACATTAAAAGGGATGTATATATGGGGATTTGAATAGGAAGGGTTTAGAGGGATATGGGTCATATGCTGGGAAGTGGGACTAGATTAATTTAGAATATCTGGTCGGCATGGAAGTGTTGGACTGAAGGGTCTGTTTCCATGCTGTACATCTCTATGACTCAAAGAACAAGAGGGCATAGATTCAAAGTGATCTGAAAATGAAGCAAGAGTGAGTGAGAAAAAGCTTTTTCACACAGTGAGTAGTTCGGGTTCGGAATGTGCAGTTGGAAATATGGTGGAGGCAGGTTCAATTCAGGCGTTCAAGAGGATATATTGGATGATAATTTGGATAGAAATGGTGTGCAAGAATATGGGGAAAAAGCAGGTGATTGGCACTGGGTAATAGAACTGATGCAGACACGATGGGCCAAATGGCCTCATTCGACAGTGTAACAGTTCTATGATTCTGTGAGGTCTTCAAAATCCATGATCTGAGTAGGGAAAATAGGGAGAAACTGTTCCCATCAGCAAAAGTGTTCAAGTACCAAAGGACAATGATTTAAGATTAATTGCAGAAGAACAGTATATTTTCTTACACAGCGAGTGGTTGGGATCTGGAATGCAATACTTGAGTGAATAATGGACCCAAAATCAATGATACCTTTTGAAAGAAAATTAGGTAATTACCTGAAGAGAACAAAATTTACAGGGCTAAAGACAGGAATGGTACATGAATAGGTAGGGTTTAGATGGTTATGGGCCAAGTGCTGGCAAATAGAACTAGATTAATTTAGGATATCTGGTTGGCATGGACAAGTTGAACCAAAGGATCTGTTTCTGTGCTGTACAACTCTGTGGCTCTATGACTGTAAGTAGACTGTTCTTGCAGAGAGTAGGAATGGATAGGATGGACAGAGTGACTTCCTTCTGTAGTGAAACCATTCTGTGATTCTATGACTCTGCAGTGACAATAAAAATACAAGTATACAATGGTCTAAAATTCAGTGAAGACTCAAGCCTACTTAAATAACTTGAGTACTGTACTAAGTTGCAGCAATGAACTCATCTTGTTTGGTTTTGTTTGAATTGAATACATAATCAGCAATTTTTAATATTTTGTTTCAGCACAATGGCCGCTGGAATGGAGGAGAATTGGCCGGTCCCAATGAGAGCGATTGGAGCTCAGAACCTTCTCACTATGCCGGGAGGAGTTACACAGTCTGGCTATCTCCATAAGAAAGGAGGATCCCAATGGAAGATCATGAAGTGTAAGTTTGTCAGCCACACAGTTTGTTGTTTTAGTTTTATCGTTAGCTCCTTTTGCTGATATCAGATTCGGAGCCTCTTCCACTCCCACCTAATGTCAGTTTCCTCTAACTTTCCTTTCGCTGCACTTGTAAGTACATCCTCTGATTGTATATCCGATATCTCTGTGAAACTCTCCAGGATCGTTTACTATATACATTTTAAGAAGTGCAGGGTTTTGGCATTTATACACGTTCTGGGTTGCTTATAGAGAATTAGGTAGATACAACGGTGTGATAAATATAGGCCAACACATTGGGAGAAACTGGCTCCTTGACTTCATAATAGCAGTCCAAGATTCTATTACGTTCTGCTGAGAGAGGAGGCAAGAATGTTAGTTTAACGTCTCATCTGAATGTTCAAGCTTGGTGGGGAGGGTCAGTAATTTAATAAGATTATTTTCACTTGTCCATGATAGTAATGTTTTGTGGAAGATGAAATGTCCACTACTGTCAGTATGGTTCACTTTTCCTCTTCCTGCAGCTGGACAGTGCAGCTCCACTGATATTGATAGGCTCAGTGGTTACACGCGACTCAGCCACATTCCCTGAACCTGGGCAATAGTCCAAAAGCTATGGGGGAAGCGGGGAGATAAAATTCAGCTTGCTCTTTGTCTCCCACACTCTAACAGGAGTAACATTCAAGATCATAGATGCCGTGACTATCTCTGACTGGGATTATTTAGTGTGGAGAAGGTGCTTCCTATCTGCATTTACTCACTGTGTCAGTTTTTTTTGCACTGTAGGTCTGTTTTACTCTTCTTCCCCTTTTTTGAATTCCTGGCACCACACATTGTGGCAGGAAAGACAGAAAGACACATTCTGTCAGTCATTCTGAAAGCAGCTGCTGTGAAAGCCTAAATTCGATCAAATCTCCAATTTCTCTGCCTGCCTATAGGGTGAAGCCTGGTCTTTGGCTACTGTCCCACATCAAGGAAGTGGGAAATCCGAATACTTCAACATTTATTTCAAGATTATGTAGAATCAGGAGGGCAGGGCAGCAAGTCTGGGGACCCTGGGTATCGAGGGACATTGATAGTTTGATAAAGAAAAAGAAGAAAGCATATGTTAGATTCAGAGCATTAAAAACAGGGAAGGCCCCTCAGGAATACACAGTGTAGGGAGATATTTAAAAAAAAATTAGGAGGGCAAAGAGAAGCCAGAAAATATCTTTTGCACATGGCATTATGGAAAACCCCAAAGCTTTTTATAAGTATATTAAGAGTAAGAGAATTAACAGGGAAAAAAATGGGACCTATCAGAGACCAAAGGGACAACCTGTGCATAGAACTAATGGATATGGGTGAAGTCTGAAGTGAATACTTCTCATCTGTATTCACAGAGGAAAAAGACATTTAGTTGGAGATTTCAGTTTGGGTGGTGAGATTCTAGAACACATTAAGATCTGGTTAGGCCCCATTTGGAATACTGTGTCCAGTTTTGGTCCCCACACCTCAGGAAGGACATACTGGCACTGGAGCGTGTCCAGCGGAGATTCACACGGATGATCCCTGGAATGGTTGGTCTAACATACGAGGAACGGCTGAGGATCCTGGGATTGTATTCATTGGAGTTTAGAAGATTAAGGGGAGATTTAATAGAAACTTACAAGATAATACATGGCTTGGAAAGGGTGGATGCTGGAAATTATTTCCGTTAGGCGAGGAGACTAGGACCCGTGAACACAGCCTTAGAATTAGAGCGGGTCAATTCAGAACAGAAATGCGGAGACATTTCTTCAGCCAGAGAGTGGTGGGCCTGTGGAATTCATTGCCGCAGAGTGCAGTGGAGGCCGGGACGCTAAATGTCTTCAAGGCAGAGATTGATAAATTCTTGATGTCGCAAGGAATTAAGGGCTACGGGGAGAATGCTGGTAAGTGGAGTTGAAATGCCCATCAGCCATGATTGAATGGCGGAGTGGACTCGATGGGCCAAATGGCCTTACTTCCACTCCTATGTCTAATGGCCTTATTAATAAGGTAAATGTTTTAGCAGGCCTGCATGATGTAGAAAACCCCAAGTCCTAATGAAATGTATCCTCGGTTGCCATTGGAGGTGAAGGAGGAGATTGTTGGGTCCCTGGCAGAGATATTTAATACTTTGCTGACCTTAGGTGAAATGCCAGATAACTGGAGGATAGCTAATGTAATTCCTTTGTTCAAGAAGGACAGCAGGGATAGGCCATGTAATTACAGACCAGTTAGTCTGATGTTAGTGATAGGGAAATTATTATAAAGAATTCTTAGAGACAGGATTAATCAACATTTGGAAAGGCAGGGATAGTCAGCACAGATTTGTAAGAGGGAAATCCTGTCTGACTCATTTATCTTTTGAAAAGATGGCTAAATATGTTGAGGAGGATAGTACAGCTGATGTAGTTTACATGGATTTCAGTAAGACCTTTTGACAAAGTCCCACATGGAAGGCTAGTGAAAAAGGTAACAGCCCATGCGATTCAAGGCAACTTACAAAACTATATTCAGAATTGGCTTCCAAATAGAAGGCAAAGGGTGATATTGAATGGTTGCTTTACTGATTGGAAGCCACTGACCAGTGTGAAATACATGGCTCGGTGCTGTTTGATGTGTATGTTAATAACTTGGATGTGAATGTAGAAGGTTTAATTAGTAAGTGTCTTCAGGATACTAACAGGGAAAAAGAAGGTTGATAAAAATAACTATTTCCACTGCTGAAGATTCTAGAACCAGGGAGGATAGTCTATGAATTAGGCCAGGCCATTCAGCAGAGATGTTAGAAAACATTTCTACACACAAGAAGAAGTGGAGTTTAGGACTCTCTCTAATAGCAGTTCATGCTAATTCAATTGGTAAATTAAAAAAAAACAAATGTTTATTTAGCAAGGATGATGAGATTTGGGCCCAGGGCAGTCATATAGAGTTAGGCCACAGATCAGCCATGACCTTTTTGAATGGTGCAGCAGGCTCGAGGAGCTGAATGGCCTACTCTTGCTCATATGTTCTCACGTTCCTGAGGTTGTAGATGACACGAAAGTTGGTGTGAGGAGGATGGTCTCAGGCTACAGTCTGATTAGCTGGTAAATTGGGCAGAGCAATAGCAGATGGGATGTAATCCTGCGAAGTGTAAGGTGATGCATTTGGGAAGGTGAAATAACTGCACAGAGGCTGGTGTCCTGTCACCAAGTCACCCTGTTTTACACGTGCACAGTACATGCAGCTAGCTCAGAGCCAGTCCCTAGAGTGAGAAGACTTTCTAAGAGTCCTGTTATATCAGCCAGGGTTTCCTGATTGGCCTTTGGGAGTACTGAGGAACAAAGGATTTTGATGTACAAGTGTATAGATCCCTGAAGATGTCAGCACAGGTAGATAGGGTGGGAAAGAAGCCATACAAGATTTTTGCCTTCATTAGCCAGGGTGCAGGATATAGGAGCAACAAAGTCTTGTTTAAACTTTACTGAGCATTGGTTAGGCCACAGCTGGAATACTGTGTACAATTCTGGTCACCATACTATCATAGGGACATATTTGCACTGGAGAGGGTGCAGAGGTGATTCACCAGGATGTTGCCTGGAATGAAAAGACAGTAGATGTATCTAAGACTAGAGGGCATAAGGTTAAGGTGAGAAGTAAGTGGATTAGAGGGAATCTGAAGAAGAATGTTTTCACTCAGAGATGGGAGATATATGGACTATGTTGCCTGAGACCTTGGTGAAGGCAGGTACTCTCATAACATTTAAGAAACGTGAACACACACTTAACATGCCAGAGTATAGTAGGCTATGGACAAAGACCAAATACATAAGAACATAAGAACTAGGAGCAGGAGAGGGCCATTCGGCCCTTCGAGTCTGCTCGCCACTCAATAAGATCATGGCTGACCTTTTCATGTACTCAGCTCCACTTACCAGCCCTCTCACTGTATCCCTTAATTCCTTTATTGTTCAAAAGTAAATCTAGCTTAGCTTCAAAAACATTTACTGAAGTAGCGTCAACTACTTCACTGGGCAAGGAATTCCATAGATTAACAACCCTCTGGTGAAGAGGTTCCTTCTCAATTCAGTCCTAAATCTGTTCCCTCTAATCTTGAGGCTATGCCCTCTTGTCCTAGTTTCAACTGCCAGTGGAAACATCCTCTCTACGTCTATCTTAACTATCCCCTTCATAATTTTATATGTTTCTTTCAGATCCCCCTCATTCTTCTGAATTCCAATAAATATAATCTTACTACTATAATACTACTCACTCTCTCCTCATAAGCCAACCCCCTCATCTCCAGAATCAGCCTAGTGAATCTCGTCTGCACCCTCCCTTGCGCCAGTACATCCTTTCTCAAGTAAGGAGACCAAAACACGCAGTACTCCAGGTGTGGTCTCACCAGCACCTTGTACAGTTGCAACATAACCTCCCTGCGTTTAAACTCAATCCCTTTAGCAATTAAGGACAAAATTCCATTTGCTTTCTTATTTACATGTGGTGCCCGCAGACCAACCTTCTGTGATTCATGCACAAGGACACCCAGGTCCCTCTGCACAGCAATTGTGAGTGTGGTGCTGGAAAAGCACAGCCGGTCAGGCAGCATCCAAGGAGCAGGAGAATCGACATTTCGAGCATAAGCTTAGGCCTGAAACGTCGATTCACCTGCTCCTTGGATGCTGCCTGACTGGCTGTGCTTTTCTAGCACCACACTCTCGACTCTGAACTCCAGCAACTGCAGTCCTCACTTTTTCCCTCTCAGCAGACTGCATGTTTTTATCATCCAAGTAATAATCCTTTTTACTGTTACTCCTACCAAAACCATTTATTAACATTGTATTCCATCTGCCAGACCTTTGTCCACACACTTAATGTATCTATGTTCCTCTGCAATGTTTCACAGTTCTCTGCACACTGCCTTGCCACTCATCTTAGTGTTATCTGCAAACTTACCTACATGTGGTCCCCAACTCCAAATCGTCAATTAAACTGTGAATAATTGCAGTGCCCAACACCGATCCCTGAGGCATACCACTGGTCACTGATTGTCAGCCAGAATAGCACTCACTTATCCCCACTCTTTGCTTCCTATTAGTCAACCAATCCTCTATCCATGCTATATTTCACTCGTAACACCATGCATCCTTATCTTGTGCAGCACCTTGTCAAAGGCCTTTTAGAATTTTAGGTACACCGCATTCACTGGACGTCCATTGTCCACTTTGCTCATAATGTCCTCATAGAATTCCAAAAGATTTGTTAAGCATGACCTGCCCTTCATGAACCCTGTCTGTCCAATGGGATAATTTCTAAGGAGATGCTTTGCTACTTCTTCCTTGATAATAGACTCGAGCATCTTCCCCACTACAGAGGTTAAACTCACTGGTCTATAATTCCTCATCTTTTGTCTACCTCCCATTTTAAACAGTGGCTTCACATTTGCTGTTTTCCAATCTGCTGGGACTGCCCCACAGTCCAGCAAACTTGGGAAAATTACCGCCAGTGCACGTGCTATTTCTCCGGCCATCCCTTTTAGTACTGTGGGATGCACTCCATCAGGGCCAGGAGACTGTCTATCCTTAGCTCCATTAACTTGCCCAACACTACCTCTTCCATAATAATGATTGTTTCCAGGTCATCGCCCACCTTTGTCTCTTTGTCAATTACTGACATGTTATTCGTGTCCTACACTATGAAGACCGATACAAAATACCTGTTCAATGCCTCGGTCATTTCATCATATCCCATAACTAAATCCCCCTTCTCATCCTTTAAAGGGTCAATGTTTACTTTAGCCAGTCTTTTTCATTTTATGTATTTATAGAAACGTTTGCTATCTGTCTTTATATTCTGTGCTAGCTTTTTTTCTCATGTTCTATTTTACTTTTCCTTATTGCTCTTTTTATGGCTTTCTGTTGACCTTTAAAGTTTTCCCAATCTTCTAGTTTTCCTGCTGTTTTTGGCCTCTTTGTATGCCTTCTCTTTCAGTTTGATAGCCTGCCTTATTTCCTTAGACACCCACGACAGATTACTCCTTTTCTACAGTCCTTCCTTTTCACTGGTATATGTTTTTGCTGAGCACTTTGAAAACTGTTTTGAAAGTCCTCCACTGCTCATCAACTGTCCCACCATAAAATCTTTGCTTCCACTCTACCTAAGACAAGTCCTCCCTCATTCTAATGTAGTCTCCCTTGTTTAAGCACAGGATGCTGGTATTGGATTTTATCTTCACACTCTTCATCTGTATTCTAAATTCAACCATACTGTGGTCACTCCTTCCAAATGGATCCCTAACTGTGAGGTTATTAATTATTCCTTTCTCATTACACAGGACCAGATCTAGGATTGCTTGCTCCCTCATCAGTTCTATTGCACACTTTTTGATAAGATTACTTACAGTGTGGAAAGAGGCCCTTCGGCCCAACAAGTCCACACCGACCCGCCGAAGTGCAACCCACCCATACCCCTACATTTACCCCTTACCTAACACTACGGGCAATTTAGCATGGCCAATTCACCTGACCCATACAGCTTTGGACTGTGGGAGGAAACCGGAGCACCCGGAGGAAACCCACGCAGACATGGGGAGAACGTGCAAACTCCACACAGTCAGTCGCCTGAGTCGGGAATTGAACCCAGGTCTCAGGCGCTGTGAGGCAGCAGTGCTAACCACTGTGCCACCGTGCCGCCCACTGTTTAAGGAAACTGTCACGGATACACTCAACAAACTCCTCCTGAAGGCTACCTTGGTCTGACCAATCTACATGTAGATTACAATCCCCATGATAATTTCCGTAACATTTTTACAGGCATTAGTTATTTCTTTGTTTATTGCCCCCCCCCCCCGCCAAATGTGATGTTATTATTTGGTGCTCTACAGACTTCACTTATCAGTAACTTTTTCCTCTTAGATTTTCTAATTTCCACCCAAATGTATTCGACCTTATTCTAATGAAATTAGTGTAGTTTTGGTGTTTGTTGGTTGTCAGAGACATGGTGGGTCAAAGGACCTGTTTCTATGCTGTATGACTGTATGATTATGATTTGTCTTCTCTGTTTGTGAAGTTCCCTAGCTTCCTTACTTGACTCCAGGACCTGTCTTTACTGGTCTAAAATTGATTCTATTTCTGGTTTCAGGGCCACTGCGATTTGTTATCATTCACAAGGGCTGCATTTATTACTTCAAATCCAGCACCGCGGCCTCTCCACAGGGAGCTTTTTCTCTCAATGGGTACAACAGGTCAGTGTGGAACAATCACATTACTTGTATTTGACCTTCCCCAGGGTGGTCAAGATGGGTCAATATATGTTTCAGATTTACAACTTCCACAGTATTTTGCCTTTATATGTGTGTATCAAGAGTTTGCATTTTTGAGCAGAGTATGATTGAGGCAATGTGGTATAGATCTGGGATTAGGGCAAGTGATGGTCTAGTGGTATTATCGCTAGACTATTATTCCAGGAATTTAGCTAATGTTCTGGGGATGTAGGTTTGAGTACATATTGGAATTTGAATTCTAGTAAAAATGATTCTGGGGAGAAATTCATCTGGTTCACTAATTTCCCTTAGGAAAGGAAATCTTCCATCTTTAACTGGTCTGGCCAGACCCGCAGCTATGCAGTTGACTCTCAACTGCCCTCTAAAGTGGCCCTAGCAAGGCAGGCAGTTGTAACAATCACTACAAAGTGATTCTCCCGCCATCTCTTTTAGAAAGAGATGACATTGGGGGACACCTAGCATTAACCTAGCTGGCAAAAACAGCCTTGTAGACCCTGCAGAGTCCTATCTGGGGGCTGGTATAACATCTCTTCTTCATCAGATGGTTGTGATTGTAAGTCACAGAATTTATAGCAAAAGTTTACTGCGTGATGTAACTGAAATTATAAAAGTTAAAAAGGCCCGGGGGATTGTGTGTTAAGTCTCTCATCTGTTAGAATGACCATGTTGGTTTCAGTTCTTTCATATGTAAATCGCAAACCTTTTTTGAAAAGTTACATTCTCAAGTGAACTTTAACAATTTGTGTCTGTCAGCCCAGATAATGTATTGAAGGTGTGAGCTCCCCTGGGTGTGACTGTCTGTGCCACAATGTTTAGACTGATTCTAATCTTAAAAAATGAATTTACAGAATCTTACATGAATTTATGCAGTTTTTGAGCAAAGTAAGATATAATTTTGCAAGTACAAATTCACTCCACAAACTTATATGTGTGTGTGTATGTATAGTGCAATGGGGTCATCTATGGTGTGATGTGAACCCAGGGTCCTGGTTGAGGCCATCCCCATGGGTACCGAACTTGGCTATCAGCCTCTGCTTGGTCACTCTGCGTTCTTGCCTGTCCCGAAGTCTGCCTTGGAGGAAGGTCACCCAAAGATCCGAGGCCAAATATCCCGGGCCGCTAAACTGTTCCCTGACTGGGAGGGTGGCACGGTGGCTCAGTGGTTAGCACTGCTGCCTCACAGCACCAGGGTCCCAGATTCGATTCCAGCCTCGGGCAACTGTCTGTGTGGAGTTTGCACATTCTCCCTGTGTCTGCGTGGGTTTCCTCTGGCTGCTCCGGTTTCCTCGCACAGTCCAAAGATGTGCAGGTCAGGTGAATTGGCCATGTTAAATTGACCATACTTGTTAGGAGCATTATTCAGAGAACGGTGGGGTTCCTCTTTGGAGGGTCGGTGTGGACTTGTAGGGACGAAGGGCCTGTTTCCACACTGTAGGGAATATAATCTTGGGTGGGCTGTCTCACACAGTGGTCAAGCACCAGCCTGACATGAGCATACTCACGGAATCATTACCTGACAGTGTCCCAAACACCCTCACCATCCCTAGGTATGTCCTGTCCACCAGCAGGATAGACCTAGCAGAAGTGGCAGCATAGTGGTATACAGTTAGAAAGGAATTGCTCTAGGAGTCCTTGACATTGATGCTGGACCCCATGAAGCTTCATGGCATCAGGTTAAACATGGGCAAGTAAACCTCCATACTGTTTCATAGCCACTCAGCTGATTGATCAATACTCCTCCATGTTGAATAACATTTAGAGGAAGTACTGAGGATGGCAAGGACACAAAATGTACTCTGGGTAGAGGTTTTCAATGTTCATCACCAAGACTGAGTCTGCAGTAGGTGGTGAGACAACTAACAAGAGGGAAAAACATACTCAATCTCATCCTCACCAATCTGCTGGCTGCAGATGCATTTGTCCATGACTATCAGTGAGAGTGACCACTGTGCAGTCCATGTGGAGACAAAATCCCACCTTCACATTGCGAATACTTCCACCGCATTGTGCAGCACTTATTGTGCTAAATGGGACAGACATTGAACAGATCTAGCAATTCAAGACTGGGCATCTGTGAGGTCGTTGGACCATCAATAGCAGCAGTTTGTTCTTCAGCACAATCTGCAACTTCATATCCCCCACCCAACCATTACCATCAAGCCTTTTCAGACTTGTTCTCCTGTTGTAGTAGAAAGGAAATGCTTGTTCTAAAAATAGTCTATTTTATATAGAAGTTGGACTGCGGCTTCCCCACTGCATCTTGTAGACATAAATGACAAATCACATTAACCTTTGTTCATTCAAACTGCAGGGACCTTCTTGTAGAATCAATCTGGCTTATTTAAAAAAAGCGTTTCTGCTTTTCTGTTCTGCCTGGCCTCTGCAATGCTTACTTTCTAAAAATACTCAGGGCGGGACGGTGGCTCAGTGGTTAGCATTGCTGCCTCACAGCACCAGGGACCCAGGTTTGATTCCCATCTCAGGTGAATGTCTGTATGGAGTTTGCACATGCTCCCCGTGTCTGTATGGGTTTCCTATGGGTGCTCTGGTTTCCTCCCATGATCCAAAGATGTGCAGATCAGGCGAATTGGCCATACTAGTGCTAGATGCATTAGTTAGGGGTAAATGTAAGGTGCGGGAATGGGTCTGGGTGGGTTGCTCTTCAGAGAGTCGTGTTGGACCTAAGGGCCTGTTTCCATACTGTAGGGAATCTAATCTAACTGTTACCAAGAAACAGATCCAGGCGTATTCTCTTATATTACAAATTGATTATTCTTGTAATGAAAGAAAGGGTGAGAGGGGGATAGATTTAAAAGGGATCTAAAGGGTAATTTTTTTCACGCAGAGGGTGGTGTGTGTATGGAATGAGCTGTCAGATGAAGTGGTACAATTACAGCATTTAAAAGGCATGTGGATGCATTTATGAATAGGAAAGGTTTAGAGGGATATGGGCCAAGTGCTGGAAAATGGGACAAGATTAATTTAGGATATCTGGTCGGCATAAATAAGTTGGACCGAAGGGTCTGTTTCTGTGCTGTCCATTTCTATGACTCTAGTATACAGCACCTTTTGGAATGTCTGAAAGTGCTTTACCTGGTTAATCATTGTTGTTAGGTAGGAAAGGTGACAGCCAATCTGTGTACAGTCAGTTTCTACAAACAGCTGTTGCATTAATAACCAGATGGTTGACCTAATTAATTATTGGCCAGTGTATGTGGAAGCACCTCTCCTGTTCTCGTTCAAATGCTGTGGTGTAAGAATTTGTCATGTTCATCTGAGAGATCAAGTGCGGCCTTTATTTAAAGTCTTATCCAAAAGATAGCATCCTTGACAGTGGAGACACGCACACAGGAAGATACAGGTGGACACAGCCAGAGACACGCACACACAGACAAAGAAGTACACCCACAGACAGGATGTGGAAACATAGACAGGGACATGTGCACATTGACGGTGATGCATGCACACAGGAGAGACTTACACATACACAAACACTGAGATGTGCACACGCAGACAGATGTGCACACTCAGAGATGCATACAGACAAACATGCACATGTAGACACAGGCGCACAGACACAGAAGCGTGCTCACAGATACAGATGTGCAAAGAAAGAAACATGCACAGAGACACACTCACAGACTCAGGTGTGTGCCTGCATGTCATTTAGTGAAGGAAATCTGTCATCATTACCTGTTCTGGCCTACAAGTGACTCCAGATCCACAGAAATATGGTTGACCCTTAAGTGCCCTCTGGTCAATGGGCAATAAATGCTGACCTAGCCAATGATGCCACATCCCATGAATTAATTTAAAAAAGACAAATGCATGCATTCAATGAGTGGCTTAAGGACACAGAGAAAGACAGCGACATACACAGTCAGTGGCATGGACACACAAAAACAGAGATACAGACAAAGACACACATACAGCAACACATGTACAGACATTACCTCAACTGAAATTCTCCAGTTTATACGTACTATAGTTAGGAGAGCAATGATGTGAGTGACACTGTCTAATATTCCATTACAAACTGTGTAAACAATTAATGTAAACCTTCAGAGGAACCCAATTGTCAAGATTTTGAACACACTTTGAAAGCACATGCAGATCTGTAGGTTGCTGCAGAGCTATCACTGATGGCTGTGCACAATGCATCAGAATGTAAAGCACAGAAACAAGCCAATCGATCCAATCAGTCCATTTGGTTTATATTGCACATAAGCTTCCACCTATACTTTCTCATCTACCTCCATCAGTGTGCCTCCCTATTCCCTTCTTCTTCATGTGTATCTATATTTAAACTTATCCATAGCATCAAAAAGCTTGACACATTGAAAAAGGTCCTTCAGCCCATCAAACTTGTGCTGGTCAAAAAGTCCCGTCGAACTATACTAATTTCATTTTCCAGCACTTTTCCCATAGCTTTGTATACCTTGGCATTGCAAGTGTACTTCTAAATACTTCAATGTTATGAGTGTTCCTGCCTCTCCCACCCTTACAGACAGTGAGTTCAAGATTCCTGCCACTCTCTGTGTAAAAATAATTTTTCCCACATCCCCTCTCAACCTTCTGCTTTTACTCTAAACCTATGCCCCCGGTCATTTATCCCTGCACTAAGAGAAAAGGTTTCTTCTGTCTATGCCCCTCATAATTTTATACATCTCAGTCACATCCCCCTCAGTGTACTCTGCTGCAAGGAAAACAACCCGAGTCTGTCCAATCTCTGATCACACCTAGAACTCTTGAATGTATAATTTTATTATCACATGTATTTTATAGTAAGAATACAGTAAAACTCTTACATCCGAATAAATCTCCTCTGCAGCCTCTCAGCACAATCAGATCCCTCCTTTCATTTGGATTCCCGAACTGGACATAGTACTCTGGCTGTGCCTTAACCAACTTTTCATCTAATTCCAGCATAACCCCAACATGCTCTTAAACTCCACCTTCAACTCATAGAGGCAAGCATTCTACTTGAGTCTTTAACCATTTTATCTCACTGTCCTGCTACCTTAAGGGACGGAGGTACATGCAGACCAAGGTGCCTTTGATTCTCGGTGTTTCCCAGGGTGCTACTGTTCATCATGAATTCCTTTGCCTTGTTTGTCCAGCCCAAGTGCATCACCTTATGTTAATCCAGATTGGATTCCATTTGCCGTTGATCAGCCCATCTGACCAGAACATCTATACCCTCCCATACTCGAAGGGTATTCTCCTCACTATTTACACTCCATCAATCTTTTGTATCATCAGCAAACTTACTGCTCAAACCTTCTACATTCAAATCTAATCATTAATAAGTACCACAAACAGCAAAGGTCCCAATACTGATCCCCATGGGATCCCACTGGACACAGGCTTCTGGTCACAAAAGCATCCCTCGACCAACACCCTCTGCTTCCTGCTCCTCAGTTGGAGCCAATTATGGATCCAATTTGCCAAATTTCCTTGGACGTATGGGCTGTTACCTTTGGTATCAGTCTGCCATTTGGAATCTGATCAAAAGATTTGCTAAAGTCCAAGTAGACTACATCGAATGCATTGTCCTAATCAATGGTTATGTCTTTGAAACATTCATTCAAGTTGGTCAGAAATGACCTCCCCTTAACAAGACATGCTGACTATTCTTGATTAATACACACCTCTCCAAGTGTAGATTAATTCAGTCCATCAGAACTGCTTGCAATAGTTTTCCCATCACTGAGATTTGACTGATAAGTCTGTAGTTTCTTGTTTTATTCATTGGTTCCTTCTTATATAAAAGTACCACATGGAATGTCCCCCAGTCTTCTGGCACCTCTCCTGTGGCCAGAGAGGAATTGAAAAGTATTGCCAGTGCCATTACTATTTTCTCTCTTGCCTCACTGAACAATGTGGAGTACCTTTCATCCGGCCCTGGAGATTTAACTACTTTTAAGCCTGCCAGAGCGCTCAATATGCCCTGTCTGTTCAAGCTAATTTATTTTTAGTGTATCACAGTTCTTCGGTCTGATTTCTATTCCCACAATATTCCTCTCATTAGTGAACACCAACCCAAAGTATTGATTTAGAACACTACCCATGTTATATGGCTCCAAGTACAAATTATCCTTGATAATCCTTATTCTTTCCATAGTTCTCCTTTCATCAACTTTTTTTAAAATAGCTTAGGATTTTCCTTTACCTGTCATGAATCTTTCATCTCGAGCTTCTGCTGTTCTGAGCCCTCAGCATCTGCAGTCAGCCTCCTTTTTTCTCTTTATCTAATCCTGTGTATCCCTGATTGTTGGTCACACCATTTGTTTTTATTGCCTTCAATATCCAGGTTATTCAACTTAACAATATCCTGGGTAGCAAGATCCACACTTTCACCACTTTGTTAATCAAAATATTTCTTTACTAAGGGATTATCTTATGTCGATAATCTTTAGTTTAGGTCTTACCTATAAGTGGAACATTTTCACTATCTGATCTGACAAAACTTTACATAATTTAAAAAAAGCATTCTTATTAGATAACGCTTCAAGAGATTAAGCTTCTTGATCCTTTTCCAATGAGTATAACCTAATAGTTCTAGTATCATCCTTATTAACTTTTTTTATTTCTGATTCCTGGAATTGCTGGACTAATGTATGAAGAGAGATGGGTTCGGTTGAGACCATATTTACTAGAGTTTAGAAGAATGAGAGGGAATCTCATAGAAACCTATAAAGTTCTAACAGGTAGGTTAGAAGTAGAACATGCAGATAGGTGCTAATTGAGTGAGTACTAAGTGAACAGTCCCTGAAATTTAAGTCATTAATTCAAGAGATCCATATATATTGTAAGTACAGGGATAAACAGATTCCCTATAGTGTGAAAACAGGCCCTTCGGCCCAACAAATCCACACTGACCCTCCGAAGAGTAACCCATCCAGACTCATTTCCCAACATTTACCTCTGACTAATGCACCTAACACGATGAGCAATTTCACCTGACCTTCACACTGTGGGAGGAAACCAGCTCAGACATGGGGAGAATGTGGAAACTCCACACAGACCGTCATCCTAGGCAGGAATTGAACCCAGGTCCCTGGCAATGTGAGGTAGCAATGCTAACCACTGAGCCAGCATGTCACCCTTGTTACCCAATACTAGTTAGCAGTCACCATTCTGAAAATATTCCCCTTATCCCAACTCTCTGTCTTCTATTAGTTAGCCAATTCTTTATCTATGCTACTATGGGCTGTTACCTTATTAAGTAGCCTAACATGTAAGCACATTCTGAAAATCCTTGTTGCTTGTTACCTCCTCAAATAATTCCAATGGATTTGTCAGGCATAGTTTCCCCTTCATGAAGCCATGCTCACTCTGCTTGATTGTATTATGTATTTCTAAATGTTCTGCTATTATGTCCTCAATAACTTATTTTAACATTTTCCAAAAACAGATGAGAGGTGATCTTATTGAAACATACAGAATCCTGAGGAGATTTGACAGATTGAATACTGAAAGAATGTTTCTCCCCTTTGGGAGAGACTAGAACTAAGGGGGACAGTTTGAACATTAGGTAGGGGTTCTGGATCAGTGGTGCTGGAAGAGCACAGCAGTTCAGGCAGCATCCAACGAGCAGCGAAATTAGGTAGGGGTTGCCCATTGAAGACTAAGATGTGGAGAGTAGATTGTGCAACTTCACTTGTGATGCTATACTGGAAGGCCAACGTAGTGTTCCTGTGGAGTCTTAACTCATTGTACTTAAAGTAGTGTAATCCCAGAGAGATTTCAAACCTTCCGTTGTATGCACAGTGATATAATCTACACCAGTCTCTCACTCACACTGCTCTCTCTCTTTCTTCACCCTTAGTAAACCTATGGTTCTATTTTTGTGAGAGCATAAATCAAGCAAGGGTTATTCTGTGTCAAGGACATAAGTTGTCAATCATTATATGTGAACATACATACAAGTTGGGGGACTTTTAGATTAGTTAAGATTACCAACAGTGTGGAAACAGGCCCTTCGGCCCCTTATACTGCTTTGTCTTCCTACCTTTAAACCAGAAGATCTAGATACAAATCCCATCTGCCACAGAAACAAAAACAGAAATTGCTGGAAAAACTCAGCACATTTGGCAGCATCTGTAGAGAGAAATCACAGTTTCAGGTCCAGTGACCCTTCTTCAGAGATGTGTCTGAACAGATTGATCAAAACTATTTTTTTAACACAAGCTGGTAGATATTCTCATCCATTGGAAACAATGTTGGGAAATGGGTTCTTCGGGATTCTGTAAATATTGTAAAATTGTTTCTGGCGACATCTTACAGTTGAAAGTTAAAAGCTTTGCCGTATGTTATTGGTGAACACCTTCACCCTAACAACTATCATAGCTCCTCTTTATCAGTACTCTCAAACAGTGATAGCTGAATAGTCAGGATAAGTAGGAACCTGAGCTGATTTATTGTGGGTGGTGAGGCCAGTTGCTGTGCTGCTACTGACAGTCTGTCAGTAACAAACTACCTAGTGGATTAAGCTAGGTCTGTAGGGAACAAATGTTTTCCAGCTGAATTATCTGAGCCATTGGTGGGCAGCTAGTCTTTACTTATTTTTTTACTTTACTTATTTGTTACTGAGACATCTTTCAGGTCAGCCCTGATTTCATTGAATGGTGGAGCACAATCAATGAGCTGAAAAGCCTCCTCCTGCTCCTATGTCTTATAGTCTTGTACTTGCTAAGAACTATGAGTAACCGGGAGGCACAGTTTCTAGGAAAGTCTATGTCCCTAATTGTGAGGGGTCAGAAGTAATTTTATAAATTAGTTAAGCCTTTGGAGAATTCCTCATCTGATCAGACTGATCTTTTCTCTAAATGTAATGAATGCTGGCTGAGTGGTAGCATTGCTCTTCTTACTACACAGATTGGTTATTAAATTGTTGCCATACTTCCAAGACTAGATTTTGAGCGGTTGAATTTCATTAATCCAAACCCATTGCCCCCATCCTCATCCCAACCAGCTGTTCCTTAATTAATCATCTCCATATCCAAAGCTACTTACTCCTACAATACAACAGTGACTACACTTCTAAAGTACTTCAATGGTGTAAATTCTTTAGGATATTTTGAGGTCATACAGAATCTTTGGATCAAGTTCAATCTTTATTTATTAGTTTGAATGGTTCTGAGCAATGTCTCTATGACAGAAATATCATTACATTACTCAGAGCAGGCTCAAGGGGCTACCTTTTGGCTCTTATATAATTACGGTGTTTGTCGCTGTGTTCAGGATCAGTGATAGAATTTGGTGACTTTACTGAATCAAACACTCCTTCTAAAGCTGTAATCTGCAGCAGTTTTACATGGCCTTTGTGAAGTTGGTATGTACAGACACTAGAAATGTACAGTCTGTGGTACATTTAGATTTTGCCTGTGAATCTATACTAGAATTCTCTGAAGCTAATGTAACTATATTGTGGTCAGTCTGGTGATGTTATGCAATACAGAAGTCGGCCTTTTATTAGATTCAGTTGCAGATGGTCGAAGGAAGCTGAATGCAGAAAGCATTGAACTTTGCTGAGAAGTTTCTGTTTTTGTTGTATAGAAAACATTAAGATGCAGAATCAGGCCACTGGGTTCAACAGGCCCAAGCTGATATTTATGGTCCACCCTTCATTGAATCTCATCAACATGTTTTCTTCCTTTCTCTTGCATGTATTTATCTAGCTCTCTCTTTCCTCCCAAAATCCAAAGATGTGCAGATCAGGTGAATTGGCCATGCTAAGTTGCCCATAGTGTTAGGTCCATTAGTCTAGGGTAAATGTAGGGTATTGGGCAGGGAATGGGTCTGAGTGGGTTATTCTTCGGAGTGTTGAAGGAATGTTTTGGGCCAAATGGTCTGTTCCAGACTGTAGGGAATCTAATCTAGTACATTTGCACAATTTGCTTTAAATATTCCATTCAACAGTGAGTTCTCATCACTCCATCGGTAGAGAAGCTTCTTGTGACTTTCTTTTTGATTTATTAATGACATGTTTTAATTTATGGATCTTAAACTTGTTCTCACTCACATGAAGATACTTTCTCTATCTACTCAATCAAATCCTCTGACAGTCTTAAAAACCTCTTTTAGGTTACCCCTTAGTCTTTTTTTCTAAAGAAAAAGGCCTCCAGTCTTTTCTGATAGGTGTAACTTCTCAATGATATCATTCTCAGCCTTTACTTACCTTCTCTGTTGCTTTTCTATCTTTTTTTAAGATACAGAAATCATAACGGAACGTGGTATTCCGATTGTCCACATCAGAGTTGATGCAAATGTTTATATTCCACATATGCTTCCACTCGTCCTAACTCAAATAGCCCTATTAGCGTTATCTTGACAATTCCTTTCTTCTTTGTGTGTCTACACAAATGCATGTGTTATTCATCTCAACAACTCCTCGCCACATGTACTCAATACTCTGAGCAAGAATTTTATTGCTATATTGGCCTTCGTGGTCTTGCTTGGGTTTGCAATCTGCAGCTTTAGCTTCACAAACCGGGCATGAATCAAGGACTGGCATCCGTATATAACTGAAGCTGTAGGACCTTACTCTTCAGAGAATTTTGTAGTGTGGTTACGAGCCAAGGTCTATTCATGGGTGCATCTAGTGTCCACTTGAGCAAAAACAGGATGTGAGCATTCGGTTACACCATATCTGCAAAGCTTCTGTGACATTTCAGCCTCTGCATTCAGGCTGCAAGAATTGGCAGAGCATCAATACTGACCCTGCAATGTATACAGTTTCTAATCTCTGATGTGGTTTAAAATCAAATACAGACAGCTTGCTCCAAATATGAAGTCATTGTTACTCATGTTCTGGCCCCACACAGTTTACATTTCCAGACAGATTCTGATGAACTCTTTTTTTAAAAAAACTTCATTCTTAGAATATGAGAACTTCTAATTGATGGTGATGATGAAGATGGTAATGAGCTGCGCTCCTAAGAACTGAGTGATTTGTTGAAATATCTCAGAGGGTAATATCACATATAGGCCAGAACTAGGTAAAAATGGGTCAAATCCTTTTTTAAAGGGCATTAGTAAACAAGGTGGGTTTTTGCAATTAAGTTGTACGGTCACTTTTCCTCACTATTAGCTTCACTGACAGCTTTGACTTGGCTGCTCAACCATTTCCAAGGTTGATCCACTTTTTAAGAATTGATGCAAATGTGCCAGGATGGATACTAGGTTATGTTTGGACTTAACACAATAAATTACCTGTCAAGAAATTACCCAAGCTCCAGGTCAGATGTGGAAGCCGGAACCTTTGATTGACCTCGCTTCACCTTCAAACGGGTATAACCTAATCTTGTTGCCTGTGTAGCCCAAGTAAGATGCTTGCGGGGCCTGGAACATATTTTTCCTTCCTTAAGCATATGCCTGCTTTGGAAAAAGCCTTTGGACTTTACCAAGTTCTCTAAGTGTTCCTTGTTAGTTTTCCCTGTTATTTGAACGTCATCTAGATAAATGGCGAACTGAGGTAGAACTTGCAAAATGTTCTCCATCTTCAGCTGAAAAATTGAACAGGCTGGCAGTACCCTAAATGGCAGTCATATATTGGTACAAACCCTGATGGGGATTAATTGGAGCATACTTCTGGAAATCCTCATCTAAATGCAATTGCAAGTAAGAGGGACTCATGACTAGCTGCACGAGGACAGCTCTCTGCCACAAAAATCCCCATAAAGGCAAAGTGACCCATTGGCCTTCATAATTGGTGTGACCAGTGCTGCCCATTCTGCAAATTGGACTAGTCTGATGATTCCTTTGCATTCCAGCTGTCTGACCTCTTCTACTTTTGTCCATAAGGCAATGGCACTGGTGGGCCTTGCAGAATCATGGAATTGCTTCCTAGTCAACGTGCAAGGTAGTCTTGGCTCCTCTGATAGTTCCTAAACTTTTCTGGAGACTTCTGGTCACCCAGGCAACCATTTTCTAATTGAAAAATGTTGAGCCAATGCAGGTGAATCTCTCACAAGCAATTCCGCCTCATCAAGCTTGGACCCACGCCTTTTTTTTCCACAATCACTGAACCAGTCGCTTTTCATAAGAGATGGGAACCACAATCTGTCAATGTTCCACAGTACGGGCAGTTCTTCGCCAAGGGGATGCTTGCGTTCTTGTCCGTGTTGTAGAAAAATCACACTTTCGAAACAGTGCTTAAAGTGTTGATGATGTAATCATGTTACAGCCAAAACACATTTTAGAAGTTCACGCTTTAGAAACAGTGTCCCCAGTTTGGCAACTGTGCTACAGCACATTATAGCAGAACAACCGTTTCAGTTCTCAGCCTAGCTGAGGTCTTGTGCAAACTTAAGAGTTGCAGTCTGGAGTGAATTTTTTAAAAACCAGTTCTGGGATGACTGCTATGGCCACACCATTATTGACTTCTATTAGAACTGGGTGACCATTTGACCAGACGTTTATTTTGATTGGTTCTGATTTGGATGTTGCTAAGTCATTTAACTGTTTCAGATGTAGGTGGACTTTCAGGGTATGAACTCTCCTGGGTACCAGCCTATGAGTTATCTTAGAGGAGAAAGTGAAGTCTGCAGATGCTGGAGATCAGAGCTGAAAATGTGTTGCTGAGAAAGCGCAGCAGGTCAGGCAGCATCCAGGAAACAGGAGATTCGACATTTCGGGCATAAGCCCTTCTTCAGGAAGAATCCTGAAGAAGGGCTTATGCCCGAAACGTTGAATCTCCTGTTCCCTGGATGCTGCCTGACTTGCTGCGCTTTTTCAGCAACACATTTTCAGCAATGAGTTATCTTACTCAATTTAGGTCATGTAAGACTCTTTAACTATCTCAAGTCAGCATTCTGGCACAATGACTTGTGGGCCAGGAGCCTGAAGATAATTTTAATCTTTTAGCCAAGGCTTGACTTTGTTTTGGGGTTTTGTTGTGGACTGAGGCCCTTTGATCACAATATGTCCCGAATGAGGCTGTACAATTCCTCGCAGGTGTTCCCTAGTTCGGACTGGTGAAGATGTCTGCTTCCCTCAGGATATCCTGTAACTCTCATGCTCCACTTACCATATTTGCCAATGATAAAGCCAGTTGTAAAGTACCTGTTTGAAGTCCAGTTGAATGACTACCAATCATTGCCACTAATGACAGAGCAGCCCCATGGTTTGCTAAGACAATGGCAACTTTTGCATGGTTACATCATGGTTGCTCTGATCTGGCTGGGTTGCTAAGAAATCTGGTGAGATCTGTCTTAACTGAAGCTGCTGTTGAATGTGCCCTGGGGATGTTCAGGCAATTCAGCACCTTGAGCCTGCTCCCCTGTTTTCATATAAATATCTCAACTAGGCCTTAACTCCACTTCCCAGTCTGCTCTCCATAACCCTGTTACTGTGGTGTTTACTTCTCTCTTTCTTTTCCTCAGAGTTATGAGATCAACAGAAGAAACAACATCAAGCACTGTGTTTCCCTTCAAAATCATTCACATTAATAAGAAACACAGAACCTGGTACTTTTCAGCAGCATGCGAGGAGGAGAGAAAGGTGAGAGCATTTGGTTTAATGCGAACACTGCTGTTAGTGTCTGGTTGAAGATTGTGAAATACCAGGGTGAATGACTGTAGCAAGTAGTTAGGGGCATGGCTTGTGGCTACAGTATTATTTGGAGATTATCATCTATAGTGTCCTAACTTCTTATAACCGCTGTTGCAAGTGCTCCATTTAAAAATACCTAAAAATGCAAGGTAAGACTTTTATTTAAGAATTGAACAAATTGTTTAATTATTTTATTATTTCAGTGTAAGTCTAGTTCTGACTCAATAGCAATCAGTGACTGAAAACTTTGAAAGCAATTCCTTCTACATCATGTTAGCCATTCAGTTGCTAATTGGGAATCCTGATTTCAATATTGTAATTATTTTATTAATTGATTAATAAGTGAAACATAAATAATATATACCAGGCATATAATTTTATTATTACTTATTGAACTGTGTATTCATGTGAATTTTGTCTTATGTATGTACAGGTATATTTTTTAAATTCATTCATGGAATATAGGTATTGCTGGCAAGACCAGCATTTATTGTCCAGCCTTGAGAAGGTGGTACTGAGCTGCATTCCTGAACTGCTACACCTTGTGTGTTACCATGAAGGACACTTGTTCTCAACATTTCCTCTCGTTCTCAACATTTCCTCTCGTCTGAGTCGTGCTGACCCTCCTGTGCAATGACTACCAACCGTTGCTGTCTAATGATAGAGCAGCCCATGGTTTGTTAAGACAATGGCGACTTTGCCTTTTTTAAACCCACAGTGCTGTTAGGAAGGAAGTTTCAGGATTTTGACCAGCCATGATGGAAGAACAGTGGGACCTTTCCAAATCTGGAACTGCAGAAAGTTCTAGCTGATGTGTGACTTGTAGGAAAACTTCACAGAGTATTTCAAAATGTTTGCAGCTCTGTCCTTCTATATTATAGAGGTTTTGTGTTTAGATTGTGTTCGCTAGAAGCCACGTTTGTGAGTTGTTAGTGTATCTTGTAGACATTGTAGCCACTACACATTAGTTGTGTAGGGAGTGAATGTTTAAGGAGGTGGTGTAGGATATCAGTTAAGTTGGTTGTTTTGACAAGGATGGTGTCAAGTTTCAGTGCAGTTGTATCTGTACTCATTCAGGCAAGTGAAAAGTATTCCATTAAACTCTTACTTTGTACATTGTAAATGTTGAAAAATTATGACGTGAGTCACTTACTGAAGAAATCCTAGCCTTTAAGCTGCTCTTGTAGCCATAGAATTTATATGGACGGACCAGTTAGTTTCTGGTCAGTGGCAACCCCCAGAATATTGATAGGGCGAGGGATAAGTGATGATGAAGTGATGACATTGAAGCTCAAGAGGACATGATTCCATTTGTTGTTGTATTAGGTGATCATTGATTGTCTTCTGCATGACATGAATGTTGTTTGGCATTTCACAGTTCAACCTGAATATTGTTCATATTTTACTTTCTGTTTGAACAGACTTTCTTCATTGTCTGAAAAGTTAAGGAAGGTACTGAATATTGTGCATTCATCAGCAAACACCTCAACTTTAAATCTTCATTTGGAGGGAAGGTCATGATTTGATTTATTTGACTAGTATTTTTACAAAATACAGTGAAATGTGTTGGACAATATTGCCACATTCTGACACCATGTTAAAACACAGAAATATAAATCAATATGTAGGAAAGAAAGGCAGAGAATAAAGGAATAAAGAAAAATTTTCAACCTTACAGTCTATCTTGTTAAGTGTCTGCCATGGGCCTTCGCTGCACCACTGCCACTGGAACAGAAGTTGCCATTCATCAGTACCATCTCACCTCTACCAATGCCCTCACCACTATTAATCCTCGTTAGCCCTCGCCAATGCAGATGCCACCGAAGCTGCCAGGTATCATGCTGACTCAAACTCGATTCTGTTGCCACAATGAGTATGCTTTGGGCCCATCAGTGCCGATGGTGCTGGATCCTGTACTGGGCCCAACCTTGCCTTTGCCACCATCTCCATGAATCTGCGCTCGATGCAGGTGCTGCCAGGAACCCAAACTTGCCTCCGCTGCAGCAACAATGAGTCAGCACTAGGACCGCCCTGTCAATACAGAAGCTGCCGGGAACCCATACTCACCTCCAACGCTGCTTTGCTGGGCCTGCATGAGTCCCTGCTGGTCTCATTCACCACCACCATCACCTTGACCAAGGTCTTCAACAAGAAGTAAATAAAAGAAAAGAGAGGAACAAAAAGAAACAAAAAAAGAAGCCCTACTCCGACGCCACCTTATCTGAAGTCTGTGAGGTCATTTATGTAACAGCAGAAAGTTGGGACCAGGTTGGCCTTGGGTGTAATTTTGCAGTAATATCATTGACCTAAGATAATTGGCCTCCAACAACTACAGCTTAGAGTTTACAACCCTATAGTAGAATGTTATCAGAATCCATAACCTTTGCTGTTTTCAGAATGTCCAGTACTTCTGGATATTTTGTCGACTAAATCAAACTAGCTACTGAGATAATGGATCTTGGGAGGAGCATTTATGATGCATTTAGCACATGGGTGGTTATAACTGCTTCAACCTTGTCTCTCAAACTCACATCCTGGCTGTACTTCAGCGAGGAGAGAGGTATTTGTGGAGACTCTTTCTGCCTTTAATTGCTCACCACCACTTACAGCAGGGCGGCAGAGCCTTAATCTAATCTCTTTGTTGTGGGTTTGTTTAGCTAAGTCTACAGCATGATGCTTCCACTGTTTAGCATTCATGCAGTCCTGTGTTGCAGCTGCATCAAGTTGCCAACTCCTTTTTACATATAACTGTTTCTGCACCTGGCTTCCTCTTCTGCACTCTTCATTGAATCAAAGTCAGTTCCCTGTTGGTAATGGTGGAATGGTGGATATAATAGACCATAAAGTTACAGGGTTTTATGAAATGCACATCTAACTCATGGCCTCTAAGTGTTTGAGTTTCTAGATCTGTTCTGAATCTACTGTATTGTGCAATCCTTTATCCATTCACAAATACTGTAAAAACAGGAAGAGATGCTAATGTCGCTGGACATTGTGGTAATGTCACTGGACTAGCAATCTAGAGACTCATGCTTATTCCTTGGGGTTTTATGAATAATTCATGACAACTGATGGCATTTAAATTGAGTGGAGGCTGAGGGGTGGCCTTAAAGGAAATTAGGGAATGAGGATTGTGCTTACAACAAACAGTTTCATGGTAATCATGAACGACATTGCAAATCCAGATTTTGATATTTTTAACCAAACTGTTCAGTCATGTTATTACAACTCCTGATTTTAGTCATAGAGTCAGGGAGATGCACAGCATGGAAACAGACCCTTCGGTCCAAACTATCCATGCCGACCAGATATCCCAACCCAATCTAGTCCCACCTGCCAGCACCCGGCCCATATCCCTCCAAACCCTTCCTATTCATATACACATCCAAATGCCTCTTAAATGTTGCAATTGTACCAGCCTCCACCACATCCTCTGGCATCTCATTTCATACATGTACCACCCTCTGTGTGAAAACGTTGCCCCTTAGGTCTCTTTTATATCTTTCCCCTCTCACCCTAAACCTATGCCCTCTAGTTCTGGACTTCCCGACCCTAGGGAAAAGACTTTGCCTATTTACCTTATCCATGCCCCTCATAATTTTGTAAACCACTTTAAAGTCACCCCTCAGCCTTCGACGCTCCAGGGAAAACAGCCCCAGCCTGTTCAGCCTCTCCCTGTAGCTCAGATCCTCCAACCCTGGCAACATCCTTGTAAATCTTTTCTGAACCCTTTCAAGTATCACAACATCTTTTCGATAGGAAGGAGACCAGAATTCCACGCCATATTCCAACAGTGGCCTAACCAATGTCCTGTACAGCCGCAACATGACCTCCCAACTCCTGTATTCAGTACTCTGACCAATAAAGGAAAGCATACCAAATGCCTTCTTCACTATCCTATCTACCTGCGACTCCACTTTCAAGGAGCTATGAACCTGCATTCCAAGGTCTCTTTGTTCAGCAACACTCCCTAGGACCTTACCATTAAATATATAAGTCCTGCTAAGATTTGCTTTCCCAAAATGCAGCACCTCGTATTTATCTGAATTAAACTCCATCTGCCACTTCTCAGTCCATTGGCCCATCTGGTCCAGATCCTGTTGTAATCTGAGGTCACCCTCTTCGCTGTCCACCACACCTCCAATTTTGGTGTCATCTGCAAACTTACTAACTGTACCTCTTATGCTCGCATTCAAATCATTTATGTAAATGACAAAAAGTAGAGGGCCCAGCACCGATCCTTGTGGAACTCCACTGGTCACAGGCCTCCAGTCTGAAAAACAACCCTCCACCACCACCCTCTGTCTTCTACCTTTGGGCCAGTTCTGTATCCAAATGGCTAGTTCTCCCTGTAGTCCATGAGATTTAACCTTGCTAACCAGTCTCCCTTGAGGAATCTTGTCGAATGTCTTACTGAAATTCACATAGATCACGTCAACTGCAGTGCCCTCATCAATCCTCTTCGTGACTTTTTCAAAAAACTCATTCAAGTTCGTGAGACATGTTTTCTCTTGCACAAAGTCATGTTGACTATCCCTAATCAGTCCTTGCCTTTCCAAATATACATAAATCCTGTCCCTCAGGATTCCCTCCAACAATTTGCCCACCACTTACATCAGGCTCACTGGTCTACAGTTCCCTGGCTTGTCCTTACTACCCTTCTTAAATGGTGGTACCATGTTACCCAACTCCAGTCTTCCGGCACCTCACCTATGACTATCGATGATGCAAATCTCTCAGCAAGAGGCCCAGCAACACTTCCCTAGCTTCCCATAGAGCTCTAGGGTACACCTGGTCAGGTCCTGGTGATGTATCCACTTGTATGCGATTCAAGACATGCAGCAATTCCTCCTCTGTAATATGGATATTTTTCAAGATGTCACCATCTAGTTCCCTACATTCTATATCTTCCATGTGCTTCTCCACAACACTAATGCAAAATACTCATTTAGTATCTCCCCCATCTCCTGCAGCTCTATACCCAGGCTGACTTGCTGATCTTTGAGGGGCCCTATTTTCTCCCTAGTTATCATTTTGTCCTTAATGTATTTATAAAAGCCTTTTGGATTCTCTTCACCTTATTTGCCAAAGCTATCTCATGTCCCCTTTTTACCCTCCTAATTTCCCTCTTAAGTATACTCCTACTGCCTTGATACTCTTCTAAGGAATTCCTGCTGAGAAGTAGAGTTTTCCCATGAGAAGTAGAGTTGATTTGGCTCTTCTTGCATTCTAGCTTAATTTCAGATCTATCTGGATAATTTACGGTAATGCCAGTTGGTTTCCTGCATTTCTTTTCATTATTGAGTAATAATATTATTTTCATTCTTGAGTAATCTCTGAGACTGTGAATCTGGTCTGACCAGTTTGAGTCAGCAGTAGGTTGTCGCAGCAAAACGTGGCTGAAGACTAGAGGTTGTGGAATTGTTAAAGTGCCCAAACCATCAATGGGGTATTGGACCTGAAAGTCTGAAAGGCAGCTTACCTAGATCTCTATCCCGTGACACCACTGCCATCCCTAAAAACTCTTGTTTATATTTGAAATGAGGATAAAATCAAATTTGGCTGTGATAGCCCAGGCATGAACAGCCAACCAGCACTCATTACCTTTGCTCAGGTAAAGTATATGCCTGTTATAGGGGAATGGGCAAAATCTGTCATATTGAATTATTGTCTTCAGAAGAGGATGAATTGAGAAAAAAAAATGTGGGAAACAAATGCTGTTTTAAAATGGAACGAACCAATCACAAATAGAATAAAAGGTCTCCAGACTCGGTGATATTGGTTTTTCAATGAAACAATGAATGTTTATCTCTTCTTGAATAAAATTGTATTCATTTTATACATTGAAAGAACAAAAAGACATCTATCCAAAAAATGTGCAGGATGATTGTAGACAGTGGGACTTTCCATTACTTTAAATTTGAAAAACAATTTCTATATTGTTTTGTTGATATCAGAACAATTAGATTTTTTTATTAAACTCTATATTTCAGTAACCTTCTTATTTGTGGAATTCTTGTCGTAAGTACTGTTGTGGTTAAGATCAGTTAGTTCAGAACAGACAAAATGTCCCGAGTTTGGCACATTGATTTGTATGGCTCAGCATTCTTTCTGAATAGATCCAAAAGTTACAACAAGCAAAACCAGAAAGTTCTGCAAATAACGCAACATAGAGCTCAACCAAACCTTGGTCTGTCTTTAGTTGAAAATGTGTTGCTGGTTAAAGCACAGCAGGTTAGGCAGCATCCAAGGAATAGGAAATTCGACGTTTCGGGCACAAGCCCTTCATCAGGAATGAGGAGAGTGTGCCAAGCAGGCTAAGATAAAAGGTAGGGAGGAGGGGCTTGGGGGTGGGGCGATGGAGATGTGATAGGTGGAAGGAGGTCAAGGTGAGGGTGAAAGGCCGGAGTGGGGTGGGGGCGGAGAGGTAGTTCGGAGTCCGTGTGGGATCAGTCGGTTCCGTAGGCAGGTGCTGAGGAAGGAGATGTGGCTGTGGTAGGGAGTTCTGTTTTTACCCTTGGTCTGTCTTTAACCTACTGTTTCCCAAATGTTTTCCTATTGTGACCCCAATTTGTTTTAAATTCATTCATGAGATGTGGGCTTTGTGGTTGAGCCAGTATTTATTGCCCATCCCTAGTTGCCCCTGAGAAAGTGGTTGTGGTGGTGTCCTGCACCTTGAACCATTGCAGTATTTGGGGACTGGGGACTAGGGACACTGACAGCGCTGTTAGGGAGGGAGCCCCAGAGTTTGATTCAGCGATCCTGAAGGAACAGCAATATATTTTCAAGTCAGGATGGTGAGTGGCTTGAAGGGGAACTTGCAGGTGGTGGTGTTCCAATGTATATGCTGCCCTTGTCCTTCTAGATGGTAGTGGTCATTGGAAGGTGCTGTCTCAGGAGTCTTGATAAATTTCTGAGGGTAGGGTCCTGTTACAGAAAATTTTTAGTTGCTATGGGTGGCACGGTGGCTCAGTGGTTAGCACTGCTGCCTCATAGTGCCAAGGACCTGGGTTCGATTCCAGCCTTGGGCAACTGTCTGTGTAGAGTTGCACATTCTCCCTGTGTCTGTGAGGGTTTCCTCCCACAATCCAAAGATGTGCAGGTCATGTGAATTAGCTATGCTAAATTGCCCATAATGTTAGGTGCGTTAGAGGTAAAATATAGGGTAGGGGAATATGTCTGGGTGTGTTACTCTTAGGGTTGGTGTGGACTTGTTAGGCCAAAGGGCCTGTTTCCATACTGTAGAGAATCTAATCTTATAATTTTGTCAGAGATGCAGAGCACTCATCTCAGAGGTTGGGATCCCAAAGTTTCAGCTAATTAATTTTATATATAGGGTAGAAGAATGTGTCTGGGTGTGTTACTCTTAGGAGGGTTGGTGTGGACTTGTTAGGCCAAAGCCAGAGTTAATGTTTTGGGTCCAGTGACCCTTCTTCAAAACTCTCACCCCCTCCTTCAACTCCCTCCATGCCTCCATGATCGTACTTCAGGTGTCGTGTGGAGACAAAAAAAAAATCTAACAATATAATATGGCACTAAATCCAATAAACTTTATAGTGAAACAACTCTTGAACCAAAAAAGAATTTCAGAGCTTTTAAATCCCAACTGACTCCTCAACACAGTTGTGTTGATGCTGCACAAATAGATGCTAACGTTTCCTCTAACTTACACCTATCAATTAAAACAGTCCAGTAAGATTTTTTTCTCTCTCTCTTTTGGTGACAGTTTCTATCTTATTTTGAGGTTAAAGACCAGAGGACTTGAGAAGTCTCAGGTCATGACAATCAAACAAACCATATTTGCCTTTCAGAGTGTTTACATCTACTCCATCAATTTGTGACTCCCATATAAGGCTCTTGTACCCGCCAAAATGTGCCATATTTCAATTTTGAACCAATTTTAAATGGATAAGATTTGAGACTTGTTCCTCTGTGCATCCTCCCCACCCCTAAACTTTATTTCCTTTCTCCAATCAGGGAAAATGATTTTTGCTGGCAATGGGAGTGGGTTTTATGAGTCCAAGTATCAACCATCATCTTAAAATGCTCCGCGGAGTTTTTCTGACCCCACTGAACTTCTGCCCTTATCTTAGCATAGAGTACTTCCTTTGTAAGATAGAGAACAGAGTTTTCTCTGATATGTACAATGCTTCATAGTCATTGATTGTATTAATACTTAAGTCACAAAGTGAAAATACTTGGAATTAAGGATGGATGAGGGCTAACTAAACTTCTTGAACTAATCAGAAATGAAAAATCAAACTCAAAATATCATATAAATTTCCTGTTAAGAAGGGTCTCTTAAGAATTCAGCTCCTTTGTTGATTGATTCTTTTGATTATTTTCTCTTTAATTCTTTTGCTGGGTAAAGTGTTCCAAACTTTTGTGATTCTATGGTTAGTTAGTGTCCGATAATTTAAAACAAAAGAAAGTGGTTGAGATTGGATAAAGTTCCTGCTCCTGACCATTGTGACTTGTGATTATAATCAATAACCCCACTGGAAGTACAAATGCATGAAGATGACAATTGGGAACAGGAATGTGTTTGACTGCAATATTTCTTTCCATATAAAAGGAAATCAGCCACTCTCTCAAACAGCATGCTTGCAATTGACTAGATGGTCTTATTCTGTTGCTGTGTGATGACTAAAGCAGCTGTAGGTTGGAGAGAATGTTGATGTGCACTATCAAGTTTTGGAGATTCAACACTCCAGAAAAGCTCATATGGAGTTTCTTAGCTTCTTTTCATTCTTTCCCAATTAAGACCCTTGATCGGACTGGAAGTGTGGAATAGGAGAAGAGCTGGAAAAAAGGTCACAGTTTCCAGCTTTCACTCCACAATGATGAAATGATTAACAGTATGAGAATTTTAAGAATTGTGACAATGCAGATTGTATCTAATACAACAACTGAATGACCACGACTGTGAAGGCTTGGGGGCCTTCCTTATCCTTTGTCCCCATAGTTCCCATGGTGAATTAATGCTGAAAAGACACAGATGAAACGTGGTATGATAATTTCTTATTGCTGTTTCTTTCAGAAATGGATGATGGGTTTGCGAAAAGAAATTGATCGTTATCATGAGAAGACAGACATGCAAGGGAATTTGAGGTATCCACTGAAAACTTCCAACTAAGTTAAATTTTCTATAGTCACACACATTTCTTAATTACAGTAGAACCTCAATTATCCGAATGAGATGGGCAGGGAGTATTTTGTTTGAATAATTGATTGTTCGGATAATCGATCTGATCAGAAACAAGCAGTAATTTATGAATGCCAGTTATCCGAACATTTCTCGGTTATCTGGCAACACACACCATAATGTTGTTTAACAGGTAACTGATCTATCATAAACAAGCGGTAATTTGAGTGCCATTTATCGAACATTACTTGGTTATCCAGCAAGGCACACCATAATGCCGTTTAACTGATAACTGAATGCTCAGTTGCTTAATGCTGTTTTTATGGGACCTTGAGATCTTGTTCGGATAATCCGAAATTCGGATAATTGATGTTTGGATAATCAAGGTTATACTGTGTTATCCTTTTTACAAACATTTACTTAGTTCTTGTTTAATGCCTTCTTTCAGTTATTTCATTGTCATAAGTGAGTTTTCAATATCTAATACATTCAGTCATTCAGCCTGGGAAACATTGAGGAATGTCTTAGTTATCCTCATTGTTTCTGGGTTTGTGTGGCATCATTCCTGCCTTGTTCTTTCCCATACTGTCATATCACCAAGAGGAATAACCTGTTCATGAATACAACTTATATTCAAGCCTGTAGAAGAGCCATTTGTGTGCAGCACCCTGAAGGGAACTGGTGTCCATTGCACAGTATCCATCAAGGCAATACCTTAAAGGCAGAAGGAAGAAACATTAAATGAGAAAAGTCGAAAAGAAGAAGAAAACTTTTAGTCCAAAAGAAATTGAGCTCTTGAGTTGTTGTGATAATTAGTTAAAAATTACACAAAACCAGGTTATAATCCCAACAGGTTTAATTGGAAGCACTAGCTTTCGGAGCGCTGCTCCTTCATCAGGTGGTTGTGGTGTCCACAGCTACCTGATGAAGGAGCAGCGCTCTGAGAGCTAGTGCTTCCAAATAAACCTATTGGACTATAACCTGGTTTTGTGTGACTTTTAACTTTGTACAGTCCAGTCCAACACTGGCATCTCCAAATTGTGATAAATTCGAGCCTTCTTTAGTGAGAAGGAGAAGGGACTGCTTGTGTCTTGTAAAACGCACATTTCATGATTTCAGGATCATCTAAATTGCTTTTTAGACAAAATATAAATCCAAACAAATCTGGAATTTAAGGTCTAATAATGACCATGAAATCATTCTCATAAAAACACGTCTGGTTATTCATATCCTTTTCGGAGGAAATCTACCATCCTTGCCAAGTCTGGTGAAATGTGACTCCAAATACACATCAATGCACAATTTTAAATGCTCTCTGAAATAGCCTAGCGTGCCGCTCAATTGCATCAAATCACTAAAAAGTATGTTATCTAAATGGAGAGAAACAGAAGAGTGCTTTGGTGCAGAGGGTTCCATGTGTCCTCATGCATGGATCACAGAAAACTAGTTATGCAGGTTCAGCAGGTCATAAGGAAGACAAATGGAATTTTGGTGTTTATTACTAGAAGAGTAGAGTGTAAAAGTAGACAACTGTTACTGTGCCAGTGCAAGGCATTAGTGACACTAGACCTGGAGCTTTGCAGGTTTTAGAGGCAACTCAGAAGAGATTCAATAGATTAATTCCAGAGGTGAGGGGTTTGTCTTATGAAGAGAGATTGTGCAGTTTACACATTTATTGTCTGGAGTTTAGAAGAATGAGGGGAGATTTAATAGAGATGCTAAGGGGTTTTGATAGAGCAAGTATAGAATGGGTGTTTCTGCGTAGGTGGAATTCTAGAATGAGAGATCATAGTTTAGGATAAGGGGTAGCAGATTTAAAATACAGATGACAAGAAATTACGCTGTAAAAAGGTCATGAATGCTTGAATCACTATCCCAATGTGTACTCACGCTGGGACATTTAGTAAATTTAAGAAGGAGATGGACAGGTTTTTAATGAGTAATGGGTTAAATGATTATGGACAGAGATAGGAAAGTGGAGCTGAGGCTGAGATGAGACCACCCATGATTATATGAAATGATAGAGCAGCCTCAAGGAACTGAATTGGTTTCTCTCGCTCCTTTTAATTTTGTTTTTTAAGTAAAGGAATGAAACTGGACAAACCACTTGGCACCAGGTCAAAGCACATGAATCAACAATAGTAAAGCCAGCTGTGTCAGCCCTGTGAAGCCCTCCTTACTCTCATCTGCAGGCAAGTGCTAAAACTGGCAAAGCTGTCTCACCGACTAATCAAGTAACAGCTTGACAGTTATAATCACAAAAGTCACCACCCCAGAGTATGTTCTGTTCCAGAGGCAGGACAGACCCAGCAGAACACAGTTGTGGGGGAAATTGATGAGGGGTTGCCCAGGTGTCCTCAACATTGACAATGGACCCCATAAAGTCTCATTATATCAGGCCAGGCATGGGTAAGGGAACCTCAAGAACAAGCTGGGGCTGTTTTCCCTGGAGTGTCAGAGGCTGAGGTGTGACCTTATAGAGGTTTACAAAATTATGAGGGGCATGAATAGGGTAAATAGGCAAAGTCTTTTTCCTAGGGTTGGGGAGTCCAGAACTAGAGGGCATAGGTTTAGGGTGAGAGGGGAAAGATATAAAAGAGATCTAAGGGGCAGCTTTTTCACGCAGAGGGTGGTACAGGTATGGATTGAGCTGCCAGAGGAAGTGGTGGAGGCTGGTACAAATTGCAGCATTTGGATGGGTATATGAATAGGAAAGATTTGGAGGGATATGGGCCAGGTTCTGGCAGGTGGGACTAGATTGGGTTGGGAAATCTGGTCGGCATGGATGGGTTGGACCGAAGGGTCTGTTTCCATGCTGTACATCTCTATGACCCAATGAATGCTGGAGAAAGTCATGAGGTCTGCCAGAATCTGTGGAGAGTTTCCTTTGTTCATTCATGGGATGTGGACATCTCTGACTGGACCAGCATTTATTACCCATCCCTAATTACCCGGAGGGCAGTAAGAGTCAACCACATTCCTTTGGAGATAGAGTCACATGTAGGTCAAACTAAGGAAGGATCTCTAAAGGACATTAGTGAACCAGATGGGTTTTTCTGACAATCGGCAATGGTTTCATCTTATTTCAATCTTGTTTCCTGATTATTATTGAATTAAAATTCCGCTATCTGTCATATATCAAACCAACCCTGTTGTGGAATGGGCAGCACCGATTGTAAAGCCTGACCGGTCAGTTGCCTTTCTGGGGATTTTAAACAAATCGTAAACCACTTTTGCAGCTGGATAAATACCCAGTCCCTCGCATAGAGAATATAAACACAAAACTAGCGTGGGGCTGTCCTACATGAAGTTGAACATGAGCCATGCATACCTGCAATTCATTGAAGTATGCGACAATTAATACCCATAAGAGTTCGTACCACTATACAAGACAGCCATTTGGAGGTATCGTCAGCCTGTGCAATGTTTCAGCAGATAATGGGGAAAATTTTACAAGGTCTACCCCAGATCGCCATTTACCTAGATGTGCTAATAACCAGGAAAACTAATAAGGAGCATGTAGAGAACTTGGACATTGTGATGGGATACTGGCATCTGTGGAATTATTTCTGTTCTGGGTCATCAATCTGAGAAAGAACCCCTTATCCTCACTCACTGGTTCCTGCCCATATCCAATTCTCTACCCATGCTAATACAATACTTCTAACACCATGGGCTCTTATCTTCTGACTTAACCTTTTGTGAGGTACCTTGAGGAACACCTTCTGGAAGTCCAAATACAACACATCTACTGGTTTCCCGTATCCACTTTGGTTGAGACTTCCTCACAAAACTCTCATTATTTAAGTCAGATGTGATCTCCCTTTCATGAAGGTATGCTGACTCAGTTTAATTAAATTATGATTTTCCAATTGCTATTGCTTCCATAATTGTGGGCGGCACGGTGGCACAGTGGGCGGCACGGTGGCACAGTGGTTAGCACTGCTGCCTCACAGCGCCAGAGACCCGGGTTCAATTCCCGACTCAGGCGATTGACTGTGTGGAGTTTGCACGTTCTCCCCGTGTCTGCGTGGGTTTCCTCCGGGTGCTCCGGTTTCCTCCCACAATCCAAAGATGTGCGGGTCAGGTGAATTGGCTGTACTAAATTGCCCGTAGTGTTAGGTACGGGGTAAATGTATGGGTGGGTTGCGCTTCGGCGGGTCAGTGTGGACTTGTTGGGCTGAAGGGCCTGTTTCCACACTGTAAGTAATCTAATTATTGATTCGAACCGGTTTGTGCAGGTGGTTATAAGCTGCCTTCTTGAACTGCTGCAATCTATTTGCTGAACGTAAAGCCAAATGCCATTGGAAGGAATTCCAGGATTTGACCTGGTGCCACTAAAGGAAAGGCAACGTTTTTTCAAGTTATAATGGCAAGTGCCTTGGTAGGGAACTTACAGATGGTGGTATTGCCATGTAGCTACCACCCTTGCCCTTACAGAGGGAAGTGGTCGTGGGCTTGGAAAGTGATGTCTAAGAACCATGGTGAATTTCTGCAGTGCATCTGGTAGATGGTACGCACTGCCACTACTGAGTATTGGTGGTGGAGGGAGAGAATGCTTTTGGATGTTGTGCCAGTCAAATGTGCTCCTCTGTCCTTTGTGTTATCGAGCTTCTCGAGTGTTGTTGGAGTTACATTCGTCTAGGCAATGTGCTTCATCATTTTCCTGACTTACACCTTGTAAATGATGGACAGACTTTGGGAGTCAGGAGGTGAGTTACCTGCTGCAGGATTCCTAGCCTCTGATCTGCTCTTGTAAGCACAGCATGTGAATGGCTAATCCAGTACCAATGGTAACCCCCAGGATGTTGATGGTGCAGATTCATCAATTGTAAGACCATTGAATATCAAGGGGAGATGGTTAAATTCTCTCTTGTTATGGTCTTTGCCTGACACGGTGTGACATGACCATTACCTGCCAATTGTCAGCCCAACAATGGATATTGTCCAGGTATCTCTGTCATTCTGACATAGACCATTTCAGTATCAGAGGAGTTGTAATTTGTCTGAAAATGGTGCAATTATCAGCAAACACCTCCACTTCTGACCACACAATAGAGAGAGAATTATTGGTGAAACAACCGGAAATGGTTGGGTTAGGACACTTCACATGTGTGAAGAGAGAAACAGAGTTAATGTTTCAAGTGCAGTGGAAAGTGATGGTTTTTATTCTGTTGATAAAGGGTAAGGAGGGATAAGTGAAACAGATGGGGAATGCTTAGAGCAAAGGGAATGCTGGTAGATGAATTATATAGACGAAAAATAACTGCTAATGGTTTTAAATGTAGTGCTAATATAGAAAATAGATCAGCTGTACTGACAGCAACTCTTTTTAACAAGACACAGATAGGGTTGGAGGAGAGGGGAGAAAAAGGAGTCAAGATATAAAGAAGTAAGGTCAGCAGATCATGATTGGGTGTTGGAGAATTGTCAGTTGAGCTGAGTTGCTGTTGATAGATCTTTATGCTGGCTTCGGCCTAACGTCAATTCGGCATACAGCCAATTGGAGCTATAACCAATGCAAGAGGCTGAACCCCAGGTGAGGGTGCCTGGAACACAGTCAGGATGATTGTGAAGAAGGTGAAAGAAGGAATGCTAGTAAATTGGACCTTCTTCATGAAGAGGATCCTCCTGGATTGCTGTATGTTCCAAGCAGCGGATATAGTCTGTCTGCAGGATTTTTTCCAGCAAGCAGTACTTTGATCTGACCTTCTGAAGCCTGAGGCAAATGTGAATATCTTCTGAAGGTATTGAGGAGAAAGGAAAGTGAGGGTCCCCTCTCCATCCTGTCTCAGGTATTGCAAACAATGGGCCTAGCTGACTGGACCATTCTGTATCACCTGTCCCTTGTGGAATAATTTGGAAAGAATAACACCTTTGACCACAATTCTATCAGGAAGTAGTCAGCACATAACATCCTCGATATCCTGGGGGAAGAAGGTGGATCCTGTTCCTGGTTCCCTGAGCAGACTGCCAAAGTCATTTGGCAGAATACCTTATCACCAAGACTTTCCAACAAGCACCAAAACATAGCATGGCTGGTGGTGAGAAGGGCACTCTCCATCAAATTCTTTATGTATGTCCACATGCGTGCCATCAAAGTGGCTGTGGGGGGGGGAGTGCGGCTGGAATGTGCCTTTGTAAAGAAGGTCTGAAGAGAGATTTAGTGGCTTTTGTCAAAGTTTGACCTGAGCAGCTCCAGACGTGGGATTCTGGGCTCTGTGGGCTGCATCCTGGATGCGCACTGAGACTAACAAAGACTGTGTTTGAAAGAACATAAACTTAGTGAAAGATGCTCTTTGATCTGCTGAAAGCATTGTTGGTCTTCCAGTGCAAAGAGATTACCTCAACTGAGCATTGCAGACTGGCACATTCTAAAGTCCAGGACTACGTGCTGAGGGATGCACTAGGGGGCAGCTGCCACCAAGGCATGGAAGGGAAAGACCACCATTTGAGGGTGGTTTCTGCCAAAGTACAATGGGGTTTTTTTCAGTTGTCAGACCTTCTCGCCACCTCAATATATGTAAATAGTGTCCTGCGTAAAGTAAGAAATGTCATTGGCAGGGAATGTCAGATGTAAGGTTTGTTTTCCTTGAATTGCAAAGAGCTTTCAGAATTGCTTTAGTACATGTATATGTACATAATTTTTTTATGAATAAAGTATATTTTTGCAATTAAAATAAGACATTCATTAGGCAGATTTCAGAGATGAAGGGGTTGATTTATCAAGAACAGGCTAGTCCTTTTACCTATTCCTGAGATGCTGCCTAACCTGCTGTGCTTTGACCAGCAACACATTTGCAGTAGTCCTTTTATCATTAGGATTTAGAAGAATGAGAGATGGTCTGATTGAAACATACAGGATTCTAAGGATAAACATTGAGAAGTTGTTTCCACTGGCTGTGAAATTGCAGACTAGGGACATAATTATAGAATATGGGGACATTCATTTAAAATTAAGATACAAAGGAATTTCTCCTCTCAGAATCTATGAGAGTCTGGAATTTTATATCCGAGAGGCCTGTGGAATTTAGATCACTGCAAGTGTTTGAGAAGATAGATTTTTAACGTAGCAGGACATTGAGGAACTGACATAAAAAAGGAGTTGAGGCCTGAGGCACATCAGCCATGACATAATGAAGGGAGGCTTAAAAGGCTAAAATGGCCTTTTCATCCTATTATTTCTGGTTACTTGTTAATTATTTGTGTTGCCAATTGCTGTATTTTTGTTTTGAATGACAGCATATGTACCTACAGTGAACTGACAGCAATATTTCAGACTGAAAAAGGTACATTCAAATTTCATAGCTAGGTTCATCTTCATATTTGGGGTGTGAATGTCAAATTTTGAGAAGAACTTGTTATGGAGTATCCACAGAAATGCTGCTACAGAATAGATCATAGATCTAGATCTAATGGCTGGATTTTAATGACTTGCTTTGCGTGTTCTTCCTTTCAGTGACTATTCTGATGCCGAGAAGTTTTATGGCTCAATAGAGCGTCCAGTACAGATAAAATACACAGCAAAAGAATCAGAATCTGGAGGTGAGTGGTTAGCATTTTGCTTTCCTGCTATATTTGCTGTAGTTTTATGGGCAATGATGGGACTTGTATTTCATTAGCTAGTGTTAGGACTAATGACATACTATCAACTACATGGTTCAAATTCCATAAGGCCAGTGCCAATAGCATTGCTCTGATGCATGCATCTGATGACAAAATGATAATCATCTTCTGTAGCTCTCAGGTGAATGCTTTTTGATTCTAATCTAAAAAGTGAGATAACAGAGTTTTACATAAATTCAATCTAAACATCAGGTCATAGACAGAGAACACAGGGGGCTAACACCTTCAACACCTTCATGGGCGGCACGGTGGCACAGTGGTTAGCACTGCTGCCTCACAGCGCCTGAGACCTGGGTTCAATTCCCGACTCAGGCGACTGACTGTGTGGAGTTTGCACGTTCTCCCCGTGTCTGCGTGGGTTTCCTCCGGGTGCTCCGGTTTCCTCCCACAGTCCAAAGATGTGTGGGTCAGGTGAATTGGCCATGCTAAATTGCCCATGCTAAATTGCCCGTAGTGTTAGGTAAGGGGTAAATGTAGGGGTATGGGTGGGTTGCGCTTCGGCGGGTCGGTGTGGACTTGTTGGGCCGAATGGCCTGTTTCCACACTGTAAGTAATCTAATATTGTCTGGCTATCACCAGAAAGGCTTAACAGACAACCAATTTTTCAATGTATAATTTCAGTTACATCACACTGCATTGAAGGAGAGTGGCTCCGAAAGCTAGTGTGCTTCCAATTAAACCTGTTGGACTATAACCTGGTGTTGTGTGATTTTTAACTGATGAAAAGTGACTTGGTTATGGAAGTTAATCCAACAGAACATCTGAATGTCAGCTATCAAATCCAATATTTCCCTCTCTACCTGCTGCCTGTAATGGCCCACATGTAGCAATCAGTAATTAAGGGACAGCAATAGTTGTGGCCTCAAGTATAGATGCACGCAAATATTTAGGAGGCTCGACAGGTTGAAACTGGTGCTGAAAATAGTGCAATTTAGCGCCATCTACAGGAAATCTGTGGTGTCTGGGGAACAAAAATGGCAGAGGGAAGTCTGATACACTCGGCAGAAGGAAATGTTCTCACAAAATAGGAAGGAAAAGATAGGTTTTACAAATCCTCTTCAAGTCAGAAATAAACATTGGAATACAAATATAGATCAAATAGGAGAAAAAGTTTTTGATAAGCAAAATTATTCAAAGATCTGTAACATTTATGATTCTAAGATCAACATTTAGATGTTCTTGTAAGGGAATACAACTCCCCATCTGAGTTTTACAGAGCCAGAGAACTTGTTCAGCCAGCAACCATGGTTTCATATTATTAGAAACTCAGCAACTTGTGATTGATAAGGGCTTAACATTTAAATCTTTTCAATAATGAGAATAGTGTGTAAATAGTTGAGGTTCACAATGCATGTGTAGAGATAATGGGTCAGTACCCTCTAAAGGTATTGTTGACAAAGATTGTTTGGATTTCTGCATTGTACAGATGGCAGTGATTACCGTCAGTTTTACCCAGTGTTGATAGTTAAGTGGTCAGTAAAACACAAATCCTGGCCCAATATTTACTTCAAGATATTCTGCTTTAAAATATCAGCCTTCCAAAATTGTCCTAGACTATGAATTGACAATTAATCTTCAGGACTCGCTGCAAACATTTCTATGGAGGGGCACGACATTTTTAACATTTGTTTTAGTACAGAACATGAATATTGTTAAAAAGTGGAACATGTTACTATACTCTCTCTCAGTTAAGCTTATTCATTATAGAACTATTAAGGTTGATTAGACAATCCTTCACAGGCAACCAACTAAGCAAGCCTGTTCACTTTCCAAATGAGCATGGGTGTATCAAGCAACCATTGGAAGGACAGCGGATCCGAGCAGAAAACGGCGACGTCATCCATGTACAGGGAGGCCTTAACCTGCAGGCCCCCGCTGCCAGGAATAGTCACCCCTCTCAGGCTCGCATCCTTCCTGATGGACTCGGCAAATGGCTGTATGCAACACACAAACAAGGCAGGAGAGAGAGGGCAGCCCTGCCTGACTCCAGATCTGACTGGGAAGCTCTCTGATTCCCACCCATTGATTGAGACTGCACTGACAATGTCTGTGTAGAGCAGTCTGATCCAATTACTGATTCCCTCCCCAAAGCCCATTTTGGAGAGGACATCTCTCATATACCTGTGTGATATCCTGTCAAAGGCTTTCTCCTGGTCCAGGCTGATCAGGCAGGTGTCCAACCCTCTGTCCTGCACGTAGGTGATCATATCCCTGAGGAGTGCGAGACTCTCAGCGATCTTCCTGCCCGGCACAGCACAGGTTTGGTCAGGGTGAATCACCGACCCCAGAGCAGACCTGACCCGGTTGGCGATTACCTTTGACAGAATTTTGTAATCCACATTCAACAGTGAGATTGGTCTCCAATTTTTGAGTTCCTCACTCTCCCCCTTCCGCTTGTGGATGAGGGTGATGATGCCTTTCCTCATGGATTCACTCATGGTACCTGCCCGAAGCATACTGACATACACCTCCAGCAGGTCCTGGCCAATCAAGTCCCACAGAGCGGAATAGAGCTCGACCGGTAAGCCGTCGCTTCCGGGTGTTTATTCTTTTCGAAGGACTCGAGGGCCTTGGTCAGCTCGTCCAGAGATAGCGGCTGGTCCAGCCTCTCGCGTGTTCTGACGTCTAAGACCTCCGTGATAGAGGACAGGAACGACTGGGAGGCCGCGCTGTCAGTCGGCTTCGCGTCATACAGACTGGCATAGAAGGATTTACTGATCCTCATGACGTCGGCCTGAGATGACGTTATCGAGCCGTCTTCTTCCTTCAGGCTGCTGAGCACAGAGCTCTCTTTGTGCACCTTCTGGAAGAAGAAACGTGAGCACGTCTCGTCCTGCTCCACTGAGTGGACCCTGGACCGGAAGATTATCTTGGAAGCCTCCGAGGCAAAGAGCGAGGCTTGCTGGCCCTTCACCTCCTTGAGGTCCTCCGTGACATTGACCCCCATCGTCTGCAGCAGGAGCAGGTTCTGCATACTTTCCTGGAGCTGGGACAGTTTTCCCCTCCTCTCTCTCGCCTCCTGAACACCTTTGAGGATGAAGAACCTCTTGATGTTCCCTTTTACTGTTTCCCACCAGTCCGCTGGAGACTCAAAGAGGGGCTTCACGGTTCTCCAACCTGCGTAGTCCCTCTTGAGCTCCTCAATGTTTCCCGGGGTCAACAGCTTAGTGTTCAGCTTCCACGTTCCCTTACCAGCCCACCGCTCATCCTGTAGATGACAATCGGCCAGCAGGAGGCAGTGGTCAGAGAAGAACACCGGCTTGACGTCGGTGGATCTGACCGAGAGCGTTCGGGACACAAACAGGTAATCTATCCTTCGGGACACAGCGGATAGACCCATCTGCCCGTGACCAGGTGTATCTACGCTGCGCTCCGTCTGCAGGGGCACTGAAGACGTTGTGCAGCTTGGCATCTTTTACCGTGTCCATCAGGGTTCTGGACATGTTTTACGGCAATTAATTTTTATTCCCTTCCCAGATTGCTTCACCAACTGTATGGACATTATTCCCAGACTGCTTCATTGTGACAGTGACTGTGAGAACACCCTTTGCAGAATAATAAATATTATTATTGCCAGTGAGGCTTAGATCCTATATAAAAAAAATACATTTTGTTTTAAATCCCTGTTTGAGATTTATGCACGATTTTCTGAAATTGTCTCCTTTGACCTTTGTCTTTATTGGTCAGCCATGATGTGGTGGTGCCAGTGTTGGACTGGGGTGAATGAAGTCAGAAGTCACACAACACCAGAGTATAGTTCAACAGGTTTATTTGAAATCACAAACATTTGAAGCACTGCTGCTTCATCAGTTTGCCTGACGAAGGAGCAGTGCTCTGAAAGCTTGTGACATAAACCTGTTGAACCTGTGGGTCTGGGTGGGTTGCTCTTCGGAGGGTCGGTGTGGACTAGTTGGGCTGAAAGGCCTGTTTCCACACTGTAGGGAATCTACTCTAATCTAATATATAACCTGGTGTTGTGTGAATTCTGACTTCATTGGTCAGAGCATTGAGTTTAGGAGTTGGGATATCATGTTGGGGCTTTACAGGACATTAATTGGGAGAAAGTGAGGACTGCAGATGCTGGAGATCAGAATTGAGAGTGTAGTGCTGGAAAAGCACAGCCAGTCAGGCAGCATCTGAGGAGAAGAGAGTCGACGTTTCGGGCATAAGCCCTTCAACAGGAATTCGATGTTTTGGACATCGAATGATGGGCTTATGCCCGAAACATCGACTCTCCTGCTCCTCGGATACTGCCTGTCTCCAGAATATTAGTTAGGCCACTTTTGGAATACTACTTTCAATTCTGGTCTCCCTGCTATAGGAAGGATGTTGTGAAACTTGAAAGAGTTCAGGATGTTGCCAAGGTTGTTGGATTTGAGGAATAGGGAGAGGCTGAATAGACTGGGGCTATTTTCCCTGCAGCATCAGAAGCTGAAGGGTGACTTTACAGAGGTTTATAAAATCATGCGGGGCATACATAGGGTGAATAGACGAGGTCTCTTCCATAGGGTAGGGGAGTCCAAAACTAGAGAGCATAGGTTTAACATGGCAGGGGAAAGATTTAAAAGGAACCTGAGGGGCAACGTTTTCACAGAGAAGTGGTGCATATTTGGAATGAGCTGCCAGAGGAAGTGGTGGAGGCTGGTACAATTACAACATTTAAAAGGCATCTGGATAGGTTTATGAATAGGAAGAGTTTAGAGGGATATGGGCTAAGTGTTGGCAAATAGACTAGATTAATTTAGATATCAGATTGGCATGGATGAGTTGGACTGAAGGGTCTGTTTCCATGTTATAAATCTCTATGACTCTATTATTGTACAGAACAAGAGGAAAGGATATGATAAATGTAGGAAAGTATGCACAAAGCTTTAAAAGTAATTGCATTTCCATATCTCAAGTTATGTCTTAACATGACTTTAGTTTAAAACTTTTAATTTTACATCTAAAGGGTCACCTGCCACTGTGATTAATTGATCATAACCCATACTCAATGGAGGGTTAAGAGATGAGAATCTGGTAGTACATGTATATAAAAGGCTGAGAAGATAGCAGGGAAAAACCTGTGGAGCAAAAGTGTTTCTTTACTGATTTCATTCATCTCATCTCATCACTCATTACATTCCTCACATCCAATAATTGAATTATGCCTGAGCTGCTTTAGATATTACTGTTTGCAGCATCCAAAAGCTCTACCTTTCTTGGATAGAGCGTACAGTGAACTGAGTTTATATGCTGTAAGGAGGTAGACGAGATTTACTTTGGTCCTTCTTTTGGCAGGATTGTAAATAGGCATGAATATATTCTGTGTCAAGATGTAGTGCTGGAAAAGCACAGCCGGTCAGGCAGCATCTGAGGAGCAGGAGAGTTAATGTTTCGAGCATAAGGACTTCCAGATGAATATATATTCTGTATTGAGTATTTATAGCAGTATTGCAAGGTATTATGAGAGTTGTCATAAAGCTGGTCCCGTTTTTCCAAAAGCTGTTTCTTTTCTCAAGGATACTGTGTCCTTGGTTTTTTTTTCTGAGAGGTTGTAAACAGCTCCCAGTTCTGAATAGACTGGTTTGGTTCCGAAATTAAAGGGTATTAAGAGGCCTTTTGTTTATCTGTTAACAGATGAGACTTCAGAGCTAAAAAATGTGTTGTTGGAAAAGCACAGCAGGTCAGGCAGCATCCAAGGAGCAGGAGAATCAACGTTTCGGGCATAAGCCCTTCTGCGCTTTTCTAGCAACACATTTTTCAGCTCTGATCTCCAGCATCTGCAGTCCTCACTTTCTCCTAGATGAGACTTCAGGGCAAAGTGGTCATGTTTTTGAAGTGACCTGTATAATGAAAGGAGAGTGGTCAGCTCCCGAGCTGAGCAGTTCAGTCCGGAACTCGTTAGGAGTTCAGCTGGATGGAAACAGGCTCTCTCTCTCTCCTTCTGCCCTTCTAACTTCATCTGTGAACATTTGCTCCATTTCCACTGTTTTTCTTCAGGGGGGTTGCTTATTGGTACTGTTCTGTATATTTGGAACAGCATAATTAAGTCTCATGTGGATAGACTGAGTTCTCTGGGGCTTCTTTATTCTGTTTTTTGTGTAATTTTGGAAATAAATATTTGTGTTTTAAAACCTGGTAATCAATCTAGCTGATTTACTCCAGGTAATTTTCACTAAACACTTACCAATACAAATTGCAAAGTTATAGTCTGGGCTGCCTGCTTAAGAATGTTTTGAGTGGTCTGGCCTAGTCCATAACAGAATTCACAGTACCTGAAAGAATTCATATTCCTCCGTTTTCTCTTTTGTGTCATGTATTCTTACAGATTTTATTTGTTTTACTCAGATTACGCAGTTGATGAGGAGGAGGAGGAAGAGGAAGAAGAGGAGGAGGATGACTACCTGAGACCAGATGGACTCTCTGTAGAATCAGAAGGTATTTTTATTTTTACTCCTTTATGAAATGTGGACATTGCTGGTTTGGCCAGAATTCATTGCCCATCCCTATTTGCCCAGAGTCACGCATAGGCCAGACCAGGTAAGGATTACAGATTTCCTTCCCTAAAGGACATTAGTGAACCAGGTGGGCTTTAATAACAATCAACAATTATGCCCAGGACAGCGAGGTATTGTTTGACTTACTCTATTCCTTTTTTAATGTTTGTCACTTACTGAGGTAGGCTGTAGGATATATCTTCAATTCCCCTGGTTTTCAGATTACAATTTCCAAAATAGGCCTACAGCAAAATCCTTTAAACTGAAATCAAGGATAGACTTACTAACAAAACATTCAAAATGTAGAGGAATAGTTTTGATATTCCTTCCACATAGACATGCACTCAGAGAATTAAATAAAAGAGGACAGGAGAAGAAATATGTTAAATATTACAAGCTTTGTTCAATCCAGAGGTACTAAAAAAATCAATTCACAAGTTATAACTTTCTGAAGGTCAGCAGTGTCTAATAATAGTTTCCTTTGTGAGCTGGACTCAGTAGCTATCCTTCTTGCAGGCAAAGCATAGTCAACTTTCCATCCAGCAACTTCAAGACAAAGATGGAAATCTGCTCGCCCCCTACAGGTCAGCAGCAACTGACTTCGAACCCCACAAATGTACACATCAGCAATTCAGTTTCCAGTCATGTGACAAAGACAGGTATTTCAGTACTGATGGTTCATCTCAGTGGGCTAATTGGAAGGTTGTTAAGCTGGCAGTGCAGCTTTGCCTCCCCCAGCTGGTGAAAACATAAATTGTTTTGAGGCTCTCCTTTATCCAAAGCTGGCAGGAAGCAGAGAGCTAGTGTCTAACTCCTTTTGTGTCAGCTTTCGCTCCAATATCACCAGAGTGGAACAGTTCAAAAGTTTCTGAAAATATGATCACATGATCATTTTATGAGTCCAATAACATCGTTCATTTTTAAAGGAAACTGAATTAAACTAAAAATTATAGAAAAGAATATTGTATTTGTTTGGGATTTCTCTTCATGGCCTCTGGCATGTCAAGTGACTTCCTCACAAAGTTCCAACAAGCTTCTCAAACAAGATTTGCCATTTGTAAATCTATGTTGACTCTGTCCAATTTTGCTATTTCTTCCAAATGACCATTTGTTACTCGCTTTATATCACAGGTCGTTCTTCTGTAATGTGATGATTACATTCTTGTGAAACCCCGGGCTAGATAAAAATCATGCAATAAAAATAGCACTTAAAGTGTTGGTGGTGCATGTTCTAAAAGCTATTGCTTTAGAAACAACGTCCTCTATTTGCCAATTGCATTACAGCTAATTTGCATTGATGAAACACCCATTATAGCAGAATGACCTGTAGATTCTAACATTTTCCTTAGTACTGACATTAACCTAACAAGTCTTTGATCTCTACTCTCCTTCCCTTCTCAAATAGTGGAAGCTACCATTCAGCCATCAGGAACCTTTTCAGAATCCTTGGAATTATAGAAGCAAGCTGGTGTAGACTCAGTGGGCCGAAGGGCTTCTCCCATATAGTATGATTCTAAGATCCAAGCATGTGTGCCTTGTTCCCCTATAGTACATGTCCTCACTATTTGTCTTCTAGTCAAGTAAAATCAGGGTTTAAAATTCTCATCCTTGCTGTTAAATTCCTCTACGACCCCACCCCTTCCTATCTTTGTAATATTCTCCACCTTCACAACCCACCAAGATCTCTGTCATCCTCTATTTCTGGCCTCTTGTGAATTCCCAAAGATAATTACTCCACCATTGGTGGCCACACCTTCAGTTGCACAGATCCGAAGTTCAGGAATGCTCTCCCTACATCTCTTTGCCTCTTTCTGATTCACTTTTCTCCTTTAAGACATTCCTGAAAACCTACTATTTTGACCGAGCTTTTGATCATCTGATCTAATGTTTTCCTATACTTCAAAAATATCCCAAAATGCATTAAGCAATGGCTTTATATTTTGAAGTATGAATAATTTTATTACATAGTGTTAGGATGGAGCTACAGTCCCCGTGTTCGTTTGAAGGAGAGAAACACTGGATCTGATTCAAAATATAAGCTGGTTTAATGAGAGAGAGCCGTACACAAAAAATACAGTGAGATGTTTACTGCTCACTGGAGAAAGCGCCTTCTGATCTATTGTTCTCTTTGTCTAGCTTTTAGCCCCTCGCATCCCAGTGCTACATCCTTATTTGGTAAAACTCAGAATTTTCATATGTGATTGGGTCTCGCCTGATAACGTTCTATTACCTCAGTTTGAGCTACGTGTATCTAGACACGGTTTCAATGTCCTGTTATCTGTTCACCCTTCCTGGGGCCTCATTATGCCATCAGCGTTTCAGTCTGTTCTTAGTGTAACATAATGGCTTACTGTTGTCTAGTGAAGCTAACAATTTCCAGACTTGCTAATACTACCTTACATGAGCACTACCTAACAATAAAGTTTCTTACACTGCCTAACCTTAATAATGGATCCCAACAATAGCTAAGTTAAAAATCACATAACATCAGGTTATAGTCCAACAGGTTTACTTGGAGGTACTAGCCTTTGAAAGCCAGTGCCTCTGAATAACTCTGTTGAGCTATAACCTGGTGTCGTGCGATTTTTAACTTTGTCGACCCCAGTCCAAAACTGGCATCTCCAAATTATATAGCAAATAATGGCTGTTAGATTGTCCCAGCATTGTCTTCTAAATGGTGACATTGGATTCTAATCTCCAATGGTTCAATGAACACAGATTTTCATAACAATCAGAAATACGAGAGTGTTGTAGAATGTATTGAATCAGTTAATTTCTTGTTGGAGAAGTGGCAAAGATTATAGGTGGCATCGATTAAAAATCTGAAAATTGTATGTGAGGTAATTCAGTTGGATTTTTAGTTGTGGTGAAGTGAAATATTACTTTTCTCTTCCCAATGTGTTTAGGTGTTCGCCCTATGTTGAATTCTCCAAGTCAGCTAGAAAAGAGCAATAAAAAACCACTTCCTCCTCTGCCACCACCCACACAAAGACGCATGTCACATGAGTTGGTCATTATTAAAGAAGGTGTATCAAGTTCATCACAGGATCATTTGCCTTCCCCTTCTTCTACAAAAACTGAAACCAGTGCATTGTTCAAATGTCTGTCTCCCAAAGCTTCTCCAGGCTGTCCAAACCCCCCTAATGTACATTTAAAATCCACTTCAAATGGAAAGGAGCAACACAGGAGATACTCAGAAACTACAGACTCTGACATCAAAGTGAAAAGCAAATTTGCAATGGAGTTAAATAAGCATTTACAACATACAGCTGGAAAAGAGACATCACTTGATGTTGTATCCCCTTCTGTACTCTTCTACAAAGGACATAATTCTGGATCTCCTTCCACACTCATGAGCAAAGCATTAGGCACAGTACCTCTTCCAGTGCCTATAAACAAAGGAACTGTCACTGTACCTCCTCCAGTACCAATGAATAAGAGAACGAGCACTGTACCTCCTCCAGTACCAATGAATAAGAGAACGAGCACTGTACCTCCTCCAGTGCCAATGAATAAGGGAGCTAACACTGTACCTCCTCCAGTGCCAATGAACAAAGGAACTGGCACTGTACCTCCTCCAGTACCAATGAACAAAGCAGCTAACACTGTACCTCCTCAAGTACTAATGAACAAAGCAGCTAACACTGTACCTCCTCCAGTACTAATGAACAAAGCAGCTAACACTGTACCTCATCCAGTGCCAATGAACAAAGGATCTAATGCTGCACCTCCTCCAGTCCCTGGCAATAAAGGATTTACTGCTGAATCTACAATATTTATGAGCAAAGAACCAAGCACTGCATCTCCTTCAATACTCACGACAAAAGGATGTAATGCTGGATCTCCTCCTGCACCATTGCCCAAAGGATCGAATGCAAGCCCTCCTCCATTACCAGCAAACAAACCCATGTTTACACCAATTCCATCTGAACTGGTACAGGTCAAGCCTAAACTATATAAACCAGAACTGCTGCCAAAAGGAACTTCAGCTTTCACCAAGCAACTACCTCCTGCTGTTAAGCCTAACTTTCAACAACATGATACAAAACTGCCAAAACCCTTACAGTAAGTGATTTGCTATAAATTATTGTTATGATTGATATGTAATTGACATTTCAAGTAAATTGGCAACACCACTGTTTTAGCATTTACCCTTCATATGAGCACGAATTTTAATGAAACTTACTCACTGTGTCATAGTTGTGTGTATATTCACTGAGCTGGGAAGTTGATTTGCAGACATTTCATTCCCTGTTGATACCTGAGCTACAAATCCTTATACAAACCCTACTCACTATGTTCCTACATTCCTTTAAAATGTTTCCTTTTATCCAAAAATCCAATCTGTTCTGGGCAGTGTCAAAGAAACTTAGGAAATAGGAGCAGGAATCAGCCACTCAGCCCTTTGAGCTTGCTCCATCATTCATTATGACCATGGATGACAATCCAACTCAATAGCCTATTCCCACTTCTCCCCATACCCTTTGAATTGCTTCTTGTCAAGTGCTCGATCACTCCTTTTTTGCCTTAACTATTTTCTGTGGTTGTGAATTCCACAGGTGCACACTCTCTGGGTAAAGAAATCTATCTTTACCTCAGTCTTAAGTGTTATACCTCCATCCTGAGACTTTGACCTGTGGTTCTAGACTCATCTGCCATTGGGATGCTTTCTGATCTACCTGTTAAAACTTGCATGTTTCTATAAAATCACCCCCTTATTTTTTAAACTCCAGCGAATATAATCCCAATTGCTTTAACCTCTCCTTCTACATCGGTCCTGCTATCCCAATAATCAGTCTGGTAGATCCTAGGTGCACCCCCTTTATAGTAAGAACAAGCTTCCTCAGATTAGGACCAAAACTGCATACATCTTAGATACACTCCAGGAATTCCTCCTCTACAGTATTGTTCCTAATTTGACTTAGAACATAGAACAGTAGAGTACAGTACAGGCTCTTAGGCCCTCAATATTGTGCTGACCTTTTATCCTACTCTAAGATCAAACTAGCCTACATAGCCTTCATTTTACTATCATCCATGTGCCTATCCAAGAGTCACTTAAATGTCTCTCTTGTATCTGACTTGACTACCAATGCTGGCAGTGTGTTCCAAGCACCCACCACTCTCTGCATAAAGAACCTACCTCTGACATCCCCCTTAAACCTGCCTTCAACTTCTTAAAATTATGCCCCCTTACGATAGACATTTCCACCCTGGGAAAAAAATCTCTGGCTATCCACTCTATCTCTGCCTCTCAACATCTTGTACACCTCTATCAAGTCACCTCTCATCCTTTTTTGCTCCAATGAGAAAAGCCCTAGCTCCCTCAAATTTTCTTAGAATTAGATTCTCTACAGTGTGGAAACAGGCCCTTTGGCTCAGCAAGTCCACACTGACCCTCTGAACAGTATCTCACTCAGACCCATTCCCCTACTACTCTACGTTAACCCTTACAAATGGACCTACCCTACAAATTCCTGAACACATGGGCATTTTAGCACGGCCAATTCACCTAACCTGCACATCTTTGGATTGTGGGAGGAAACCCACGCAGACACGGGAGAATGTGCAAACTCCATATACAGTCACCTGAGGCTGGATCTGAACCCAGGCCCCTGGCACTATGAGGCAGCAGTGCTAACCACTGAGCCATCATGCGCCCTCCAATCCAGGCGACATCCTGGTAAATCTCTGCACCCTCTTGAAAACTTCCACATCCTTCCTATAACGAGGTGACCAGAACTGAACACAATATTCCAAGTGTGGTCTGACTACAGCTTTCTAGAACTGCAGCATAACATCATGGCTTGTAAACTCAATCCCCCTGCTAATGAAAGCCAACACACCATAAGTCTCCTTAACAACCCTATCAACTTGGGTGGCAACTTTGAGGGATCTATGGATGTGATCCTAAGATCCCTCTGTTCCTCCACACTGACAAGAATCCTGCCTTTACCCTGTCATCTGCATTAAAATTTGACCTTCTAAAGTGAATCACTTCACACTTTTCCAGGTTGAACTCCATCTGCCACTTTTCAGTCCAGCTCTGCATCATGACAATGTCCTATTGCAACCTACAACAGCCGTCTACAGTATCCATAACTCCACCAACCTCTGTGTCATCAGCAAATTTACTAACCCATCCTTCACTTCCTCATCCAAGCTATTTATAAAAATCACAAAGAGCAGAGGTCCCAGAACTGATCCCTGCGAAACACCACTGGTCACTGAGCTCCAGGCTGAGTACTTTACATCTATTACAACTCTGTCTCTCAGAATAATTTGCTCACCACCAATGTAAGACTGACTGGTCTGTAATTCCCAGGATTACCCCCATTCCCTGAGGAATAACTTTTGCCACTCTCCAATCATATGGTACTACTCCAGTGGACAGTGAGGATGCAAGGATGATCACCAAAGCAATCTCTTCCCTCGTTTCCCAATCTATACACGGATTAAAGTCACCCATAATTACAGATTGCCTTTATTTGAGCATCGAGTAAAAAATGAGGTCTGCAGATGCTGGAGATCACAGCTGCAAATGTGTTGCTGGTCAAAGCACAGCAGGCCAGGCAGCATCTCAGGAATAGAGAATTCGACGTTTCGAGCATAAGCCCTTCATCAGGAATCTGTTTGAGCATCTCCAAGTTCCTATTTAATGCCATTCCCAATATTACTCCTGTAGTTTAGGGGTCCATATACAAGCACCTATAAAGTTTTTGGTGTTTCTCAGGTCTATCCATGCAGAATCGGTATCATTAGAACCAATATTCTTCCAAACAATTGCATTAATTTCCCCATCAAACAGCAATACAACTCCATCATCTTTCCCTTGTTGATGTTAAATATTGAATACCCTTAAAGTTGAGTTCCCAACTCTGGTCACCTGCTGTCATGTCGCTATACAGTTAGAGAGTCATACAGTATGGAAACAATTGGTCCAATTTGTCAATGCCAACCAAGTTTCCAAAACTAAACTAGTCCCACTGACCTGCATTTGTCCCACGTCCCTCTGAACCTTTCCTATTCATGTACTTGTCCAAAAGTCTTTCAAATGTTGTAACTGTATCTGCATCTACTATTTCCATAGCAAAGGTCTTTTCCCTAGGATGGGGATTCAAAACTAGAGGGCATAATTTTAAGGTGAAAGGAGAAATATTTAAAAGGGACCTGAGGGACAACTTTTTCACACAGAGGGTGGTTTGTATATGGAATGAGCTGCCAGAGGAAGTGGTAGATGCAAGTTGCATTATAGTATTTAAAAGAAATTTGGGCAGGTACATGAATAGAAAAGATATGGGGCAAACAGAGGTAAATAGGATGAGTTTATTTTGGGAATTTTGATTGGCATAGACAAGTTGGATCTAAGGGTCTGTTTCCATGTTGTGTGGGCTATGACTTTATGAGAGAGGGAAGCAGCACTGTTGATGTCATCAATGTACTGGAGAAAGAGTTGTACGTGGGGTCCAAAGTAGGATTGGAACAAGGAATGTTCCGTGTACACCACAAAGAGACAAACATAACTGAGACTCATGTGAGTACTCACGGCTACATCTTTGATCTGAAGAAAGTGCGAGGACTTCAAGGAGGACTATTTGAAGTGAGCATGAGCAGGCCATGGGGAGGAGAGTGCTCGTGGTAGATGGGGTCATTTCAGGCCTTTTTTCCAGGTCAAAGTAGAGAAGATTCTATTGGAGAATGGATGTGGAAAGGGGTAATATCTCCGTGGGAAGAGGAGACGGCTGGAGCCCACAAACTGGAAATTCTGAAACTGACATAAAGCATCAGAAGAATTGTAGATCTATGTTGGGAAGGACTGGGCAAGGAAAGGAAATAAACAAGTTGAGGTAGGAAAAGCTGAGTTCTGTGGGGCAGGAGCAGCCAGAAATAATGGGTCTGCCCTGGGAGATCTGTTTATGGATATTGGGAAGAAGGTGGAAGTGGCCTGTATAGGGTTGGGAGACTGAGTTTGAGGCAGTGGAGGGAGATCACCACATGAAATAAGGTTAGTATGTTGTGGACATAATAGCCTGGTGTTTAATAATCTGGTCATGGTCTGAGGAGATAGGAGGAAGTGTCTGAGAGCTGATGCTTAGCCTCCGCTGAGTGTGCCAGACATCAACAGCATCACCTTTGTTGACAGGCTTGCTTACAAAGTCAGGGTTAGATCTGAGAGCATGGAGTGCAGTCAGTTTAGAAGGAGACAGAACACCATTCCTTTTTTCAGGCTTCCTGCAGTGCCCCAACAAAGCTCAGCGCAAGCTGGAAGAAGAGCATCTCATTTTCTGCTTGGGAATCCTGCAGCCTTCAGGACTCCATATTGAGTTGGATAATATTAGGGCCTGAGCACCTTCTCCCATGTCCTTACCCCAAACCCCACACACCAGGCCTTGTCATCACATACACTGCTCCTATAAACAACCCATTGTCAATCACTAATTATCTCCATTAGCAGCTATTTATTTTCCCTGCTAACCTTTACCCATTCCTTTGTTTGCCTGTTTGCTTTTTTCTCTGTTTGGGCTTCATTTCCACCTTTCCTTTACACCTTCACCACACCCCCTGCTTCCCCCACTTCCCTCACCCCACTGTCAGCATACAAACCAACCTTTTCCAAGCTACAGATAGTTCTGAAGAAGAACCACTTGACCCAAAACATTAACTCTGCTCTAGGGCAGTGTCACCTCCAGTTTAGCTTCATCGTTCATGTTTGGTCAAAATCTGAAATAAGGTCAGGTGCTGAGTGGTCCTGGCACAATTGAAACCAAGCACCAATGAGCAAGTTACTTCTTTGCAAACATTGCTTTGATAGCACTGTTGATAGTCCCACTTTACTTATGATGGAAGCAAAAACAGAAATAGCTGGAAAAACTTAGCAGGTCTTGTAGCATCTGTGGAGAGAGAGTAACGTTAACTCTACTGCCTCTGATTTTCAGCATCTGCAGTTCTTTGGGTTTTTTTTTAAATTAATGTGGAAAATTGCTCAGGTATGTTGTGTACACAAAAAGCAAGACAAATCCAATTAGGCCAATGACTACTCTATTGGTCTACACTCCAGCCTATTGGAAGGATTTTGTAAAACTTGAAAGGGTTCAGTAAAGAGGATTCGAGCTATAGGGGAAGAGGCTGAATTAGCTGGGCTGTTTTCCCTGGAGTGTTGAAAGCTGAGGGGACACTTTACAGAGGTTTATAAAATCATGAAGGGCATGGATACGATAAATAGACAAGGTGTTTTTCCTAGGGCGGAGGAGTCCAGAGCTAGAGGGCATAAGTTCAGGGTGAGAGGGGAAAGATATAAAAGGGAGCTAAGGGGCAACGTTTTCATGCAGAGGGTGGTGCGTGTGTGGAATGAGTTGCCAGAGGAAGTGGTGGAGGACGGTGCAATTACAGCATTTAAAAGGTATCTGGGTGTGTATATGAATAGGAAGGGATTAGAGGGATATGGGCTAAGTGCCGGCAAATGGGACTAGATTAGGTTAGGGTAACTGGTCGGCATGGACGAGTTGGACCATCCATGGTCTGTTTCCATGCTGTACATCTCTATGACTCTAAGTAAAGTGGGATTATCAACAGTGCTATCAAACGATGTTTGCAAAGGAATACCCTGCTCATTGGTGCTTAGTTTCAGTTCTGCCACGACCACTCAACACCTGACCCTATTTCAGCCAAACATGGGCAAAAAACCAAACTTGAGGTGGGGTGACACTGCCCTAGAGCAATATTTGACCCAGTATGGCATCGTGGACCCCTAGCAAACATGGTGTCAATAGAAATCAGGGAAAAAAAAAACCTTTGCATTAGTTAAAGTGCATATCTTACACAAAGAAAGATTGTTGTGGAATAAATATTAAACTTACAGTGTGATGGTTATCCTACCAATGTGTCCTACCAATACTGTCATGGATTGATGTATCTGCAACATGTAGATTGATAAGGGAAATCAAGTAGATTTTTCCCACTTATTGCTTCTCTGTCATCAGCTGAAATCTTTCTTTGTATTTATATTTCCCAATTTCAGACAGCATCCTCATGAATCTGCATTGTACCCTATCTGTAGACTCAATAATCTTCCTTTAGTTTGGAATGTAATAATGGAGACTACAGTTGACAGTTTAGTGAGATTCTGCACAGATTTATTACCTGTTTGCATCTATAGTCTGTACTGTTTATAATAAGTCTAGAACTACTTTAACCCCTTTCTGCTACAACTTGAGAGACTTTGGCTAAAAGTCTCTCTCCTCTGGCACAGTGTCAAACAGCAACTTACATTTATAGAATGCAACATTTTCACGAAATGAAAATGAATGTCTCATAGAGAGACACTGATATATATCTTTTACCTTGTAACCTTATCCTTTAGGGAGGTTTTTTTTGAGGTCGGGGTGGAAGGTGTTGGTAAAGTGGATGAACTGTTCAACCTCCTCGTGGGAGCACAAGGCAGCGCCGATACAGTCATCGATGTAGCGGAGGAAAAGGTGGGGGGTGGTGCCAGTGTAGCTGCGGAAGATGGACTGTTCCACATATCCTACGAAGAGGCAGGCATAGCTGGGGCCCATGTGGGTGCCCATGGCTACTCCTTTGGTTTGGAGGAAGTGGGAGGATTGGAAAGAGAAGTTGTTCAGAGTGAAGACCAGTTCAGTCTGACCTGCTGCACTTTTCCAGCAACACATTTTCAACCTTATCCTTCATCCTATTAATATCTATTTGCAGCCAAGATAGCTGCTATCTTGATGTCTTCTGAAATTTTAAAATAATTCCCTTCAGCCAATATCCAAATTTTTCTTGAACTGAATCCAAATCTAGGAGGTGACCAAGCATGTGGATGAGGGTAGAGCAGTGGATGTAGTGTACATGGATTTTAGTAAGGCATTTGATAAGGTTCCCCATGGTAGGCTTATGCGGAAAGTCAGGGGGCATGGGATAGAGGGAAATTTGGCCAATTGGATAGAAAACTGGATAACCGGTCGAAGTCAGAGAGTGGTGGTAGATGGTAAATATTCAGCCTAGAGCCCAGTTAAAAGTGGAGTTCCGCAGGGATCAGTTCTGGGTCCTCTGCTGTTTGTAATTTTTATTAATGACTTGGATGAGGGAGTCGAAGGGTGGGTCAGTAAATTTGCAGATGATACGAAGATTGGTGGAGTTGTGGACAGTGAGGAGGGCTGTTGTCGGCTGCAAAGGGACTTAGATATGATGCAGAGCTGGGTTGAGGAGTGGCAGATGGAGTTCAACCCTGCCAAGTGTGAGGTTGTCCATTTTGGAAGAACAAATAAGAATGCGGAATACAGGGTTAACGGTAGGGTTCTTAGTCAGGTGGAGGAACAGAGGGGTCTATGTACATAGATCTTTGAAAGTTGCCACTCAGGTGGATAGAGCTTGTAAGAAGGCCTATGGTGTATTAGCATTCATTAGCAGAGGGATTGAATTCAAGAGTCGTGAAGTGATGTTGCAGCTGTACAGGACTTTGGTTAGGCCACATTTGGAGTACTGTGTGCAGTTCTGGTCGCCTCACTTTAGGAAAGATGTGGAAGCTTTGGAGAGGGTGCAGAGAAGATTTACCAGTATGTTGCCTGGAATGGAGAATAGGTCGTACGAGGATAGGTTGAGAGTTCTCGGCCTTTTCTCGTTGGAATGGCGAAGGATGAGGGGTGACTTGATAGAGGTTTATAAGATGATCAGAGGAATAGATAGAGTAGACAGTCAGAAACTTTTTCCCCGGGTACAACAGAGTGTTACAAGGGGACATAAATTTAAGGTGAAGGGTGGAAGGTATAGGGGAGATGTCAGGGGTGGGTTCTTTACCCAGAGAGTGGTGGGGGCATGGAATGCGCTGCCCGTGGGAGTGGTAGAGTCAGAATCATTGGCGACCTTTAAGCGGCAATTGGATAGGTACATGGATGGGTGCTTAATCTAGGATAGATGTTCGGCACAACATCGTGGGCCGAAGGGCCTGTTCTGTGCTGTATTGTTCTATGTTCTATGTTCAAATGGTCTCTTCTCACCATAGTGAAAAAAAACTGTCCTTAACCCATATTCACTGCTCTGTTCATTTGCAACAATTTAAAAGGGTTCAGACGTAACTTAACATTTTTGGCCTGTTTAGTGGGCATACATTATGCTAGCAGAAAGTGAGGGCTGCAGATGCTGGAGGTCAGAGTCGAAAAGTATGGCGCTAGAAAAGCGCAGGAGGTCAGGCAGTATCCGAGGGGCAGGAGAATCAACGTTTCTGGCATAAGCCCTTCATCAGGAATCATAATACATTGTGCAAGTACAGGAATTGCATGCCATTCCACGTAATTCAATGCTGAGTCTCCCAGCAAGATAAGGCTATAGCACTATTTCTTGAAAATTGCAGGGCCACGTTAGCTCCACCACATTTATACAACATATTCTGGTCCTTGCTCATCATTTTATGCACTGCACATTTTTATAATGGTATACACAATATTTAAGATTGAATGAGTCATATTGTACATTGCTACCTTAGAATATGAGAAAAATGTATAGTTAATATATAAGGACAAGAGCAAATAAAACATTATTTCTTCTAGCCGCTCATCTCCTGAAGGACGAAGTTTTCGGTCTGCTGAAACTGAAAAGCTGGTTCCACGCCTAAGGTCTCAATCGCAGCCATCACGGAGCCATGTAACTGAGAGTGATGATGATGATTATGAAAATGTAAGAATATGGCCTTCTTTTGTAGAACACCCCACATATTGCTCACTCCATCAGTACTTATCCCCTAAGCTTCTGATGCTATGACCAGTGACCCAGAGCAGATCGCAATAGCGCTTTGGATTGGAATGAGATAAAACATGGCATTATTTGAATTAATATTTTTGGAAAAAAAGTTAAAAATACTCCATTTGGCAGTGTTTTTGTTAACTATATGTTGATGTTGTGGCTAAAGTGAAATACTTCCTATCCCTCTGATAATTTCACTACATTTTATTTTATTTATTCAATACATGAGTGGCCTTTGGTTAAGACTGCTCTGCACTTATAAAGTACCTAATTGCCTTGTCAAAATTGATTAGTATTTCACATGAAATATGTTGTCAAATATAATTGTTATTTGACATCAGCAATATCAGTGAAACAGTGATGAGTTGATTGGTTTGCTTTTGGTGACACTGATCTTGGGGGCCAAGACACCAGGCAGGCTTTCGGATATTCTCCAAATAGTACTATGGAATTTTTAACATCCACTTGTAATCTTCTCATCTGAATTTGTAAGATCACACAACTATCAGTTCTACTGCTTTTGCCTTAGTTGCCTAGAAACCAAGGTTCACAGTTCATTTCTTCACAGCATGTCATAATACAAAAATCTCAATCCTTTCTTGGTCTTCACTTCCTTTGCAATGCTCAGGTGTGTAAAAGTCTAACCTCGCATCACCTGATCTTTATTTTATAATTTTACCATCTTTGGTCTTGGTGTCTTGTTCAGAAGGACAAATGTCCAAAGGGAACCAAGTTTCTTTGTTCATGAGTCTCTAAGAGCTAACAGTGCAAATGATTTGTTGGCCTTCATCACAAGGAAATTTGAGTACAGGATTAAAGATGCATTAATGCAATTGTGTAGAACTTTGACGAGATAAAACTCCAGATTGGAAGAACATAGCAACTAGAGTACGTTGTTCAGCCTGCTGAGCCTATTTCTGTTACATGGCTGATGGGACACTTCAAGACTCTTCTTCCATCCCCATAACCCTGTATGTCATGGATGATCAGAAATATAACAATCTTTATAATAAGCATACTCAAAGATTGGGCATTCACTGCCATCTGATGTAGAGAATTCCAAAAGTCCATAACCTACTAAATTTTTGAAAAAAATTCTCCTGCTGTTGGACCCCTGTGGTATCTCTTAATTTTAAATTGTGCACCCTGCTCTTGAATTCCTTAGTTAAGGAGTGAAATACTTATCACAAAGAAATGCAACAGAGGTTCATCTCATTAATCCCAGGATGGGGATATTGTCATATGAGGAGAGACTGTAGGTTCAAGTTCCCTAGAGTTTCAAAGAATGAGAGGTAATTTCACTGAAATTTACACTATTCTTACAAAGAAAGCTTGGACATAGATTGGATGTTTACCTGGTGAGTCTAAAATCAGGAAATACTCTTAGGATAAGGGGTAAGTAATTTAAAACTGAGAGGAGGTATTTCTTTACACAGAGAATGGTGAATCTTTGGATCTTTCTATCCCAAGGGCTGTGGAAGCTCATTCAAGACAGAAATCAATAGATTTGAACAGGCAAATGACTTCAAAGGATACAGAGATAATGAGGGAAAGTGACATTGAGATAGAAGATCAGCCAGTATCTAATAGATTGATGGGAAGACTTGATGGGTTGAATGGTTTGCTCCTGTTCTTGTGTCATATCTTGGAGGTATTGATCTTTTTCATAGGTTGTCTTCTGTTTTTAAAAGGCACTGTATCTTTACAATGTGTTTTGTACTAACAATAAGGAAATCAAAAATTGTGTTGCTATATAAAATTCCTAAATATAAACAGTTGCCCTTAATTTTGAGTATTGTAAAGTTAATTTATGGGTGTGACTTATAGGAAATAAGTAATGGAGGTTAACAAACAGTGGCCTCTAGTGGAATCATCTCGCAATAATGGGAGGATTCTGAACCGATTGAGTAAATTCAGGAGAGGGTAAAGACAGACAATTGTTATTGGATACCAACACTTGCAGTTTAGCCACTTTATAGGAAAGTAGAGCTATTTTGTTAATTACCAAGTCACATAATCACAATACTGTTGCAAGAACTGAAATATCAAGGATATGGTAATACTGGAATCATGAATGATACAGTATATAAAGAGGTGTTTAGGTCCATTGCACTTGTGCTAGGTCTTTATCTATTAATCTCCTCTTTCCCAAAAGTCCTGAATTCTTTCCTTCAAATTCTGTTTTGAAAGTTACTATTTAATCATCTTCCATAACCCCTTTAGGTACTACATTCCACATCATTATATTTTTATTGAGTATAAAAACACTTCATGCCACTATTTCCCTGCTGCTGTTTTACCTATCATTTTATACTACTTTTAATAAAGCCAAGGATTCTATATATTGTAACTTTTCCTATCACCTCCAAAGATTTGGTTACATGCTTCTCTAATTTTCTCTGTTCTTACATCTGCTTTTAAGTCGTACCATTTAGCTTTACTTTGTGTCTCCTCATTCTTCCTGTCATAATGCATCATCACACTTCTCTTTGTTAAATTTGTGATGAGTCTGCCATTTCACCATCAGCTTTTGTCTTCTGAAGTCTATAATTATTTTTATCTTTCTTTAATACATTTGTGAGTGTTTTGACATTTGAGGACTTTGAATTTTGTAATGCACTCTCAATTTCAGAACAATAACAACAAAAGGGTCAAGTCCTAATTGCCTCCTTCGCTATTTGGGTAATTAGGGATGGGCGGTAAATAACTTTTGCCAGTGATACTTGATCCTTAAAAATCAAAGGAGCATACTCTTAGAACCAATCCCAGAGAAAAATCTTTGCATAGCTAAAGAGAAAGTGAGGACTGCAGAAAAGTGTGGCACTTGAAAAGCACAGCAGGTCAGGCAGTATCCGAGGAGCAGGAGAGTCGATGTTTTGGGCATAGGCCTTTCATTACACCTGCTTTCTGAACCTTAGTCAATTTTGATTGATTTTATTTATTGTCATGTGTACCAAAGTACAGTGAAAAGCTTTGTTTATGAGCAGTACAGGCAAATTATAGAATGCAAGGATATACAGATCAAAAAGACTTAGACAGAGGCATACAGGTTACACTGCACAGGGAGTGCGCTAGACAAGATCAACATTAGCAAGATCAGCATTATTTGAGGCTAAAATGTCCATTCATCAGTCTAATAACAGCCAGGGGGAAGAAGCTGTTCCTGTTATGTGTGTTCAGGCTTTCGTATCTTCTGCCTGATAGAAGAGGTTGTGGGAGATCATTAATGGTTTGCAATGGGTCTTTGATGATGTTGGCAGCCTTTCTGCGGCAGTGAGCCATGTAAATGGATGGAAGGTTGGCTTCTGCGATGGTCTGGGCTCTGCATACCACCTTTTGTAGTTTAGATGAATTTTAGATCCATACCATCACATTCCCTCTTATTCTTCTGAAATTTTGAGTTTGCTTACAATTCCATTATGTGCAACTTTAACAAATGGGGAGCATGTATCTATCGTTGTGGGAACACTTCTGGTTCACTGTCCTTTTGAGAGGGAGATGCATCATCCTTACCTAGTTTGGCAGATGTGTGGCTCCAGGCCCACAGCAATGTCATTGATTCTTAGAAAATGATCTTTATTCTGCCACCTCCTCCAACTTCGTTTTAATTTAGTTCCTTCCCTCTTTTCCTATCCTCTTCTATTTTTATTATTGTTGCACTGTGAATAGTGTTTATTAATTGTTAACTGCTTAATTGGGAACATGGATTTTTTAAAACAATGATCTCAGTTCTGCTGGCTCTCTTGTGAAGTAGTTGTAGTGTCTCTACCTCTGAGCTAGGGTTCATATACCACCTGCTCCTGAAACATGTCATTACACCCCTGAACAGGTTGATTAGAAATTATCATGATTTTAGTTCTCCACTAATGGTGAGCAGACGTCTGGGTGGGGAAAGGTAAAATCTGATTTTTGTGCTAGACTGTAGATTGACAATAAAATCCTTATAAAGCTTAGATAGTCTTTTGCAACCTAATTCAAGACATGAATATCCGTCTATGAAACATCCTGGTACTTCCAAGGCAATGCCACTATCAGAGTCTATTTGCCAACCGATCAATGGTATAATGTCATAGAGTCATAGAGATGTACAGCATGGAAACAGACCCTTCGGTCCAACCGACCAGATACCCCAACCCAATCTAGTCCCACCCGCAAGCACCCAGCCCATATCCCTCCAAACCCTTCCTATTCATATACGCATCCAAATGCCTCTTAAATGTTGCAACTGTATCAGCCTCTGGCAACTCATTCCATACACGTACCACCCTCTGCATGAAAAAGTTGCCCCTTAGGTCTCTTTTATATCTTTCCCCTCTCACCCGAAACCTATGTCTTCTAGTTCTGGACTCCCCGACCCCAGAGAAAAGACTTTGCCTATTTATCCTATCCATGCCCCTCATAATTTTGTAAACCTCTATAAGGTCACCCCTCAGCCTCCGACACTCCAGGGAAAACAGCCCCGGCCTGTTCAGCCTCTCCCTATAGCGTAGATCCTCCAACCCTGGTAACATCCTTGTAAATCTTTTCTGAACCCTTTCAAGTTTCACACCATCTTTCCGACAGGTAGGAGACCAGAATTGCACACAATATTCCAACAGTGGCCTAACCAATGTCCTGTACAGCTGCAACATGACCTCCCAACTCCTGTACTCAACACTCTGATCAATAAAAGAAAGCATACCAAACATCTTCTTCACTATCCCATCTACCTGCGACTCCACTTTCAAGGAGCTGTGAACTGCACTCCAAGGTCTCTTTGTTCAGCAACACACCCTAGGACCTTACCATTAAGTGTATAAGTCCTGCTAAGATTTGCTTTCCCAAAATGCGGCACCTCGCATTTATTGGAATTAAACTCCATCTGCCACTTCTCAGTCCATTGGCCCATCTGGTCCAGATCGTGTTGTAATCTGAGGTAACTCCCTTCGCTGTCCACTACACCTCCAATTTTGGTGTCATCTGCAAACTTAGTAACTTGTTATAAATTGTTATTCCCTTTGACATTTGATATTCTTAGGATTTTGTACTGATGAGTGAGAGATTAAAAAGCCCCACAGCAGATCTCTTTTTATGACAATACTGAAGTCCTGTACTACTAAGCTATGATCTAATAAACTAGTTAAACCCAATTTCCCTCTCACAAAAGTATGTTGACTCTGCTTCCATTGTGGCTTTGAGTAACATGTTAGAACTTTCTCATGAATGAATTCCAGGATTTCCCTCAAGTGCATGTTAGGCTAACTGAGTTATAGCCCTGTGATTTCTTCCTTTCTCAAATAAAGGAGTTATTGCTATTTTCTGGGACCTTTCCAGAGTCTGTGGAATTTTGAAAAAAAGTAACTATTATCTCTACTATCAATGCACACCTCTTTTATGACCTTAGAAGGCACCCACCTGATCCTAGGATTTTGTCAGCCATAAGGTCTCTTCATTTTCCCAGCAGTTTTTTTTCGCTTGATGATGGCAATTGATTAGATTAGATTAGACTTACAGTGTGGAAACAGGCCCTTCGGCCCTACAAGTCCACACCGACCCGCCGAAGCGCAACCCACCCATACCCCTACATTTACCCCTTACCTAACACTACGGGCAATTTAGCATGGCCAATTCACCTGGCCCGCACATCTTTGGACTGTGGGAGGAAACCGGAGCACCCGAAGGAAACCCACGCAGACACGGGGAGAACGTGCAAACTCCACACAGTCTGTCGCCTGAGTCAGGAATTGAACCCGGGGCTCAGGCGCTGTGAGGCAGCAGTGCTAACCACTGTGCCACCGTGCCGCCCACTGCTTTAAGATCATCCTTTCCTTTGGCCTCTTGATTTCTAAATATCTTTGAGAAGCTTTCTAATTTTTCTACAGTGAAGACAGACACAAAATACTAGTATCAAAATGCTATACATGTATCTCTTGAATCTTATTATCCTACTCTAATTTGCTCAAGACCATAAGACCATAAGACATAGGAGTGGAAGTAAGGCCATTCGGCCCATCGGGTCCACTCTGCCATTCAATCATGGCTGATGGGCATTTCAACTCCACTTACCCTCATTCTCCCCGTTGCCCTTAATTCCTTGTGACATCAAGAATTTATCAATCTCTGCCTTGAAGACATTTAGCGTCCCAGCCTCCACTGCACTCTGCGGCAATGAATTCCACAGGCCCACCACTCTCTGGCTGAAGAAATGTCTCCGCATTCTGTTCTGAATTGACCCCCTCTAATTCCAAGGCTGTGTCCACGGGTCCTAGTCTCCTCGCCTAACGGAAATAGTTTCCTAGCATCCACCCTTTCCAAGCCATGTATTATCTTGTACGTCTCTATTAAGTCTCCCCTTAATCTTCTATACTTCAATGAAGGAGAAAGTGAGGTCTGCAGATGCTGGAGATCAGAGCTGAAAATGTGTTGCTGGAAAAGCGCAGCAGGTCAGGCAGCATCCAAGGAACAAGAAATTCGACGTTTCGGGCATAAGCCCTTCATCAGGAATCATAAGCCCTTTCCTGATGTAGGGCTTATGCCCGAAACGTCGAATTTCCTGTTCCTTGGATGCTGCCTGACCTGCTGCGCTTTTCCAGCAACACATTTTCAGCACTAAACTCCAATGAATACAATCCCAGGATCCTCAGCTGTTCCTCATATGTTAGACCAACCATTCCAGGGATCATCCGTATGAATCTCCGCTAGACACGTTCCAGTGCCAGTATGTCCTTCCTGAGGTGTGGGGACCAAAACTGGACACAGTACTCCAAATGGGGCCTAACCAGAGCTTTATAAAGTCTCAGTAGCACAACGATGCTTTTATATTCCAACCCTCTTGAGATAAGTGACAACATGTATTCGCTTTCTTAATCACGGACTCAACCTGCATGTTTACCTTTAGAGAATCCTCTACTAGCACTCCCAGATCCCTTTGTATTTTGGCTTTATGAATTTTCTCACCGTTTAGAAAGTAGTCTATGCTTTTATTCTTTTTGCCAAAGTGCAAGACCCCGCATTTGGCATCAAGGCTCAGGAAATAACTCAAATGTTACTACCATCAATGTTCTGCTTTCAATTCAGCTCCTAGCTGCTGATATTCATTATTCAGAACCTCCTTCCTAGCTCTGCTACGTCATTGATACACCTGTGGACCATAACACTGGATCCTTCCCCTCCCACTGCAATGTCATCTCCAGCCTTTGACAAATGACTAGACATTTGTCATGAGATAGGCAACTCAATCTTTAGTCTCTTGTTATTGGCTGCAAAGAGTTGTGTCCATCCCTTTGCCTATACTATCTTCTACCACCACTGCATTCCTATTTATTCCCCTCCCCGAATGGCTTTGTGTGCCATGGTCTGTTCATTCCTCCTCCTCCTAGCTCCTGCAATCATTCATACAAGCTGCCAGATCCTCAAGCCTGGTTGCCTTGGATTTCATTTAGTATCCATCAAAGCATATTTACTGCAACGGCAATATGTCACCTGACATCCCAACTTTATTATGTGTGAATTAATGGTTCTTAATTTATTATTAATAAATCCGACTGCTGCTGATGAGCATTACTATTTAGATGATAAAAAGTTACACTTACTAATTTTGAAAGAGAAATGAGAAAATATCACCAACCAATCAATTGGATGGTTCCTTTGATGACACACTTTGACTTTACTCAGGATGCAGTTAGTTCATTCTGGAGTCACAGACTGACCAAATTCCTTACGTTGCTGTTCTGTCAATCTCTGCACTTTTTTGTAATGATTCACTGGGATAGTGCATTGGAGTCAGGCTCATTATTTCTGGAGATGTCACAAATATGAATATTACTTTAAAACCCTGAACTGTTTAACTAACTGTGTAGCTCAGATTATAATAATATGCACATCAGATTGATTTCCATTATCATGAAAATATTGATTTATTGTAATCAAACTGTTTCTTTAAATCAATAGCAAAACAAGTTGAATTGCTAATCTATAACTTCGCAATTAAAACTCTACCCATTCTTAAATTCACATACACATCTAAACAAAGACATAAAGAGATAACAAGAAGCAAATGTAAGTGGAGAGGGAAAAAATGTCAGAGGAGCACAGTTCTGGCAGTAGTCCATATCAGAGATGTTGGTGAGTTGTTTTCTTTCAGCCTTCTTTTCACTCTTTCTGATTATTTGCTAATGACACAAAGTTGTGGATATACAGATTCTTAGTCTTTCAGTCACTGGTGGAAGATTTGTCCTCGCAGTATGTCTGAATGTGGTTTTCTCCTTTTCTTTTCATAAAGGGATTTGTAGGGACAACAACTTACAGAGAAAGGGAGAGTAGCTTGCTACTAAAGATTTCCTTTTACTTTTCCACAAAGAAGTGTATAGAGAGAGAGGGGGAAGAAAGTGGATGGATGTTTTCTCTTCGCATGTTGGCTGTTTCTGCTATAGTCATCTGCCCAGGAACCAGTCAAATAGTTGTTACTGTGCTGAGTCCACAACTGGTCCTGATTGAAGAAAAACAATCAAATGGCTGCCTCTGGGTAGTGCTATTTTGTCTGAAATGCTCTCTCACTGCTTGAATAATAAACCTTGTAGATACAGCTCCCAGTGTATGCCTGTGATTTGTTTTGAAAATTTCAAGCATTTTTTACACAGTCTCCTAGATTTAAAGCAATGTTTTTTTTTCATTTTTAGTCCACAGAGCAAAGAAAGTGTTCTTTACACTTTGCAGTGCTGTGCCTCTGATCTCTGTACTCTTTGCAGTGCTGTGCCTCTGATCTCTGTACACTTTGCAGTGCTGTGCCTCTGATCTCTGTACTCTTTGCAGTGCTGTGCCTCTGATCTCTGTACACTTTGCAGTGCTGTGCCTCTGATCTCTGTACTCTTTGCAGTGCTGTGCCTCTGATCTCTGTACTCTTTGCAGTGCTGTGCCTCTGATCTCTGTACACTTTGCAGTGCTGTGCCTCTGATCTCTGTACTCTTTGCAGTGCTGTGCCTCTGATCTCTGTACACTTTGCAGTGCTGTGCCTCTGATCTCTGTACTCTTTGCAGTGCTGTGCCTCTGATCTCTGTACTCTTTGCAGTGCTCGTTTTATTTAAGAAAATATTGCCCCTGAACATGACTGCTCCGCTTGAGTTTAAACCTAACCCAAAGTGCTTTAATCCAACCACAGAAAATAGAAAGGGTCTATATGAAAGTATGCCTTCAACTGAATTACCACATTTATTTATTTTATGTCATTTTACTTGCTTTACTTATTATGTGGCTTTATTGCAGGTACAGCTGCCACCCTCTGTCTTTGTAAATACAACAGAATCCAATGATGTTGAGAGGTAATTATTTATTGCATCATTAAACGTAGATATATTACTAACCATTAGGATTAAATGGCAACATTCAACTTTTCTACAATCTTCAAGCGATTGTAGAAATGCAATTGCATTTACTTCCTGCAGTATACAATATAACTCTCTAAGTGAACACCAATATTTTTGGAAGGTTTGTTTAAATACATCAAGAGAGCATAGATAAATGCAACAGTTCAATTTTATAAGATGTTCATTTTCTCCCCTTTCCTTCCACCAATGTTGGCTGTTTGATGAAGCATTGACGTATATGTGGCGTTCCTCTGGTTCTTTGATAAAGTGGTTATTATTCTGTAAGCCTTGATAGTAAATTTTTTCAGGAATTTGGACTGTGCAGTGCCCTATTTTACTCTTTCTAATTATATATTTATAGTACCATATTAATAAAGAAGAAACCTTCTAATAGAAAAAAATTCTCCACCTCCTCGTTGCAAACAGAAGACCCCTTTTAGCATAAAAGCAAAAGAAAAAACATGCAACATGGTGAAGATTAGTGGGAAGTCTTTAAATATCAGCCCAACGATAACTTTAAAAAAAGGAGACAGAAGATGAAATGTGAGGGCAAGCTAGATAGTAACATAAAGAAGGTTTCAAGAGTATTTTTAGATATCTAAAAGATAAGAGAGCGGCAAGAATGGACATTGGACCATTGAAAAATGATGCTGGGGAAGTAATAGAAGGTAATGAGGAAATGGCAGAGGAACTGAATAGCTACATTGCATTAGTGTTCACAGTGAAAGACACCAGCAGCATACCAGAACTTCAAAAGAGTCAAGGAACAGAGTTGAGTGAAGGTCACATCGCGAAGGAGAACATGCTGGGGAACCTGTAAGGTCTGAAGGTGGATAATTCATTCAGATCAGATGGAGGAGGGGGGGCACTGCTTAAGAAGGGTGGTAAAGACAAGCCAGGAAACTATATACCGGTGAGACTGACCTCGATGGTGGGCAAGTTATTGGAGGGAATCCTGAGGGACAGGATGTACATGTATTTGGAAGGGCAAGGACCGATTCGGTTCAGTCAACATGGCTTTGTGTGTGGGAAATCATGTCCCACAAACTTGATTTAGTTTTTTGAAGAAGTAACAAAGAAGATTGATGAGGGCAGAGCAGTAGATGTGATCTATATGGACTTTAGTAAGGCGTTCAACAAGGTTCCCCATGGGAGACTGATTAGCAAGGTTAAATCTCATGGAATACAGGGAGAACTAGCCATTTGGATACAGAACTGGCTCAAAGGTAGAAGACAGAGGGCGGTGGTAGAGGGTTGTTTTTCAGACTGGAGACCTGTGACCAGTGGAGTGCCACAAGGATCGGTGCTGGGCCCTCTACTTTTTGTCATTTACATCAATGATTTGGATGCGATCATAAGAGGTACAGTTAGTAAATTTACAGATGACACCAAAATTGGAGGTGTCGTGGTCAGTGAAGAGGGTTACCTCCGATTACAACAGGATCTGGACCAGATGGGCCAATGGGCTGAGATGTGGCAGATGGAGTTAAATTCAGCTAGGTGCTGCATTTTGGGAAAGCAAATCTTAGCAGGACTTATATACTTAATGGTAAGGTCCTAGGGAGTGTTGCTGAACAAAGAGACCTTGGAGTGCAGGTTCATAGCTCCTTGAAAGTGGAGTCGCAGGTAGATAGGATAGTGAAGGCGGCGTTTGGTATGCTTTCCTTTATTGGTCAGAGTATTGAGTACAGGAGTTGGGAGTCATGTTGCGGCTGTACAGGACATTGGTTAGGCCACTGTAGGAATATTGCGTGCAATTCTGATCTCCTTCCTATTGGAAGGATGTTGTGAAACTTGAAAGAGTTCAGAAAAGATTTACAAGGATGTTGCCAGGATTGGAGAATTAGAGCTACAGGGAGAGGCTGAACAGGCTGGGGCTGTTTTCCCTGGAGCATCGGAGGCTGAGGGGTGATCTTATAGAGTTTTACAAATTTTGAGGGGCATGGATAGGATAAATAGAAAAAGTCTTTTCCCTGGGGTCGGGGAGTCCAGAACTAGAGGGGAAAGATATGAAAGAGACCTAAGGGGCAACTTTTTCACGCAGAAGGTGGTATGTGTATGGAAAGAGCTGCCAGAGGATGTGGTGGAGGCTGATACAATTGCAACATTTAAGAGGCATTTGGATGGGTATATGAATAGGAAGAGTTTGGAGGGATATGGGCCGGGTGCTGGCAGGTGGGACTAGACTATATTGGGATATCTGGTTGGTATGGACGGGTTGGATTGAAGGGTCTGTTTCCATGCTGTACTTCTCTATGACTCTATGACTACACCCCAGAGATGTGAAGGAGATAGCTGAAGAGATTGTAGAGGCATTGGTGGTGATCTTGCAGGAATCACTGGAGTCAGCAAAGGTCCCATATATCTCGAAAATGGCTAATGTATCACCTCTGCTTAAGAAAGGAGGGATGCCGTAGACAGGAAACCATCAGCTGATTAGCCTGATCTTAGTTGTTGGTAAGATTTTACAGTCCATTTTTAAGGATGAGAGTTCATGGAAGTACATGGTAAAATAGGATGAGTCAGCTCAGCTTAAGCAAAGAGAGGTTGTTCCTGACAAATCTGTTAGAATTCTTTGAAGAAGTAATGAATAAGTTAGACAAAGCAGAGTGTAGATGTGATCTATTTCTAGAAGGCCTTTAGCAAGATGCCTCACAGGAGGCTGCTAATAAAAGGATTGGGTGACTGGCAGAGGGAGAGGGTAGGGATAAAGAAGTCTTTTTCAGGATGGCAGCCAGTGACTAGTGGAGTTCTGCAGGGGTTCAAATAGAGACCACATCTATTCATGTTATATGTTAATGAAGACATTATGGCTAACTTTACAGATGACACAAAGATAAGTGAAGGAGTAGGTAATGATAATGAAGCCGAAGGCTACAAAAGGACTTGGACTGGCTAGGAGAATGGGCAAATGAAACACAATGAGGGAAAGTGTGTAATTATGCACTTTGGCAGGAAGAATAAAAGCTTTGACTATTTTCTAAATGGAGGAAGGCTTTTGAAATCTGAAGCTCAAAGGAATTTGGGAGTCCCAATTCAGGATTCTCTTAAGATTAACACGCAGGTTCAGTTGGCAGTTGGAAAGGCAAGTGCATTGTTAACATTCTTTCAAGAGAGATAAAATGTAAGAGAAGATGTACTGCTGAGAATATATAAGGCTCTAGTTAGACTAGATTTTGAATATTGCTCCGGGCTCCAATTCAGGATGGATGTGCTGTTGTTGGAGGGGGTCCAGAGGAGGTTTCCAAGAATGATCCTGGGGATGAAGTGCTTGTCACATGATGAATGAATGATTGAAAACTCTGGGTCTGTACTCATTGGAATTTAGAAGGCTGTGGGGGGAACTTCATTGAAACTTACAGAATACTGAGAAGCCTGGGTAGAATAACATGGAGAAGATGTTTCTACTCGTGGGCATACCTTTAGAACTGAGGTGAGGAGGAATTTCTTCAGCTAGTGTGTGGAATTCATTGCTGCAGAGAGCTGTAGAGGACAAGTCATTGAGTGTATTTAAGACAGAGATAGATTCTTGTTCTTGATTGGTAAAGGGATCGAAGGGTTACAGGGAGAAGCAGGAGAGTGGGGTTGAGAAACATATTAGTCGTGATTGAATGGTAGAACAGACTCGATGGGCTGAATTGCCTAATTCTGCTCCTACATCTTATGGTCTTATGGTCTTTTCAATATCATGAAGGAGATAGAGTAGTGAGAAACACCCCTGTATCCTCCTTAATAACACATTCTGGCATTTTCACTTTGACGGATGTTAAGCTAACTGACCTGTAGTTTCTTGCTTTCTATCTCTGCTTTTCTTGAATAGAGGAGTTCTATTTTCTAGTTTTATGGGATATTTCCAGAATCTAGGAAATTCTGGAAAATTAGTCCAATGTATCTATTATTTCAGTAACTATTTCTCTTTAGATCTTCTTTGGAAGAAGTCCATCAAGAGATGGCAAATTGTGAGCTTTTAGTTATAAGAATTTTTTTCAGTACCCTTTCCCTGGTGAATACAATTGTTTTAATAAAGTACAGAGACTTTTGAAGTACTTGTTTAAAATAATTCTCATTTATTCAAAAAGGTTGTTCATATCTACACATCCCAGATCCAACCCAGAGAATGGACTGTACTGTATACGGAATTCTTCAAAGGCAGGAAAGGTACCAGTCTTAAAATTTATAGTAGTTGTGCTCTTTGCTCCATCACTGATAATTAACTGGTCTGTTTTAATTTATTTTTCCTACTTTCTGCCCTGTTGAAAAAGGTTTTAGTTGTATGGGATGGCTCAGAGAAGAAAGTGAGAAACTACAGAATTTTTGAAAAGGTCAGCAAACATTCTTTAAATATTTTTGCAACCAAGTTTGACAAATAATGATGGGTAGTCAACTACATTTGCTGTTTTAATTCTGTATTCCTCTTTTTGAGCATAATCTCAGTTCATTGGGAAACCCTTCCAAAACAATGATACTCAGTGCACAAGCTACTAATCGATGTAGCTACATTATAGATGTGGTTAGATTGTCATGGAAAATCTCATTTTGTTTCTCTTTTTCTCACATCTCATGAGTTTTAAACGGCTTTGATTGGCCTCTTAAGGGTTTCAAATAGCCATTTGAGAGCTTCAATTACTGAAGAGCAGATGGGCTGCCTAATACCCACCCAATTCCCTTTATATTGAAGTGAAACTGGAAAGTGATGGGCACAGCATGCCACTTGATTTTACAATCCCAAAGCTGCCAATCCATTCTCTTGGGAGCATAAAATTCTGGCTGTACAGAAATTATAACATAGGAGGCCATTCGGCTCTTCATATCCAATCCAACTTTCTGGAGAACAACCCACATCTCGTCCACATCCCGCACCTCCGCCCTCAGACCACACCCCTCCAACCGTAACAAGGACAGAACGCCCCTGGTGCTCACCCTCCACCCTACAAACCTTCACATAAACCAAATCATCCGCCGACATTTCCGCCATCTTCAAAAAGACCCCACCACCAGGGATATATTTCCCTCCCCACCCCTTTCTGCCTTCCGCAAAGACCGTTCCCTCCGTGACTACCTGGTCAGGTCCACGCCCCCCCCCCCCCACTACGACCCACCCTCCCATCCTGGCACTTTCCCCTGCCACCGTAGGAACTGTAAAACCTGTGCCCACACCTCCTCCCTCACCTCTATCCAAGGCCCTAAAGGAGCCTTCCACATCCATCAAAGCTGTACCTGCACATCCACTAATATCATTTATTGTATCCGTTGTTCCCGATGCGGTCTCCTCTACATTGGGGAGACTGGGCGCCTCCTAGCAGAGCGCTTTAGGGAACATCTCCGAGACACCCGCACCAATCAACCACACAGCCCTGTGGCCCAACATTTCAACTCCCCCTCCCACTCTGCCGAGGACATGGAGATCCTGGGCCTCCTTCACTGCCGCTCCCTCACCACCAGAGGGAGGTGGTGGAGGAAGAACACCTCATCTTCCGCCTCGGAACACTTCAACCCCAGGGCATCAATGTGGACTTCAACAGTTTCCTCATTTTCCCTTCCCCCACCTCACCCTAGTTCCAAACTTCCAGCTCAGCACTGTCCCCATGACTTGTCCGCACTTGTCCTACCTGCCTAGCTCCTTTTCCACCTATCCACTCCACCCTCTCCTCCCTGACCTATCACCTTCATCTCCTCCACCACTCACCCATTGTACTCTATGCTACTCTCTCCCCACTCCCACCTTCCCCTAGCTTATCTCTCCAAGCTTCCGGCTCGCTGCCTTTATTCCTGATGAAGGGCTTTTGCCCGAAACATCGATTTCGCTGCCCGTTGGATGCTGCCTGAACTGCTGTGCTCTTCCAGCACCACTGATCCAGAGAATGGAGAACAACCCAGTCAGTCCCCTTCTGAACTTTATTTCTGTAGTCATGACAGTTTACATTAGGACATTTAAAAAAAATTATATAAAGTCTGACAAAAATATAATCCACATTTTGAATTCAAAATTTGTATTCACTCCAATTAATGATCAGAGATTTCAGGCAATGGTATCCAATAGTACCATAAAGCTGTACTGAAATTCAATATTTATTGATTTCAATTTATTGTGTTTGTATTCCTGATAGCAGTAGAGCAGTATTGTTCTAAATACCATTTTTGCTTTTTCCTTTAGGAATCCAAGTTCTTCCTAGAAGCGGATGTAAAGTTCATATGCCTCGCAAGCATGGTTGAGTTTTACCATAAGCACACACTTCCAATACATGACAATTTACGTCTCAAAGTGCCTTATGGCTATGAGCACCCAACATGACATTAACTCTTCATATACTGCCTCTTTGGATGTGAAACAAATCAATATGATCAACAAGACAAATTAAACTGCACATGAAAAGCTTGGATGATTTAAGCAATACTGTTCTAGAAGAAGGCAGAAAGAAAGAAAAAAAAACAGAATTGTTGTACATTCCATCAGTTATTGTAACAGGACAACCTGGAAAGCTGTGAAATATCATTTATCAAAGCAAAAAGGCTGTAATGCCTTCTGTTGACTTCTCTCACGTTTCTGTGTCATACAGAAAAGATACTGGCAATTGTTGGAACTGAGATAAATCTTTTCCTTTTCTGGTTGTGAAGCACTTTCTGCTCAGAATCCTGACCAATCAGAGACAACTATCGGATCACCTGGGCTCTTCAAACTCTGCATTTATTGTCAACATCCACCTCAAGACCAGAGTTCTGAGGAACATTTGACGCAAAATATTAACTCTGATTTCTCTCCACTGATGCTGGCAGACTTGCTGAGCATTTCCAGTAATTCCTATTTTTGTCTCCAGAGACATAGAGATATGTAGCATGGGCCTGTATTACAATTTAATTTGCCTTTTCAGCACTGACCTACTATATTGATTAATAATCCTGTAATTGGATTCCTTATACATTCCTCTGGTAACAATTAGAATTTATTGCACATTAAAAGGAATTCCAAGACGAGAGAAAATGTTTTGAGAATCTTAAAACATGCTTTGGTTTGCATAATGTTAAATGATTAGAAGATGTGATATAGACGCCAGCACAACGACCAAGTCTTTGTAGGTTTGCTGTATTATTTTAATATGCTTTTATTTGGTTACCTTTTAAAATTGATAACACAGAATTTAATGCCCAGAAATAAGTAACTTGGCCCAATTAGCCTGTACCTGCATTGAGGTGACACAAATCTTCTCTCACTCCATTTATTTTATCTCAGCCTTGCAGCATAATTCCAATCTCTTTTCCTCAAATAAGGATATCACAATAGCTAAGTGGTTAGCACTGCTGCCTCACAGCAGCAGGGACTTGGTTCACTCCCAGCCTCGGGTGACTGTTTGGAGTTTGAAAGTTCTTGCTCATATCCACATTCGTTTCCTCTGGATGCTCCGGTTTCCTCCCACAGTTCAAAGATACGCAGGCTAGGTGGATTAGCCATGGTAAATGTGGGGTTACAGGATTAGGATGGGGGAGCTGGGCTGGGTCTAGGTGGGATGTCTTTCAGAGGATCAGTGTGGACTCAGTGGGCTGAATGGCCTCTTTCCGCACCGTAGGGATTCTACAATTCAATGAAATATATGATGAATGAGTACATTAGGAGTGAGCGTAGTCCACCTAACAAAGTTATCCTGCTTCAGGATTCAATAAGACCATTGCTGATCTAATTGTAGTCTAACCTCAATTTTTCTGTCTCCCCCTTTAAACCTCCACTCTTTTGTAGATTTAAAAAAAAAGACTGAACTGAATATTTTAAATGACCCAGCTTCCACTTCTGTCTGAGGTAGACAGTTCCAAAGATTGATGATTCTGAAGAGAAATTCCTCCTCATCTCATTCTTAAATGAAAGACTCCTTATTTTGAAACTGTCGTTTTCTCCAACAAGACAAAAGTATCAGCAATTTTTTGAGAAGATGTGTAGTTCAGGTTGATGATAAGTATGTAAGTTAGCTCACTGAGCTGGAAGGTTTGTTTTCAGATGTTTTGTCACTATGACTAGGTAACATCAGCAGTGAGAGTCTCTGGTGAAGCGCTGGTGGTATGTCCCGCCTCTATTTATAGGTCTTTGTTTCTTGAGGTGGGTGATGTCATTTCTGATTTTTTTTTCAAGGGAAGGTAGATGGGATCTAAGTCGACGTGTTTGTGATGGAGTTCTGATTAGAATATCATGCCTCCAACAAATCTTATGCATGTATTTATTTCACCTGTCCTAGAATGCGTGTGTTGTCCTAGGCAAAGTGTGTCTTTCTTTGTCTGTATGTATGGAAACTAGTGATCGTGGGTCATGTCTTTTTGGTCTTTTGGAGGAAGTATCCTCAGCATATACCCTCTCAAGGCCCCCTCAGAATCTTGTACGTTTCAATAAAAACCACCTCTCAATCTTCAAAACTCCAAATAACATAGGCCCAAACAGCTCAACATTTCCTCATAAGACAACCCCTTCGTCATAGAAATCGACAAAATGAACTTTCTGTTCCTCCAAGTGCACTCCTTAATAAATAAGGAGACCAAAGCTGGATGCAATTCCCTGGTAGTGGACTGACTGATGCACTTTATTGTATTATTGAGATTTTCCTACTTTTATTCTTGATTTCCTTTTTGACAAAGTCCAGTATCCTTTGGGAAAATTCTGAGCTAATTGCCTCAACCATTTCCTGTGGCAGCACAAAACAAATTCACTAAGTGAAGAAATTTCTCTTTATTTGCAAACTATTTTTTCAGTAATTTATTAGTAACCATCTTGTATTCGTGGACTCTCATTTTGGACTCTCCCACAAGTGGATGCATTCTCTCCATAACTACCCTGTCCATCCAGATGTTCACTTTGAGTATCATGCACGCTAGTCCATGCAAGTTGAGGGAATGAATGATGTGAAGATGCCGGTGTTGGACTGGAATCATCAGAGTTAAAAGTCACACAACACCAGATTATAGTCCAACAGATTTATTTGGAAGCACTAGCTTTCAGAGCACCACTCCTTCAACAGGTAATTGTGAAAGTGTCTTCATCCAAGAAGCACCACATTGCAATTTCGAGCAGATATTAGATTTTCTACTGCCTAATCTAGGAATAGGGAGACAAATTTTGTGAACTCTTTTGTTGCTTAAACTAAAATCAGTTTGTTGAACATAGTGCAGGGGCTGAATCTGGGGGGGCCCACCTGTAAGGCTCAGTTTCTCAATTCTCCATCTGGCTGAGCAATTGTTGTATCCTAAAATATTGTCTGATTTATTTTGCTCTTGGATTAAAACAAAATTCATGGGTCTTAAAATTGCACTGTGTAATAATACCACACAATAATTAATTTGACTAAATGCTTCTCATTAACTTAGCAACAACAGAGAGAAGAATACCACATGCTGCACAGTGGCTCAGTGGTTAGCTCTGCTGCCTCACAGCGCCAGGGACCTCGGATCAATTCAAGCCTCGGGTCTGTGTGGAATTTGTACATTCTCCCCGTGTCCACATGGGTTTCCTCCGGGAGCTCCCGATTCCCCCCCCAGAGTCCAAAGATGTGCAGGCTAAGTGATTTGGCCGTGCTAAATTTCCCCATAGTGTTCAGGGATGTGCAGGTTAGGTGTATTAGTCAGGAGAAATGCAGGAGGAGAATAGGTTAGTGTGGATTGTTGGGCCAAATGGTCTGTTTCCACACCGTATAGGTTCTATGATTGTATGAGATGCTGCGTTAGCCATTCATACAACAGTTTCCCAAAATCAATGTACAAATAGAAGTAGACCATTTTATCCTTCAAGCCTGAAATGAATGCATAAATTGTTTCCTCATTCATATCCAAAATTGCTTCATATCTTTTAATATCTATGATTAAACAATGTATGAATAGCAGAACAGGCTTGTGGGGTTGAATGGCCTACTCCCACACTTAATTTGTATGTTTGAAAAAAGCTGCAAAGTTCTATCATGCTGTGTGTGTAGAAGTATTCTGTCACTTCACTCCTGAATGGTCTGGCTTTAATTTTCAGACCACATCCCCTAGATCTAGACTCCCCAGCTATCAGAAATAGTTAATCTCTCTCTACTCAATCTGTTCCCCTTAATATAACTTGGTCTCTAGAAACTTTGAATCTACTATAGAACTGCTATTTAGACTGATGCTGGTGGTGATGCATGAAAGAGTTGAGTAGTCAAGAACAGTGTGCTTGGGAAGCAGGAACACTTTTGCATTTTGTAAGAGTGCAGAGATTGTTTTTCATGTCAATGATAGCCATAATGTGGAGGTGTCAGTGTTGAACTGGGGTGGACAAAGTCAGAAGTCACACAACCCCAAGTTATAGTCCAACAGGTTTATTTGAAATCACAAGCTTTCGATGTGCTGCTCCTTCATCAGGTGAAGACTTGATGATGGAGCAGCGCTCCAAAAGCTTGTGATTTTATATAAACCTATTGGACTATAACTTGGGGTTGTGTGACGTCTGAGATGTTTTTCAGTTTTTAACAGTCTTAAAGTACTTCACTGTTCCAAAGTACTTACAACCAGACAGTTAACTTTATGTACTAATACACATATATTTATTTAATTATTGATGAAATTCACACATCTAATTAAAATATCTGCATCCTTATAATTGCACAAAGTCATAATCAATTCAAGAGTGTTCTGCAGACATTGGGATAACACAGTTAAACTAATAGGATTTGTTTTCCAGGCACTGGCATGATCATCTGGACTGCAACAGTTCAGACTGCCTTATATCATACTTAACATTCAAAACAGAAAACATCGCAAATACAGGGCAGTCAGCTAGCATCTCAAAAAGGGAAAAGAATGGTCTTCTTTAAGTTCTCAGCTGTGACACAGATCTGACAAAAGGTCCAAATCTGTGATGTTAGCCAATCTTTTTCCTTTATGGTGCTGATGAGTTGGATACTTATTTTCATGAATTTATGCATTTAATGCTTAAGTGAGATGACTGAAGAAAGGCAAAGGTTCTAAATGAGTTTCATGGTAATAAAAGTTTTAACTGCATTGCATTTATTTAAATACGGTTTGTATTGGAATAACATTTATACATATTGAAAATTATTTACAAAATGTATATAGGAATTTTTTTTATATAAGTAAACTATTTTTGAGATCTGTTTGAGAGCATTTCATCATTCCAGTTGCTAATGATTTTTGTCATTATTTGGTTAATGACATTCTTATTTACCTCTGGAGTAGTGGCATTTTATTAAATTGCAAAGAGTATCACAGCCATAGCTGATCTTATCATATAATATTCACACAGCCACATTTCCAAAAGGATAGTAATTCAGACTGGAAACTCTTAAGTAGTTTCTTTTCTGTATATGCACAGAAATTATTTATGTTATGCACAAGTTAGGATTGAACCTGAAACCTGCTGATCTGCATGGTTCAGATACTCAGTGGCTTATCCAATGAAGCCATTATGATAGCCTATTACTTTTAGCAAGTGCCAAAATACACCTTCATGAATCTGCTGTGCTTGAAATAATGTTGAAACCAACATAGGCAGGGTAAATTCTAAGCAAACTGTGAAATTGTAAAATTGTGTTCTTTGCTAAACGGCAGTAAAGAAGATGTTTGTAACTATTGCACTGTTAGATCTACCTAGCACTCTTGGAACCTAGTCTTCAACAGGCAGGGTTCCTGCCATGGTTTTGTGTAGCTTTAGAGTGTTAGAAAACAAATGCCTTCTCATGTCACAGTTTGCTGCTGAACCAGAGACACTTCTTTGCAGCTAGAAAGAATCCTTTTGTTAGAACTGCAGAATATAGCCACTGGAAAATTTAGTGAATGGGCTTCCTGCCAATATTGGAAATGCAGTGAATGAAAACAGGAAATGTTGATCAGTGTACAATGAGTTAGCGAGCATTGGAATAAGAAAGGAGACAGCATTTTTGAAAAATGTTAAAAGTTGGGGGAGAGCATCTATAAGACATGCCAAAATGTTGGTATGCCTTTTTAGATTTTGACTGATTTACAGTCAGAATTTTCAATCTTTATTTCTGGAATTTTATATTTTCTTTTCTGTTTCTTTATTCGTAGAATGTGGGAGTTGATGGCTAGGCTAGCATTTATTGCCCATGCCAAATTGCCTTGCAGAAGATAATGGTCAGCTAATTCTTGGACTGCTGCAGGCCTCATAGACCCACAGTGCTGTTCAGAAGAGATTTCTAGGATTTTGATCAAACAACAATGAAGGAACATTTAAAGTGAGAGGAGAAAAGTTCAAAGTTTTTTTTACACAGATGTGGTGGTGGAGGTAGATACATACAGCACAGGAACAGGCTCTTCAGGTCCACCATGTCAGCACCAACCATGATGCCATTCTAAACTAATTCTATCTGACTGCACATAGACTAAATCCCTCTATTCTCTGCCTGTTCATGTGTCTGTATAAATATCTCTTAAGCATTACAATTGTATCTACTTCTACCACCTTCCCTGGCAGCACGCTCCAGGCACCTATCATCAACTATTTAAAAGATTTCTCACGCGCATCTCATTAAAACCTTCCCTCTCTCACCTTAAACCTATGGCCCGGAGTATTTGACATTTCCATACTGGAAAAAAGACTGATTATCTACCTACCAACTATCTACCCTATCCATGCCTCTCACAACTTACATACTTCCATCAGGTCAACCCTCAGCCTCTGACACTTTAACAAAAACTATCTAAGTTGTCCAATCTGTCTTTAAAACTAATACACTCCAATCCAGGCAATTGTCCTGGTAAAACTCTTTGACACCCTCCCCACATCCTTCCTATGGTGTGCAACCGGAACTCTGCACAAAACTTTAAATGTGGCCTACCTAAGCTTTATACAGATGCAACATGATTGCCTAACTTTATACTTAATATCCTAACCTTACACTTGTACAACCTTATCCACTTGTGTTGCTGTTTTCAGGAAGTTATGGTCTTATACCGCAAGATATCTCTGTATGTCAATGCAGGACCTAATTTCCTCTTGCATTTGACCTCCCAAATTGTATCAACTCACCGTTGTCCAGATTAACTCCATCTGCCCAACTTTTTTTTATATAGATATTCTTATTGAAAAAGAAGATTTTTAAGATATTTTACAAAATTACAAAAATAACACAAACTAGTGTATTCCACTTTACAATATAACAACACTAATGTAATTTTTTTAAAAACTAACTACTAATCTATTCTACAAACGACCAAATTGGTATAATTGAGGACACTGTACAGAGGTTCATCCCCAAGAAAAGAAAGATTATCTGGGGAGGGATTAGACAACCATGGCTGACAAAGGAAGTCAGGAAATGTATTAAAGAAAAAGAGAGATCCTATAAAGTGGCCAAGAACAGTGGGAAATCAGAAGATTGGGAAGGATACAAAAACAAACAGAGGATAACAAAGAGTGTAATAAGAAATGAGAAGATCAAATATGAAGGTAGGCTAGCCAGTAATATTAGAAACGATAGTAGAAGTTTCTTTCAGTACATAAGAAACACATGACAGGCAAAAGTAGACATTGGGCCACTTCAAACTGATGCAGGAAGCCTAGTGATGGGAGATAAGGAAATAGCAGGAGAACTTAACAAGTACTTTGCGTCAGTTTTCACAGTGGAAGACATGAGTAATATCCCAAAAATTAAAGGGAGTCACGGGGCTGAGTTGAGTATAGTTGCCATTACGAAAGAAATAGTGCTAGAAAAGTTAAAAAGTCTTAAAATTGATAAATCTCCTGGCCCCAATGGGATACACCCTAGAGTTCTGAGAGAGGTGGCTGAGGAAATAGCAGAGGCATTGGTTGAGATCGTTCAAGAGTCACTGGAGTCAGGAAAGGTCCCAGATGATTGGAAGATGGCTGTTGTAACCCCCTTGTTCAAGAAAGGATCAAGACAAAAGATGGAAAATTATAGGCCAATCAGCTTAACCTCGGTTGTTGGTAAAATTCTAGAATCCATCTTAAAGATGAGGTTTCTAAATTCTTGGAAGAGCAGAGTCTGATTAGAACAAGTCAACATGGTTTTAGTAAGGGGAGGTCATGCCTGACAAACCTGTTGGAATTTTTTGAAGAGGTAACAAGTAGGTTAGACCAGGGAAACCCAGTGGATGTGGTCTATCTAGACTTTCAAAAGGCCTTTGATAAGGTGCCACACGGGAGGCTGCTGAGCAAGGTGAGGGCCCATGGTGTTCGAGGTGAGCTGCTGGGATGGATTGAGGATTGGCTGTTTAACAGAAGGCAGAGAGTTGGGATAAAAGGTTCTTTTTCAGAATGGCAGCCGGTGATGAGCGGTGTCCCGCAGGGTTCAGTGTTGGGGCCACAGCTATTCGCATTATATATTAATGATTTGGATGAGGGGACTGGGGGCATTCTAGCGAAGTTTGCCGATGATACGAAGTTAGGTGGACAGGCAGGTAGTACTGAGGAAGTGGGGAGGTTACAGAAGGATCTAGACAGGTTGGGAGAGTGGTCCAGGAAATGGCTGATGGAATTTAACGTGAGCAAGTGCGAGGTCTTGCACTTTGGCAAAAAGAATAAAAGCATAGACTACTTTCTAAATGGTGAGAAAATTAGTAAAGCCAAAGTACAAAGGGATCTGGGAGTGCTAGTCGAGGATCTCTAAAGGTAAACATGCAGGTTGAGTCCATGATTAAGAAAGCGAATGCAATGTTGTCTCTTATCTCAAGAGAGTTGGAATATAAAAACAGAGATGTGCTATTGAGACTTTATAAAGCTCTGGTTAGGCCCCATTTGGAGTACTGTGTCCAGTTTTGGTCCCCACACCTCAGGAAGGACACACTGGCACTGGAATGTGTCCAGCGGAGATTCACACGGATGATCCCTGGAATGGCAGGTCTAACATATGAGGAACGGCTGAGGATCCTGGGATTGTATTCGTTGGAGTTTAGAAGATTGAGGGGAGACTTAATAGAGACGTACAAGATAATGATTAAAGCACAGCAGGTTAGGCAGCATCCAAGGAACAGGAAATTCAATGTTTCGGGCCAGAGCTCCTGATGAAGGGCTCTGGCCTGAAACGTCGAATTTCCTGTTCCTTGGATGCTTTCTAACCTGCTGTGCTTTAACCAGCAACACATTTTCAGCTCTGATCTCCAGCATCTGCAGACCTCATTTTTTACACGTACAAGATAATACATGGCTTGGAAAGGGTGGACACTAGAAAATTGTTTCCGTTAGGCGAGGAGACTAGGACCCATGGACACAGCCTTAGAATTAGAGGGGGTCAATTCAGAACAGAAATGCGGAGACATTTCTTCAGCCAGAGAGTGGTGGGCCTGTGGAATTCATTGCCACAGAGTGCAGTGGAGGCCGGGACACTAAATGTCTTCAAGGTCGAGATTGATAGATTCTTGTTGTCTCGAGGAATTAAGGGCTACGGGGAGAACGCTGGTAAGTGGAGTTGAAATGCCCATCAGCCATGATTGAATGGCGGAGTGGACTCGATGGGCCGAATGGCCTTAATTCCACTCCTATGTCTTATGGTCTTATGGTCTTATGGTCTAAAACATTATACCTTATTAACAATAAACAAAAAGGTAAATAAAAAACTGGATACATACTCAAAATAAATTTATATCAAGTCATAACAAAACCTGTATTTATATGGGATTCCTCCTCCCGGGCGCCTCCAAACCAGACGGAACCATTACCACAGGTAAACAAAAGTCCTGGACAATATGACCGAAATATCTGTGTCAGTGTAGTTCAAAAAGGTCTGCCTTGTTCTATAAAATAATTCCGTTTTTTGGTGCACCATTTTCGTAAGGAAGTCAAGATGTTTACATTCCATGACTATCCTATGCCAATTTGAAAGTCCTGGGGGACCTTCGGATACCCAATTCACTAAAATATTTTCCCTCGCACAAAAGGAAAGGATAGTAAATAAATTCCTCCCGTATACATCCAGAGAGGGAAAATCTGGCGACCCAAAAGTAGGGACACTGAATCCAATCCAATGTCCGCACCCAAAATCTTTGTCAAGGCATTTGCTACTCTGTCCCAATACCTGCGGATCTTATGGCATGTCCACAGACAATGAGTGAGAGTACCAACTTCGATTTTGCATTTAGGAAACATTGGGGATGCTCCTACCTTGAACTTTGTGAGTCGTTCAGGTGCTTTGTGAGCCCTGTGAAGTATCTTCAATTGAGTAGCCTGAGTTCTGTTACAGATAGAGACCTTACTGGCATTTTCCCAGACGTCCTCCCACATTTCTAAAGAGATTTCCAACCCTAATTCTTGATTCCAGATTTTATACAACCATTTCATGTCCTTCATACCTTATTGCATAGTAATTGTAGAGAGTACTGACCGAGGGCGGCCCCATCGGCCCAAGCACTCTCCTTTCCCTATGCGATTTATAAGGATTGACTATCAGTGTGGTCTTCTTTTGTATAAAATCTCGTATTTGAAAATACTGAAAGAGGTCCTTGCTGAGCAGTCCAAACTTCTGCCACAGCTGCTCAAAGGACATCATGACCTCCCCATCGAACAATCTCTCAAACAGGAAATACCTCTGGACTCCCAAATTTTGAATGTAGCATCGGTCAGTCCTGACTAGAATCCAAATGTTCCCATTATGGGGGTAGAAAGGGAGGTTTTTTGCAGGTTACCCTCATCTTGTTGCATTATCCTACAGGCTTCAATAGGGTTTTTACAATAATCCGTAATAACCCTCATCTTGTCCATAAATAGTAGATTGATGAGCGGACATTTTGCTTGGGAAATCTCAATATCTAACCAGATTGACTGTGGGTCATAAGAAACCCAATCAGCTACATAAGATAATGGGGAGCTCAAATGGTACCTCCTGAAATCCAGCAAGTCCAGCCCTCCCCTTACTTGTGGAAGCTGCAACATTTCTAATTTGATAAGGGGCTGTCTATGATTCCAAATAAAGGAGCTGAGCCATACGTAAAGCTTATGGAAAGCCTGTCTCGGCAGCATCAAGGGGAGCATTCTCACAGGATATAAAAGCCGAGGTAGAATATTCATCTTAACTAAGATACTCTGCCTAGCCAAGATATTGGGAGATCTTCCCAGCGTTGTAGGACCTGCCTTATTTTCTCTAATAAGTGTGTATAATTGGCTTTATATAGCTGACCAAATACTGGAGTAATGAAAATACCTAAGTACAGAAAACCTTATAGTGACCACCGAAAGGGAAAACAAGATTAGTCCAGAAAATTGGATGTACTGGCAAGGCCTCCCAATGGCATGGCCTCCAATTTCACAAAATTGATTTTGTTACCTGAAAACATACCAAATAAATTGACCACTTGAATAAAGTGGAGCACAGATATCAAAGGATCTCTTAAGAAAGGGAAGACATCATCCGCATAGAGAGTAATTTTGTGCTTGCCCGATCCAACCTCCGGAGCTGTTATGTTAGGGTCAGTTCCAGAACCAGCGGTTCAATCACTAGTGTAAATAATAATGGTGAGAGAAACATCCCTGGCATCAGCCTCTGCCAACACTAAAGCTATCCGAACTAAACACGTTGGTGATCACCACTGCTTTGGGATCATTATATAATACTGAAACCCATTTAGTAAAGACCTTTCCAACACTGAACCGTTCCAGCATATAGAAAAGATATGGCCATTCTACCCGATCGAATGCCTTCTCTGCAGCTAGGGAGACAAGTAAACCTGGTATCACTCCCTGCTGGCAGGCTTGTCCCATATTTAAGACTCTTCTAATGTTATTAGTTGAGCTGCGATCCTTTATAAATCCCGTCTGATCCTCTTTTATAATGAATGGTAAAACCCTCTCCAGTCTTAATACTAACATTTTTGAGAGAATTTTAAAATCCACATTTAACAAGGATATGGGTCTATATGAAGAGCAGTCTTCTGGGGCCTTTCCCTTCTTAAGAATGAGAGAAATATTTGCTTCTCTCAACGAAGGTGGAAGGCAACCCTAACTATGTGAATAGTTATACATATTTATAAATTTATACAATTCAAAATATAACTTTCTAAAGGCTGCATTGATCTTTTTATGATTAAAGGTCAGGGTACCAGCACTCTCTCTAATAGACGGAATGGCTTGGGGAACCTTTTTCTTTCTGGCAAGGTACCTGCCAGGCTTGTCACCTTATTCAAATAAGCTCTGCTTTGCGAATACTATCTCCCTGTTTGCTGTTTGAGTCAGTGCGGTATTCAAGGCTGCCCTAAGGGCTGTGATCCTCTGTACGTTAGTAGTGGAGAGCCTATCAACATACACACTTTCAGCTGCCTTCAGGCGAGTCTCAAGCAGACGCTGTTGCTCTCCCTTTTGTCTTTTCCAGGTCGCAGGATATGAGATAACCAAGCCTTGCGCGTATGCCGTAGCAGTTTCCCACATCATCGAAGGGTTACCGACCGTGCCTGAGTTGATATCCCAGAAGGTTTTTAATTCCTGCAAGAAATATTTTATGAACTTGCTATCCTTCAATAAGAAAGGGTCCATACGCCAATGTCGGGGACCTATCTAATCATCACTAGTCTTAACTTCCATGTATATTGCAGCATGATCAGAAATAGTTATATTACCTATTTTACAAGACAGTATCGAGTTCAAAACGATCGAGGGGACAAAAACATGTCGATTCTGGTATGGCACTTGTGTGGGTTAGAGTAGAAAATAAAGTCTCTACCCTCAGGGTGGAGACACCGCCACACATCTACCAGCCCCAAATCCCTGTTCAGATCCGCCAGTTGCCTAGCTCTCAGAGATATGCCTGCAGAGCTCCTAGGTATCCTGTCCATCTCTGGGTCAATGATACAATTAAAACCTCCCCCCTATAATTGTATAGCGGACCCCGAAAGCCATCAACTTAGAGAGTGCTTCTGTTACAAATTTAAAAGGGTGTGCCGGGGGGCAATAATGATTCAAAATCCCGTATTCCTCTCCATATATTAGGGCTTTAATCAATATATACCGTCCAGACTTATCTGTTATCTGGCTTAACATTTGGAAGGGAAGACTCTTCCAAATAAGAATGGCTACTCCCCTACTTTTTGAGCTGAAAGATGAAAAGAACATCTGGCCAAGCCCACCCTGTTGCAGCTTCGAGTGCTCCTTATCAAGTAGATGTGTCTCCTATCAAAGAGCCACATCAACCCTTTCTATTTTAAGACTTTATAATATCTTTTTCCTTTTGATTGACGAATGGCTCCCTTTGACATTCCAGGTGCACCACATAAACGGTGATCCAAAGTTATACACAGATCCTCCATGACTGAAGTGCAGTGTTGCCAGATATCGCATAGAATATTGAATATTTAAGTCTCTCAGACGTTTCTTTGCCTCATCGAATGCCCTCCTCTTGTGGACCACAACCAGAAAAAAGTCCTGAAACAACATTATATTGGAGCCCTTGCACATCATGGCAAGGGGATCCTTCCCCAAGATTCTGGAGGCCTCCAGCAGCATTTGTTTTTCCCTGTAACATTGAAGTCAAACTAGAACTGAGTGGGGGTGTTGGTCCGACCCGCGCCTGCGCACAGCAACCCAGTGGGCTGGCTCAACCAACACTTGGCCCAGCTCCGACTCCAGTTTCAGTACTTGTGGGAGTTATTGCTCCAGGAAATCCACAAGCTGGCATTTTGAGGTCATTGGTATGTTCCTCCAGGGTCTGAACTCGCCACTCAAGAGCCCAGACCTGACCCAGCTTCTGTAGAATGACAGAGATCGACTCCCACCTGGACCGGGTCTCCTTGATGGATGCATCGATCTTCTCTTGGAGTTTCATGAACTCCAAAATCAGGCTTGCCTCTACAGGTAAGTACCCTGAGGTGGGGGGGGGGGGGGGTGTCTCTGCCTGTTGCGAACTGTGAGAGGTTTTGCCCTTAGTCATTTTAAAAAGCACCAAACCGTTAAAGTTTGATGCATGATGCAAAATGGCCAAGAGTGCCACGCTAAAGCTATTTTAAGTAATTTAACAGGTGGGGTGAGGATGGGCACCCCACTTTGCCTGAGACTTGGGCAGAGCTCTGCAGACTCAGACCTGCTGGGTCGCCACCATCCTGAATCTCTCATTGCCCAACTTTTCAACTGATCTATATCCTTTGACACAGATATTCTTCCTATTCTTCCTCATATTCACTATTCCACCAAATTTAGTGTTAAATACAAACTTACTCATCAGACCACCCACATTTTCATCCAAATCATTTAATATATTACAAATAACAGAGGTCCCAGCACTGATTCTTATGAAACACTACTGGTCACAGACTTGCAATCAGAAAAACACCTCTCCATAACTACCATCTATCTACTGTGACCAAACCAACTTACCCCTCACTGTGTATTCCATATGTCATAATCTTCTGGACTAGCCTACATGAGGGACCTCTTCAAATGCTTTAGAAAAGTTTATGTAGACAACATTCTTCTCTCACCTTAACTGTATGCCCCCTAGTATTTGACATTTCCATGCTGAACAAAAGGCGATACAATAAACAATCAAATTTGTGAGACAAGACTTCCAATTGGTAGGGAGTTGAACTGCTGCTATTATTATCAATCAAAAACTTCAAGAAGGGTCTAATGGGTTTCTCTGATGTGGCTTCCCTGTTAATTTATCTGCACAAAACCATGCTAACCATCCCTAATAAGTCCATTCTTTTCTAAATGCAAGTAAGTCCAGCCCCATAGGATTTTCTCCAACAACTTTCTTACCACTAATTAAGGCTCACCAGCCTATAGTTTCCTGCCTTATCCTCATTGCTCCTCTTAAAGAAAGGAACATTACTTATTCTTTAGTCCTCTGGGACCTTGCCTGTGGCTAAAGAGGACATTAAAGTCTCTGTCAAGGCCTAGCAATCTCTTCTCTTGCCTTCTTCAGTATCTTGGGATAGATCCCATCAGGCTGTGGTGATGCATTTACCTTAATGCAATTCAAGACATCCAATACTTCCTCTTTATTAATATCAACATGCCCTAGAACATCAACATACCCCTCTAATCTTACCATCATCCATGTCCCTCTCCTTGTGATGCTTGAGATGCTTTAAAGTACTCATTAGGAAACCTCACCTACTTGCTCTGACTAGACACATAAATTCTCTCCTTTATCCTTGAGTGAACCTATACTTTCCATAGCTACTCTCTAATATATGTATAAAACAACTTGAGATTCTCTTTAATTCCACCAGTCAAGGACTTTACATGTCTCCATTTAGCCCTCCTAACCCCTTACTGGTTGAGTCATAATGGTTTGTGGCTTTGAGCAGAATTTGGAAATGGTGATGTTTCTACATTTGTCCTTTTAGGTAAAGGCCATTGCTCTTAAGAAGGAGAAAGTGAGGACTGCAGATGCTGGAGGTCAGGTTCCTGAAGAAGGGCTTATGCCCGAAACATCGATTCTCCTGCTCCTTGGATGCTGCCTGACCTGCTGCGCTTTTCCAGCAACATATTTTTCAACTCATGGCTCTTGTGAAGCCTTGGTGAATTAAGAGCCGAACTTGAGATCAACTGGAACCAATTAAATGCGGCCATTTCAGTCAGCTGGCAGGGACCAATTTGGAGGTGAGCATTTGGCAGCAGGCAGAGGTTCAATAATCCAGATAGAGGCATTTCTTGGTGAAAGAGCAGCCACAGTCTCCATTTAGAGGGACTGCAGATTCTTTGTCCCAAATCAGAGTGGCAGTGGTTGTCATTTTAGGAAATTTTCGTTTCTACAGTCCATAAAAGCAGAAATGTTGGAGCTTTATGATCCCCTGATGGCAAGCTAGGAAGTGGGGAGTTGGTAAAATACCAGGGAAGCCATATCAGAGAAACCTGATAGACCCTTATAGAAGTTTCTGATTGATAGTAATTGCAGCAGTTCAACTTCCTACCAACTGGAGGTAGGCAAACAATCAAGACAATTAAAAGACCAAGTAAGGGCCATTTCCCTGGGCAGATGGCATTTTCTATGTTTGTCCCAATAGCTTCCGTAGCAACCTAGAATGCAGAGTAGGAGTGGAAGCCTTGACTTATGGCTCAAAAGCAGGACCCTACTCGTTACATCACAAAGATTGTCGGAAAACTTAGAAATGTATATCTGTATAAAAAAAGGAAATGGAAGGTATTCAAGGTTTCAGAAACTTATTGGCTTTTTGTTTTATCAGCATCAATAAAAGGAAAGAAACTGTCTTCATTTCAGTATTTACTCATTATCAAATTCATTAGATTCTACAGGTTTTTAATTAAAGCTTATAGGTTAATTTAAGAAAATTGATTTGGAAGTCTTACTGATACTGGTGATGCATGCAAGCAGATTAAATATGCCCAAACAGAAGGAACTCTGAAGAAACTGTAATTAATAACCTAATTATCTTAAGTCAAATTAGCTCCTTCTCAATATGGCTTATAGCCACAACTGTAAATAAAGTTCTACTCAGGCTCTGTTTTCAGTCAGAGAATTGTACTCAGGATTCAGTAGATACCAAAATACTGATTCAAATTTACCATTATAACAGTTCACAATAGGAATAAGTTTCAACAGTCAAAAGAACTAGGGGTGTAGTAGTGCTGTTTTAATGGAGCCTTGCAGAAACAGTCTTTGAACAGTATTTCCTGATTTTTTTTTTGCTGCACAGCAATAGGAACTTGAAAAATAATATATTCCAGCTCATCAGTCAACATTGTAGAAGCTGGCAGTCTGTGAAGAGAAACTTAAGGCATCTGGAACAGCGAGTCTGCCAAGGGTCAAAGGTGAAGGAGATGTAGGACATACATGGCCCAAGGCTATATTATGAGTAATAGTGTTTTAAAGAAATAAGGCTTTTTTTTCCTTTTTCTCTGTACAACATTTAACTTTGTTCTGAATTGAAGAATGTGTAAAATGCAGTCATGGGCCTCCCTTTGGAGCTTTCACCTGCACACCATTTCTAAAGCTGTGAAAATATACCCAAATGTAAAGCAATTGCAAGCTTTTTTTCCAGAAACTGTTATTCTAGAAAAGTATCGACAAGATACATAGAGCCATTGAGATGTACAGCATGGAAACAGGCCCTTCGGTCCAACTTGTCCACGCCAACCAGATATCCTAAATAAATCTAGTTCCATTTGGCAGCATTTGACCCATATCCCTCTAAATCCTTCCTGTTCATATACCCATCCAGACAGCTTTTAAATTGTACCAGCCTCCACCACTTCCTCTGGCAGCTCATTCCATACATGTGCCACCCTCTGTGTGCAAAACTTACCCTTTAGATTCCTTTTAAATCTTTCCCCTCTCATCTTAAACTTACGGCCTCGAGTTTTGGAATTCCCCAATCCCTGGGAAAAGACCTTGTCTATTTATTCTAGCTATGCCCTCGTGATTTTATAGACCTTTATAGGATCACCCCTCAGCCTCCAAAGTTCCACAGAAAATAGACCCAGCCTATTCAGCTTCTCCTTATAGCTCAAATCCTCCAATCCTGGCAACATCCTTGTAAATCCTTTCTGAACCCTTTCATGTTTCACAACATCTTTCCTATATGAAGGAGACCAGAATTATTCCAAAAATGGACTAACCAATGTCCTGTACAGCCGCAACATGGCCTCCCAACTCCTATACTCAATGCTCTGACCAATAAAGGAAAGCCTTCTTCACTATCCTATCTACCTACGACTCTCATATTGGCCTCAAAAATCTGTCTATCCCCTTCTTAAATTTACTAAATTTACACTCCACTCTGGGACAGTGATTTCCACAGACTCATGACACTTTGAGAGAAGTGTTTTAAACCTGAATCATAAAATCAAACAGTGCAGAAGTGGCTTTTAGTCCATCAAGTCTGTACAGACAAAGCAACACTAAATTTATACTTGCCCCAATATAACAACACAAATAGGCCATATCGCCCTTTGAGCCTGTTCCACCATATAATGAGGTCATGGTTGATCTGTGGTCTAACTCCGTATACCTGCCGTTGGTCTATATTCCTTTATACCTTTGCTTAACAAAAGTCTGTCTATCTCAGATTTCAAATTAACAAGTGATCCAGCGTTCACTGCTCTTTTTTGGAGAGTTCAAAACTCTGCCACCCTATTCATAACATTTTGAAGATCTATGCATCTGAACCCCCAAGTCTCTTTGAAGAGTTCAAACCTCTGCCACCCTTTGTGTGCAGAAATGCTTCCTAACATCTCTCCTGAATGATCTAGCCATTATTCTCAGACTATAGTCCCCATGTTCGAGAATCCTCAACCAATGGAAATAGTTTATCTTTCTCTAACCTGTCTTTTCCTGTTATGATCTTGAAGACTTTGATCAGATCACCCCTTAACTTTCTAAATTCTTGAGATAACAGGCCTGATTTGTATTATCTCTCCTTATAACCTAACCCCTGAAGTCATGTTTCTTGTAAACCTATACTGTATTTGCTTCAAGGCTAATAAATCCTTCCTAAGGTGTGGTCCCAGATCTGCTCACAATACTCCAAGTGGGGTCTAACCAGGATTTGTACAACTGCAGTATAATTTCTCCAACCTTGTACTTCAGTCCTCTAGATAGAAAGGCCAGCATTCTATTAGCTTTTTTGATTATTTGCTGCATTTATTCATAACATTTTGAAGATCTATGCATCTGAACCCCCAAGTCTCTTTGGTCATCCAGTATGTTTAACTTCATACTCAATAAGCAGTCAGATCTGTCCTTTGTGGATCGAAAATGGATAACCTCACAATTGCTTACATCTATCACAGTTTTGTCCATTCACTTAGACTAACAGTATACCTTTGTAATTTTATTTTATCATCTACACTGTCTACAATGCTACTTAATGTTGTGTCTTCAGCAAATTTGGATATATGATTTTCTACGCCATTTATAAAGTTCTGAAGTAATAAGGTTCATTGCTGTGCAGCATTTAACCCATAGCCTTAGATGTTATGACATTTGAAATGCTTATCCAAGGACCTTTTAAAAGATTGTGAAGTTTCCCGCTTCTACTATCTCTGCTACTCCTTATCCTTAAACTATGCCCTCTCATTCCAGATTGCCCCACAAGAGGTAACATCTCTCTACTTCTACTTTTTAAAACCCCTTTTGCATCTCGTTTACCTCAATTAGCTCTCCTCTCATTACTTTAAACTCTAGAGAGTATGAGCCTAAACTACTGAATTTTTTTTCAGTACATGAACCCCTCAGCTCTGGAATCAATCTAATAAATCCCCTCTAAGCAACCTCCAATGCAACTCCATCCTTCCTGAAGTAAGGGGATAAATTGTATGCAATACTCCGAGTGCAGTCTCACTAATGTCTTGTACAGTTGGAGCAACTGAACCTACTTTCATCCTCCATCACTTTAGCGAGAAGTTTGCAACATCAATACCAAGGCAAGAGAGAGTAAGGATTCTACAAATTCACTTCAGGTGTCCCTTCCTCTCAGTGAGACCCACGCACAACAGGACCCACACAAGATCCCCAAAAACCTCTTCCCAGGACAATGCCCAACCCTTCTACTTCCACTCTGTCTGTGATCACAAACTCTGCAAAACTTTAAGCTGGGGAGTATTAAATTACATCTAGACAGGAGATTCAGAAAACCTGGGCCATCTAGGCCCAATGGCACCTCGGCATGATCACCCAAACTTTCCCGGTCAACAGGATCAACTGCAAAACAGGCTCTCACCATCCCAGCTGTAAAAGTCAAGACTGCACTTTAATATAGTGTGAGGCAGAAGAAGAAAAGCACTTACTGAAGGCACTTACATGGGTCAAATATCCTTGTAAATAATCTTTCACTTTTATAAATATATTTAACCTGCTCCATTAAAATGCCAGCTTAATTGAATTATTTGCTGTCAGAACTGGCTAAGTCACAACATTGTGAGTGATGAGAAACTAGTTCAGACATCCCAAGGATGAAAGGATTTCTAATGGCCAAGCATTGGTCGTCTCTCACAGCAACTGATTTGACTACGCATAGGCTCAGTGATCAGCGATTCTTGAACTGTGATCCAAGGTATTTCAGTCCAAGTGGGGCACATTGAATCTAAACAGAGTGCAGGGATTGTACTACGGTCTGGTCTGCACATGTCATTCCACACTTTAACCATCTTGTGACGAGAATACAGAATCAGTGATGATTCCATTCATCTCTGGAGGGAACGGTTCTTTCTATACTATCTCCAATTCTTCCATTTCTGTAACCATTCCTTTTGTGAACTTAACATCATGGCAGCTCAGACATGCAGTGGATTCCTGTCCAAACTGACCCTGCTCAGATAGAATTTTATATGGACTCCTTGCCCTTGTCATTCAGTGGCATTATCATCACTGAATCCCCCACGACCAACATCCTGGGGTTACCATTGACCAGAAATCAAACTGGACTAGCCATATAAATAAAGTATAAATACAGTGGCTGCAAGAACAGGTCAGAGGCTAAGAATCCCACAGCAAGTAACTCACCTCCTGCCTCTCCAAAGGCTGCCCACCGTCCACAGCCCACAAGCCAGGATGCAGTACTGTCCACTTGCTCGGATGGATGCAGCTCCAACAACACTCAAGAAGTTTGACACCATCCAGGACAAAGCAGACTGTTTGATTGGCACTATATCACGAGCATCCACTCCATTCACCAAAGATCAGTAGTAGTGTGTAGTATCTAAAAAATGCACAGCAGAAATTCACCAAAGATGCTTATACAATACTTTCCAAACCAATGGCCACTTCCATCTAGAAAGGCAATGGCAGCAAATACGTAATTACCCATAATTCCCTGGCTGGTGGAACTTGATCTTCAGGACTGATTTTAGCTAAATCCCCAGACTGGAAGAACATAGATCCCTGAAGTCTGTTGGACCAGGCATCTAATTTTTATTATTCACTTGTGGGATGTGTGAGTCATCGCCAAGGCCAGCATTTATTGTCCATTCCCAATTGCTGTGGGTCTGGAGTCACATGTAGGCTAGACCAAGGACTTTAGTGAACCTGACTGGGATTTGCCATAATTGACAGTAGTTACATGGTTGTCATTAGCTTTTTAGTTCAGACCTTTATTGAATTTAAAATGCTATGGTGGGATTTGAACCATGTCCCCAGAACCTTGGCCTGGGGTGTTGGATTACAGACCAGTGACATAACCACTAAACAGAAAGGGTTCCAGTGTAATGCTGTTAATGAACAACAAGATCTGCATATAAATATAAAATGACAAGATAGGAGGCAGACAACATTCAATGCAGAGAAATCTGAAGTGATTCATTCTAAAGGAGGTGCAGGAGCAGAGGGACTTGCCGTATATGTACATAAGTCATTGAAGGTGCAGAATCCAGACCTTTGTGGGAAGCTAGGGAAGAGATTACTGAGCCCCTTGCTGAGATATTTGTATCATTGACAGCCACAGGTAAAATGCCGGAAGAATGGAGGTTGCCTAGTGTGGTGCCATTATTTAAGAAAGGTGGTAAGGAAAAGCCAGGGAACTATAGACACATCAGTGATGGGTAAGTTATGAGGAGGAATTCTGAGGGACAGGATTTACGTGCATTTGGAAAGGCCAGGGATAGTCAACTTGGCTTTGTGCATGGAAAATTGTGTCTCACTAACTTGACAAAAAAAGATAGATGAAGGCGGAGAGGTTGATGTTGTCTATATGGATTTCAGCAAGGTGTTTGACAAGGTTCCGCTTGGCAGATTGGTTAGCAAGGTTAGATCACATAAAATCCAGGAAGAACTAGCCCAGTGCATACAAAATTGGCTTGAAGGAAGGAGACAGAGGGTGGTGGTGGTGGACTGCGTTTTGGAATAGAGGCCGGTGACCAGTGGTGTGCCGCAAGGATCAGTGAAGGGTTCACTGCTTTTCATCATTCATATAAATGATTTTGATGTGAATATAAGAGGTATAGTTAGTAAGTTTGCAGATGACACCAAAATTGGCAGTGTAGTAGACAGTAAAGAAGGTTAATTCAGAATACAATGGGACCTTGATGAAATGGGCCAATGGATCAATTAGTGGCAGATGAAGTTTAATTTAGATAAATGTGAGGTTTTGCAATTCGATTAGATAAATCAGTTCATGACTTGTACAGTAAATGGTAGGGTCCTGGGCAGTGTTGCTGAACAAAGACACCTCGGGGTGCAGGTGCATAGTTCTTTGCAAGTTGAGTCATAGGTAGATAGGGTGAAGAAGGCTTTCAGCATGCTTGCTTTCATCAGTCAGAGCCTTGAGTATAGGGGTTGGGACGTCTTGTTGCAGCTGTACAAGGCGGTGAAGTCACATTTGAAGTTCTGGTCCATCCTACTATGGAAAGGATATTATTAAACTAGAAAGAGTGCACAAAAGATTTATTAGGATGCTACCTGGACTGGAAGTTATAAGGAGAGGTTAGATAGGCTGGGTTTTCTTTCCCTGGACCACAGGAGATTGAGAGATGATCTTATAAAGGTCTATAAAATCATGACAGGCATAGATAAATTAGATAGCTGACAGCTTTTCTACATGGAAGGGAAGTCTAAACAAGTGGAAATAGGTTTAAGTGAGACAGGATAGATATGAAAGGGTCCAAAGGGGCAATTCTTTCACACAGAGGGTGATGAGTTATGGAATGGGCTGTTAGAGGTAGTGATGGAAGCGATTACAATTTTGTCATTTAAGAAATATTTTAAGATGTACATGGATGGGATGTGGACCAAATTCAGGCGAATGGGACTAGGTTAAATTGTAGAGATGAGGCAGCACAGGCTGAAGGGCCTGTTGGCATGCTGTAGAGCTTGATGACTGTATGACATTGTGGGCCTCATTGCATTCCGTACCAATTCTCTGAATTCTGTGATTAGTCAGTGCACTTCTGTTATGTAAACAACTGACAATGTCACATCTTAATTTATCAGGAATAACTGTGGAAAAAGAGATGTAACGTATTACATTGCAGTATAATTGTGAAAGTGCCACTACACCACTCAACATTGGTTACTCTCTAGTCACATAAATGAAAGCAATAAGAATAAGAAGAAACCTACAATTTACTAAATATATCCAATTTTTACAGAACAGTTTTAATAAAAGACAACTTAAGAAATTGGAGCTTTTAGAAAATGGCACACTTGAGGTTACTTTAAGGGCAACTGGATGAAGGCAATTTGCCAGGAGAGTTACAATTCACTATTTACCAGTTTTTGACTACTGTGAAAGACAAATAGAAACCTTTCCAAAAATGTAGCACTAAAGCTCAAAACAAAACTGTCAAATCATTCTCCCATCATGGCATTTACTTACTTAGTGGCAGCAATCAGAATCACTTTGCATTACTTCTAAATGAATGTCTTTAGTTGCCAGAATTTTGTATACTCATTCTGTCCATACTAAGTTAATGGAACTGTCACTTCCTTTCAGATCAAGTTCTTCACTTTCCCCTGCAGGAAACAAAGAAACCAAACCAAGGAAGCTTGTATCCCATAACAACTGGGGGTGTAAATGCAATAAATCCTTAGATTTCATTGATGTATAAGGATGCACTATTCATCTGCGTTATTCAAAAGTTAATTAAAAGATTTTGGTATTACGCAGAAAGGAAATTAATATTTTAAATTTAGAAGCCAGATGCAACATTAAAGGAAATTACATCAATACAAATTCACTGTAATAGTACAGACCGAAATCTGTTCAAATTCCAGCGAAACGATGCATAATTCCAAAGACTTCAAGCCAAAAATGCAATAGAGACATAAGGTGGATGAAATAAAAGGAGAAAAACATTGAACAGATCAGAAAAATATGAAGAAACTGGATTCCATGAATGAACTGGATTGAAGACAATGAGAAGACCAATATTTGTAGGGCACTAGATTATTTTCATATGTATGCTTTAAAAGAAACAATACATAGATATACTGTACTTCATATGTAGAAATATTTGAATTTTAAGAAGACATCATCTATAAACTGTGAAGTTTCATGATGCTGTGATGAACGTCCACAGATTTGAGCTAGTCATTTTAAACACAAGAACCCTTCTTCAGGACCAGGGTTGAGTGTAGGGGAACTGCAGATAAAGGTATTGGGGTGGGGGCACAGAGTGGTAAAGGGGAATAGGTAGAGATAGTTGGAGAGTGCAAGCTGGTTGGTCGATGAGAGGGATGAATCCAATTGGTGGTTGAGAGGAATGGAAGGGAGGGGGAGGGACTGGGAAGGATGTTGAGGGATGGGAAGGGAGGTTACTTGAAATTAGAGAACTCAATGTTGAGTCCTCCGTGCGGTAGGCTGCCCAGGCGGAAGATGATGCGTTGTTCCTTCAATCTGCTGATTGGTTCATTTTGGCGATGGAGGAGGCCAAGGATGGTCATGTCGGAAACAAGTGGAAAGGGGAATTAGAATGGGCGGTGACTGAGAGGTCCTGTCAGCCCCTGCAGGCCCAGCTGAGATGTTCGGCAAAACGAGCCCTGAGTTTACGTTTGGTTTCCTTGATGTAGAGAAGGCCACATCAGGAGCACTGGATGCAGTAAACTAAGTTGGAGGAGAGGTAGGTGAACCTCTGTCTCACCTGGAAGGACTGTTTGGGGCCCTGGGTGGAGGTGAGGGGTGGTGTGCCGGCAGGTTCTGCATCTTTTCTGGTTGCAGGGGAAGGTACCGGGAGCGGCTTCGGAGGGGTTGGTGGGGAGAGTTCCGCCAACCAAAGATTGGCAACAGGAACGGTCCTTGCAGAAAACAGAGAGGGGTGGGGAGGGGAAGATGTCTTTGCTGGTGGGGTCTAGTTGGAATTGCCAGATGTTTTAACGATAATGCATTGGATGTGGAGACTGGTGGGGTGGTAGGTGAGGACAAGGGAAACTCAGTCATTATTGTGTGGGGGAGGTTAGAGCAGTGGAACAGGGAAGGGAGGTGGATGACAGTGGAAAGCACGGTGTTCAAAATAGGTGGATATTTGGGATGCTTGGGAGTGGAATGTCTCCTCATCTGAGCAGATGCGACAGAGGTAGAGGAATTGGGAGAAAGGGATGGAATTCTTGCAGGACACTGGTTGGGAGGGGTATAGTCCAGGTAGTTGTGAGAATCTGTAGGTCTGTAGTAAATGTCCTTTTTGAGAGTGTTGCTGGAGATGGAAATGGAGAGGTCAAGAAAGGAGAGGGAGGTGTTCAAGATGGACCAAGTGAATTTGAGGGCGGGGTGGAAGTTGTGGCGAAGTCAATGAACTGCTCCAGGTCAGCTTGGATGCAGGACGCTGCACTGATGCAGTCATCAATGTAATGGCGGAAGAGTTGGGGCACAGTTGCTTGTGTAGGTACTGAGAAGGCACTGTTCGACAAAGAGGAAGGCATAGCCAGGGCCCATCCGGGTGTCTATAGCCATCCCCTAGATTTGGAGGAAATGGGAGGAGTTAAAGGAAAAGTTATTAAGGGCATGGACTAGTTCAGAGAGGTGGGGGAAGTGGTGCTGGGGTTGTGTAGTATTGGTGGAGGGATACCGGATGGGTCTGTTGGAGAAGAAGAAGCTGAGGGCCTGAAGGCCATCCTTGTGGGGTGTATGAGGTGTATAAGGTCTGCATGTCCACAGTGAAGATAATGTGCTGGGGCCAGGGAACTGGAAGTTACTGAAGAGATGGAGGATGTGGTTGGTGTCATGGATGTTGGTGGGAAGTGCCTGAACCAAGGGGGAGAGGATGGAGTCAAGACAGAACGAGATGAGTTCAGTAGGGCAGGAAAATGCTGAGCTGATGGGTTGGTTGGGATTGTTGGGTTTGTGGATCTTGGGAAGCAGGTCAAACCGAGCAGTGTGGAGCTGGGGAACGATAATATTGGAGGCAATGGAGAAGAGATCACCAGAGGCAATGAAGGCACGGACAATGTGAGTGATTAGGGCCTGATGAATCACAGTGAGGTTGTTGTCAATGGGTTTGTTGATAAACTGGGGGTTTGTGTGGACTGAGTGGAGCACTGTACGTTCAAAGGGAGTGAGGGTGTTGGAGAAATTCAGGCAGCTGATGTCATGGTCAGCAGTCAGCAATGAAGAGGTCTAGGCTGGATACGAGGCCGGCGGGAGTTTGACCAAGTGGAAGAGGATGGTTAGAGGTTGGAGAAGGGATCCTCAGAGGGAGGTTTTGTTGAAGAAAGTGGCACGGAGGCAGAGAAAGAAGAACTCAACGTTGGCGGGTGCAGAATTCATTCAGGTGGGGACGGAGGGACACGAATGTTACCCCTTTGCTAAGGACGGACAGTTCAAACTCAGAGAGCTTGAGGTCAGGGTGGGGGCATAATGAATATGTGGCAAGGCTTGGGGCTGGGGTTTTGTGGGGGCCCCAAGGAGACTGAAGTGGAAGGGGAAGGGTGATAGCATGTGGTGGGTGAGGGTTGGATATGGTGTGGTGGGGGGAGTAGGTGTTGTAGAGAAAGGAGATTGGGAGGCGGGTGGACTGGGGAGCGGGTTGGGAATAGGGGAAAGTCTGCAGGGGATTGGGGTGCATCATGGAGTAGATAGGTGAGACTAGCTGCAGGTAGGCAGTAGGACCTGGGGTGATCCTGGGAAATGTTGATTGCAGAGTGGGAGGACCCAGAAGTGGAGGCGAAAGCTGGAGGCCAGTCCCGAGGATCTCAGCTAGGCCTGAAAGGGCCACCCAGACCTCCCAGTCACCATCCATTTTAATTCTCCTTCCCACTCTCTTTCCGACATGACCATCCTTGGCCTCCTCCTCCATTGCCACGAACCAAACTGCAAATTGGAGGAACAACACCTCATTTTCCACTTGGGCAGCATACAGCCCGGAGGACTCAACATTGAGTTCTCCAAGTTCAAATAACCTCCCTTTCCTTCCCCCAACTCAAATCCCTTCCCAGCCCCTCCCTCTCCCTTCCATTCCACTCAGCCACTGACGAGATTCATCCCTCTCATTGACCAACCAGTTTGTACCCTCTACCTGTTTTCACCTATCCCCTTTATACCACCCTGCACCCCCGCCCCCCCCCCCCAACACCTTTATCTGCAGCTCCCTTTACATCCGTCCACAGTCCTGAAGAAGGGTTACACCCAAAACATCGACTTCTCCACCTCCTGATGCTGCCTGGCTTGCTGTGTTTTTCCAGCTTCCTGCCTGTCTATCTTGGATTCCAGCATCTGCAGTTCTTTTGTCTCTAACTTAATTTTACCTTTGGCCATCAAATTTTCAGAAGATGGGCAGTTTAACATAGATAAGTGAGGTTGTCCATTTTGGTTGGAAGAATAGAAAAACAACTTGTTACCTAATTGGAGAGAAATTTCAGAGTGCTTCAGTGACAGGAATTTGAGTATCCTCGTGCATGAATTGTAGAAAACTAGGATGTAGGTACAGTACTTAAAAAGGAAGGCGAATGGAGTTTTAGCATTTTTTGCTAAAAAAAAATTATAAAAGTAGGATGTGTTCCTGCAACTGGACAAGGCATTGGTGTGACAGCATCTGGAGTATTAGATTACTTACAGCGTGGAAACAGGCCCTTCAGCCCAACAAGTCCACACCTACCCGCCGAAGCGCAACCCACCCATACCCCTAACCTAACACTACGGGCAATTTAGCATGGCCAATTCACCTGACCCGCACATCTTTGGACTGTGGGAGGAAACCGAAGCACCCGGAGGAAACCCACGCAGACACGGGGAGAACGTGCAAACTCCACACAGTCAGTCGCCTGAGTCGGGAATTGAACCTGGGTGTCAGGAGCTGTGAGGCAGCAGTGCTAACCACTGTGCCACCATGCATTTTAGAAAGCCATCATCTATGACTTACTTGAGAAGAAATGCAGTTGCATTGGAGGCAATTCAGAGGAGATTAGTCTTATGAAGAGAGATTGAGCAGTTTAGGCCTACACTCTCTTGAGGTTAGAAGACTGAGAGGAAATCTAATTGAGGTATATAACATGTTAAAGAGGATTGACAATGTAGACAGAGACAGGGTGTTTCTTCTTTGTGGGGGGAGCAATCTAGAATGAGAAGTCTTAATTTTAGGATAAGGGATAGTGGATTTAAATCAGAGATGAGGAGAAATTACTTCTGTAAAAGGGTTGTGAGCCTTTGAAATTCACTGTCCCAGAGTGTGATGAATGAGTAAATTTAAGGAAAGATAGACAGGCTTTTAATCAGTAACAAGGAGTGAGCAGGAAAGTGAAGTTGAGGCCAAGATGAGATCAGCCATGATTGTAATGAATTGCGGAACAAGTTCGAGGGGCTGATTTGGCTACATCTGGTCCTCACTCTTACATTCTTAAGAAAGAAGAGCCAAGTGAACCTAAGAGTAATTTTTCCAGAAATATTCTTTGAAAATACTTTGTATTGTGCATTGAACCTGTAGTCAAATAAAATTAGAACTCTTTAGCAACTCTATGAAAACATTGCAAAAATAATTATTTCAGTGAGAAAATGTTACATATCAGTATACAAAATAGCAGAAGCAAGTGACCATTTGGCTCCTGCAGCCTGTTCTGCTACTCAGTAAGATCATTTGTATTTCAAATTCCAAACTTCCATCTAACCCCTTATAACTATTGATTCACCCGCCTAACGGGAGTATGTACACCTTTGTCTTAAAAATATTCAGTGACACTGCCCCTAAGGTTGAGACTCTGAATGGAGATTACAGAGAGTTACGCAGAAATTTCAAGGAGGTCCTCAAGGGGAGTAATATCTGGATTACTCCCAGTGCCACGACCTAGTGAGGGCAGGAATAGAAGGATAGAGCAGATGAATGCATGGCTGAGGAGCTGGTGTTTGGGAGAAGGATTCACATTTTTGGATCATTGGAATCTCTTTTGGGGTAGAAGTGAGCTGTACAAGAAGGATGGATTGCACCTAAATTGGAAGGGGACTAATATACTGGCAGAGAAATTTGCTAGAACTGCTTGGAAGGATTTAAACTAGTAAGGCGGGGAGGTGGGACCCAGGGAGATAGTGAGGAAAGAGATCGATCTGAGACGGGTACAGCTGAGAACAGAAGTGAGTCAAACAGTCAGGGCAGGCAGGGAAAAGGTAGAACTAATAAATTAAACTGCATTTATTTCAATGCAAGGGGCCTAACAGGGAAAACAGATGAACTCAGGGCATGGTTAGGAACATGGGACTGGGATATCATAGCAATTACAGAAACATAGCTCAGGGATGGGCAGGACTGGCAGCTTAATGTTCCAGGATGCAAATGCTACAGGAAGGATAGAAAGGGAGGCAAGAGAGGAAGGGGACTGGCATTTTTGATAAGGGATAGCATTACAGCTGTGCTGAGGGAGGATATTGCTGGAAATACATCCAGGGAAGTAATTTGGGTGGAACTGAGAAATAAGAAAGGGATGATCACCTTATTGGGATTGTACTATAGACCTCCCAATAGTCAGAGGGAAATTGAGAAACAAACTTGAAAGGAGATCTCAGCTATCTGTAAGAATAATAGGGGATTTTAACTTTCCAAACATCGACTGGGACTGCCATAGTGTTAAAGGTTTAGATGGAGAGGAATTTCTTAAGTGTGTACAAGACAATTTTCTGATTCAGTATGTGGATGTACCTACTAAAGAAGGTGTGAAACTTGACCTACTCTTGGGAAATAAGGCAGGGCAGGTGACTGAGGTGTCAATGGGGGTGCACTTTGGGGCCAGTGACCATAATTCTATTCGTTATAAAATAGTGACAGAAAAGGATAGATCAGATCTAAAAGTTGAAGTTCTAAATTGGAGAAAGGCCAATTTTGATGGTATTAGGGAAGAACTTTCGAAAGTTGATTGGCGACACATGTTCACAGGTAAAGGGACGGCTGGAAAATGAGAAGCCTTCAGAAATGAGATAACAAGAATCCATAGAAAGTATATTCCTGTCAGGGTGAAAGGGAAGGCTCGTAGGTAGAGGGAATGCTGGATGACTAAAGAAATTGAGGGTTTGGTTAAGAAATAGAAGGAAGCATATGTCAGGTATAGACAGGATAGATCGAGTGAATCCTTAGAAGAGTATAAAGAAAGTAGGAGTATACTTAAGAGGGAAATCAGGAGGGCAAAACGGGGACATGAGATAGCTTTGGCAAATAGAATTAAGGAGAATCCAACGGGTTTTTACAAATATATTAAGGACAAAAGGGTAACTAGGGAGAGAATAGGGCTCCTCAAAGATCAGCAAGGCGGCCTTTGTGTGGAGCCGCAGGAGATGGGGCAGATACTAAATGAATATTTTGCATCAGTATTTACTGTGGAAAAGGATATGGAAGATATAGGCTGTAGGGAAATAGATGGCGACATCTTGCAAAATGTCCAGATTACAGAGGAGGAAGTGCTGGATGTCTTGAAACGGTTAAAAGTGGATAAATCCCCAGGATCTGATCAGGTGTACCCGAGAACTCTGTGGGAAGCTAGAGAAGTGATTGCTGGGCCACTTGCTGAGATATTTGTATCATCGATAATCACAGGTGAGGTGACGGAAGACTGGAAGTTGGCAAACATGGTGCCACTGTTTAAGAAGGGTGGTAAAGACAAGCCAGGGAACTATAGACCGGTGCGCCTGACCTCAGTGGTGGGAAAGTTGTTGGAGGGAATCCTGAGGGACAGGATGTATTGGAAAGGCAAGGACTGATTCGGGATAGTCAACATGGTTTTGTACATGGGAAATCATGTCTCACAAACTTGATTGAGTTTTTTGAAGAAGTAACAAAGAAGATTGATGAGGGCAGAGCAGTAGATGTGATCTATATGGACTTCAGTAAGGCGTTCGACAAGGTTTCCCATGGGAGACTGATTAGCAAGGTTAGATCTCATGGAATACAGGGAGAACTAGCCATTTGGATACAGAACTGGCTCAAAGGTAGAAGACAGAGGGTGGTGGTGGAGAGTTGTTTTTCAGACTGGAGGCCTGTGACCAGTGGAGTGCCACAAGGATCGGTGCTGGGCACTCTATTTTTTGTCATTTACATCAATGATTTGGATGCGAGCATAAGAGGTACAGTTAGTAAGTTTGCAGATGACAACAAAATTGGAGGTGTAGTGGACAGCGAAGATGGTTACCTCAGATTACAACAGGATCTGGACCAAATGGGCCAATGGGCTGAGAAGTGGCAGATGGAGTTTAATTCCGATAAATGTGAGGTGCTGCATTTTGGGAAAGCAAATCTTAGCAGGACTTATACACTTAATGGTAAGGTCCTAGGGAGTGTTGCTGAACAAAGAGACCTTGGAGTGCAAGTTCATAGCTCCTTGAAAGTAGAGTCACAGGTAGATAGGATAGTGAAGAAGGCGTTTGGTATGCTTCCCTTTATTGGTCAGAGTATTGAGTACAGAAGTTGGGAGGTCATGTTGTGGCTGTACAGGACATTGTTAGGCCACTGTTCGAATGTTGCGTGCAATTCTGGTCTCCTTCCTATCGGAAAGATGTTGTGAAACTTGAAATGGTTCCAAAAAGATTTACAAGGATGTTGGAGGATTTGAGCTACAGGGAGAGGCTGCACAGGCTGGTGTTGTTTTCCCTGGAGCGTCGGAGGCTGAGGGGTGACCTTCTAGAGGTTTACAAAATTATGAGGGGCATGGATAGGATAAATAGACAAAGTCTTTTCCCTGGGGAGGGGGAGTCCAGAACTAGAGGGCATAGGTTTAGGGTGAGAAGGGAAAGATATAAAAGAGACCTAAGGAACAACTTTTTCATGCAGAGGGTGGTGCATGTATGGAATGAGCTGCCAGAGGATGTGGTGGAGACTGGTACAATTGCAACATTTAAGAGGCATTTGGATGGGTATATGAATGGGAAGGGTTTGGAGCGAAATGGGCTGGGTGCTGGCAGGTGGAACTAGTTTGGGTTGGGATATCTGGTCGGCATGGATGGGTTGGACTGAAGGGTCTGTTTCCATGCTGTACATCTCTATGATTCTATAACTCTACTGTCTTCTGAGGCAGACACCCCCGAGAGAAATAATTCTCCTTACCTCTGATCTAAAAGGATGACCCCTAATTTTAAAACAATGTTCCACTAGTTCTGAACCAGGGGACAAGAGAAAACATTCTTTCCATGTCAACTTTTTGATTTCCAGCAATTGGCTTTGGTATTTCCAATTTTAGTACAATGAAAACATGTTAATTTATTCATATCGCTTTTCAGTTCCAGCCTCTCTCTTGTTTTACTTTGAAGTCCTTCTGTGCGTTCTCTTAAAAGTACTTCTTCCATTCATAGATCTCCTATTTCTTTAATCTGCTTGTGCATTTGAAATTCCATTTCCAGAAGACCTTTGATGAGGTGCCGCACAGCAGACTGCTGTAAGATAAGAGCCCATGGTTTAGGGTAGTAGCATGAATAGAGGATTGGCTGACTGGCAGAAGGCAAAGAATAGGGACTGAATGGTCTTTTTCAGGATGGAAGTCAATGGCGAATGCAGTTCCGCGGGCATCCATATTGGGACCACAAATGTTCACGTTATACGAACAATAATCTAGATGAAGGAACTGTGGGCATTGTGAGGTGAAGGGCAATGTTGAGGAAGCATTTTTTTAAATCTCAGTTTCAAGTCTTTCTTTCTCTTCTTTCAGTTCAATTCCTTTTATTCCTAACTGCAGCAAAATCATCAAAGACGCCTCCCACCCTAGTTATAATTTTGTCCAATGTCTTCTGTCAGATTGAAGGTGCAAAAGCTTAAACACATGTAACACCAGATTCAAGAACAGCTTCCTTCCTGCTGTATTAGACTTCTGAATGGACTTCCAAATTTCAAATCTAATGTTGATCTTGCTTTTTGTACACCTTCTTTGCAGTTGTAACTTTGTATTCCTGTTCAATCACCCTATGATCTTTGTGTCTTTGTATGTTATGATCTGCTTGTAATGTATGCAAAACTTAGGTACGTGTGACAATAATAATTAAATCAAATCAAATCCAGCAAAGCCTCCCAGGTTTCAGGTTTTCTTTCTTCCATTTCTCAATATGTAATCACTTGAAGCATCTCATCCTTACATAGTCTGTTTTCGCTTCTTCCTTTAAGTTATCTGCTAAATCACTCTGTTTAGTTTTAGTCAAGAATTTGAAATAATCTACAGTGATGTCTTCCACTTCCAAAAATCCTTAACATTCAAAGCCATCTTCAAATTCTGCGCAATAAACTTTACCAGAATACAGCTGTTTTATATCCAGAACTACCACATAACTGTCATTTTCAGTAGTAAAGACATGGATCCCTCTTAAATCCAGGGAATGCAATAATCCTGACCAAACCATTTGTTGTAATCCCAGTTGATATCATTACTGGCCAAGTCTGATCTCGAACTGAAGTCATTGTTGATAAATCACATTTTGATTAGCTTTGGTTTTGAGAATATAGTGTCTCATTGAAACATAAAGCAAAATCTGCAGCATTGACTACTTAACATTAAAACAGAAGTCTATTAATAAAAGAAATTAATATGAAACAGAATAAACCAAACCAACTGCTTATAGCATATATTCAAATATTTTTCAATACACAGAAAAGTAGAATCCCATTAATCCCAAAACACTCATATATAAATTGAAAAGAAAACAATATTTTTTGTAAAGCACTCAAAATATATCCCTAGCACATTACCCAAAAACATACTTTTCATTGTACACAAAAATACCATTCATACAATACTCACAGAAAAGTCCCTGACTTTAATACCTTGGTAGGTTTAAGTCATTTGTGATAGCCATTTATAAACTGGAAATACAGACAGCTTCTTCCTGGAACTATATGCTCCTAAGCTTAAATATATTCAATTTTAAGTAATCTCTTCTTGGTTTTATCCCAATACCTAACTCTTTACTCTAAAATAACCTATTTCTCTAAATCCTCCCTTTCTCATTAGCATTACTATCTTCGTCCAAGAATTTTTAAGACTTCTCAAAAGTTAAAGTAAACCAAAAACAAAATCTTGCTCTTAGCTGTTGACATTTTCCTTATACTTAAACAAAAATAAGTTCCAAAAATTTCGATAAAACCTTGAAGCCCATTTATTTATTTTGCTGGGACATGAAACAGATGAAGGTAAACAAATATCCATTAGTGGTGCATAAAAACTCATTAGTTCTAAAGTTACGTCTCAAAATCTGCTTTAGAAGTAATCATTGTGATTAAAGAAATAGTTGGAAGTTAGTTATTCATTTTAGATGTACAGAAAACTCATTTGTTACTAACTCAGAGTCTAAAAACTCACTAATAATATATAAATTGCATTGTTTACATTTCAAGTTTTATTGGGGTTAATCAGATTGTACTTTTACCATGTGTTTTGAAATCTTTAAATAGAGTCATAGAGATGTAAAGCATGGAAACAGACCCTTCGGTCCAACTCGTCCATGCCAACCAGATATCCCAATCCAATTTAGTCCTACCTGCCAGTGCCTGGCCCATATCCTTCCAAACCCTTCCTATTCATTTATCCATCCGAATGCCTTTTAAATGTTGCAATTGTATTAGCCTCCACCCCATCCTCTGGCAGCTCATTCCATACACATACTACCATCTGCGTGAAAAAGTTGCGCTTTTTATATCTTTCTCCTCTCACCCTAAACCTATACCCTCTAGTTCTGGACTCCCCCACCCCTATTTATTGTCTATTTATTCAATCCATGCTCCTCATAATTTTGTAAACCTCTATAAGGTCACCCCTCAGCCTCCGACACTCCAGGGAAAACAGCCCCAGCCTGTTCAGCCTCTCCCTGTAGCTCAGATCCTCCAACCCTGGCAACATCCTTGTAAATCTTTTCTGAACCCTTTCAAGTTTCACAACATCTTTCTGATAGGAAGGAGACCAGAACTGCACGCAATATTCCAACAGTGGCCTAACCAATTTCCTGTATAGCCACAACATGACCTTCCAAACACTGTACTCAAAACTCTGACCAATAAAGGAAAGCCAAACACCTTCTTCTCTACTTTCAAGGAACTATGAACCTTCACTCCAAGGTCTCTTTGTTCAGCAGCACTCCCTAGGACCTTACCATTAAGTGTATAAGTCCTGCTAAGATTTGCTTTCCCCTGTTCTTAGACTCAGGATCCCCTATCTGCCACACCCTGCTGTTCCTGATTACTGGTAGAATTTGAATTACTTAGTCTACCAGGTGTGACTGCCATCTGAAACGAAGCGTCCAGGTAACTCTTCCCACTCCGGATGTGCTGAAGTGTTTGAAACTCAGATTCCAGATCATCAATTCTGAGCCGGAGGTCCTCTAGCAACCACCATGCTGCAGATGTGATCAATGCATATTACAATGGAATCAGCCAGCTCCCACATTAAACTACACCACATCACCTGCCCAGCCACCTCTACTTAGTTACTTTATTAATTTACATAAATTTATGAGCTAATTTCTATACTTCTCAGCGATGCTCTTTTTAAAACTTACTGCAGATTTCCTACCAGCTAATCAGGTCAGTTTCCCTGTGACGTCACTCCAGTATTTTTCTCAGAGACAGTGAGTCTTACGCTCACTCCGTGCTGCTGCTCCGCCTTTCAACCACTCCCCACAGACTGGGTTAGTACTTAGATGGAAGACTAGGTGCGGTCAGCATTAATGAACCGTCACAGAAAGTGGTGGAGGCTGTTACAATTTCAGCATTTAAAACATATCTGGACAGGTGCATGAATAGGAAGGGTTTAGAGGGATATGGGCCGAATGCTGGCAAATGAGACTAGATTAATTTAGGATATCTGGTTGGCATGGACAAGTTGGACCCAAGGATCTATTTCCATGCTGTACATCTCTAGGAATCTATCTATATCATTTACGAATATCACAAACAGTAAGTGACCCAGAAGTGATCGTTGTAGTTTGCCACTGGTCACCAGCCTCCAGTCATACAAACAGCCTCCAACCACCAAGGCAATTTTGAATCCAACTTGTCAAGTTATCCTGGACCTTATGTGCTTTTACCTCAATCAGTATTGAGGTTCCATCTGGAACCTTGTCAAAGGTTTTGCTGAAATCCATATAAACTATATCAACTACCCTAGCCTCATCTACACATTTGGTCACCTCCTCAAAACATTCAACCAGATTACTTTTTAAAACACACGATCCCCCTCTGAAAGCCATGCTGACTAGCCCTAATCAAATTTACTTCTCCAAATGGAGAATAATTTTCTTCTTCAATATGTTCCCTACTATTAATTAGACAGTCACATCCTCGTCTATCTCTGCCACCCTTCTGTCCTGCAGTCCTCTGGCACTTCCCGTCACTAGAGATAATTAAAAGTTTGGGCCAGTGTGCTGATTAGAATATTTCCTCCACCTCCCAGAACAGCTTGGGATACAACTTATCCAAACCTGGGGATTTATCCACTATTAAATCTGCTAAAACCTTCAATACTTCTTTGCTTCCTTTATCAAAATGCTCAGAAACTTTACAGTCCATCTTCTCTAATTCTGTACTTGCAACCTCCTCCTTCTGAGCAGACAGATAGGAGTTACTCATTTAACAGTCTACCAGTATCCTTTGACTTCACACACAAATTGCCCCTTGGTGTCTAATAGGCCCTGCTATTTCCCCATTTGTTCTCTTCCCCTTGATATGCTTGCAGAATATCTTGGGAATCTCCCTAATCTTGCCTGCCAGTATTTCTTTTTCTATGCTCCCTCGATCTCCCAATTGTGTTCTTAAATAGCCTCCTGCATTATCTATGCTTCTCTATGGCCTCTATTGTTTTGCTCCCTTTATACATCTTCTTCTTTATCTGTATCTGTACACATCCAGTATTTCTATGAGCTTGTTGCTCCTACATTTTACCCGAAAGGGAAAATGTTGTTGCTGTACTCTCCCCAGGATCTTTGTGAATGGTTCCTACTGTTCTGCTGTAGCTTCACACTCAATAACAGTCTATTTGGACCAGATCCTGTTTTTTTTAAAATAAGACCTGCCTTACCTCAATCCAAACCCTTTTTGCATTGGACTGGAGCAAGGCAGATTTTATTAAAACATAGCATAATCTGGCCATAGTAGATGGGAAACAGCTAGGTAAAATCTACAGCAAAACAGGGGGATGCATTCAAAATGGAGTTAGCAAGGTTACAGGCCCAACACGCTCCCTGTCAGGTGAAATACAGAAACAATCCCAAAGAATCCACATATTGAGGGATATTCAGGACTGGATAAAAAGGATGAGAAGCATGTAACAGGTACAAAAGAAGTAAATCAATGAAGGCCTGAGTGTAGAAAGGAGGGGCTTGGGGGCAACAGGCATCACCTGACTGCAACTAGGATAGCAAGCACACCAAGAGGAAAGAGGGTAACTAAGTAAAGAATGTGTCCTATTAAAGACCAAAGGAGCAATCTATGCATGGAGCTGGAGGTCAGTGCTCCAGTGTCAAACAAGCACTTCACATCTGCCTTCAATTTGGAGGAGGAAGGGGCACAGAATTCAGGAAGAGCAATTGCAAGTTTCTTGAGCTGTTTGACATAGGGAGTATGAGGAGGCATTGAAGGTTTTAGCAGGCGTACAAGTAGACAAACTCCCAGGTCCGGATAAACTGAATCCCAGGCTAGTGGAACATTGTTTTAACATTAGGGGTCATCCTTTTAGATTAGAGGTAAGGAGAATTATTTCTCTCGGGGGTGTCTGCCTCAGAAGACAGTAGAGTCATAGAGTCATAGAGATGCACAGCATGGAAACAGACCCTTTGGTCCAACCCGTCCATGCCGACCAGATATCCCAACCCAATCTAGTCCCACTTGCCAGCACCTGTCCCATTTCCCTCCAAACCCTTCCTATTCATCTATCCATCTAAATGCCTCTTAAATGTTGCAATTGTACCAGCCTCCACCACATCCTCTGGCAGCTCATTCCATACACGTACCACCCTATGCATGAAAAAGTTGCCCCTTAGGTCTCTTTTATATCTTTCCCCTCTCACCCTAAACCTATTCCCTCTAGTTGTGGACTCCCCGACCCCAGGGAAAAGACTTTGTCTATTTATTCTATCCATGCCCCTCATAATTTTATAAACCTCTAGAAGGTCACCCCTCAGCCTCCGATGCTCCAGGGAAAACAGCCCCAGCCTGTTCAGCCTTTCCCTATAGTTCAGATCCTCCAACTCTGGCAATATCCTTGTAAATCTTTTCTAAACCCTGTCAAGTTTCACAACATCCTTCCGATAGGAAGGAGACCAGAATTGCATGCAATATTCCAACAGTGGCCTAACCAATGTCCTGGACAGCCGCAACATGACCTCCCAACTCCTGTACTCAAAATTCTGACCAATAAAGGAAAGCATACCAAACGCCTTCTTCACTATTGTATCTACCTGCGACTCCACTTTCAAGGAGCTATGAACCTGCACTCCAAGGTCTCTTTGTTCAGCAACACTCCCTAGGACCTTACCATTAAGTGTACACCTGATCAGGTCCTGGGGATTTATCCACTTTTATGCATTTCAAGACATCCAGCATTTCATCCTCTGTAATATGGACATTTTTCAAGATGTCACCATCTATTTCCCTACATTCTATATTTTTCATGTCCTTTTCCACAGTTAATACTGTTGCAAAATACTCATCTAGTATCTCCCCCATCTTCTGCGGATCCACACAAAATGTATGTTATATGCAAATAGTTTGGTTTATTCTGTTTTATCTTCATTTTTTTCAAAGTAAATCTGTTTTGTTGTTAAACTGGAAGCTGCGCCATTGCATGTTTGCGTTTCAGTGAAAGATTGCTTCTTTAAAACCAAGTAAACAAAATACAATCTATCAAGCCAGATTTCAGCCTGGGATCTGACATGTCTGGCAATAATATCTGCTGGGAACATGATATTCCAAAATATCCTGTTAAATGCCTGCTACTGTATCTCTGTTGAACTATCCCCTAGCCCAGTAAGTTAGTTTGATTTCTACTAACTCAATTATCATGCCCACATACAACATTTCTGTAACAGTGTTCCAATGAGCCTCAACAGAAGCTCGAAGAACAAAGAACAAAGAAAATTTACAACCCAGGAATAGGCCCTTCGGCCCTCCAAGTCTGAACCTATCCAAATCTACTGTCTAAATCTGTCGCCCAATTCCTAAGCATCTGTATCCCTCTGCTCCCCACCTACTCATGCATCTGTCCAGATGCATCTTAAATGAATCTACCGTGCCTGCCTCTACCACCTCTGTTGGTAACATGTTCCAGACACCCACCACCCTGTGTGTGAAGTACTTGCTGCAAGTATCTCCCTTAAACTTTTCACCTTTCACCTCTCATTATTGAATCTTTCACCCTGGGAAAAAAGCTTATCTCTATCCACCCTGTCTATACCCTTCATGATTTTGTAAACCTCAATCAGGTTCCCCTCAATCTCCTTTTTTCTAGTGAAAACAAACCTAACCTACTCAACTTCTGGATTAGTGGTGCTGGAAGAGCACAGCAGTTCAGGCAGCATCCAAGGAGCAGCCTTGGATGCTGCCTGAACTGCTGTGCTCTTCCAGCACCACTAATCCAGAATCTGGTTTCCAGCATCTGCAGTCATTGTTTTTACCTAACCTACTCAACCTCTCTTCATAGCTAGCACCTTCCATACCAGGCAACATCCTTGTAAATTTTCTCTGCATCCTCCCAAAGCATCTACCTCCTTTTGGTAACGTGGTGACCATAGTTTCAAAATGCGGCCAAACCAATGTTTTGTAGAATTTTAACATGACTTGTGAGCACTTATACTCAATACCCCGTCCAATGAAGGCAAGCATACTTGCCTTCTTGACCACTCTATCCACCTGTGCAGCAACCTTCAGGATACACTCCCAGATCTCTCTGCCCATCAACTTTTCCCAAGGCTCTTCCATTCATTGTATAAGTCGCTCTAGAATTAGACTTGCCTAAAAGCATCACCTCACATTTGTCTAGATTGAACTCTATCTGCCACTTTTCCGCCCAACTCTCCAGTCTATCTATCTTCCTGTATTCTTTGACAGTTCCTTATGCTTTCTGCTATTCCAGCAATCTTCATGTCATCTGCAAGCTTGCTGATCATACCAACAATGCCCTCTTCCAGATCATTTATGTATATCACAAACAACAGTGGCCCCAATACTGACCCCTGTGGAACACCACTGGTCACCTTTCTCCATTTCGAGAAACTCCCTTCAACCACTACTCTCTGTCTCCTGTTGCTCAACCAGTTCTTTATCCACCTAGCTAGAACACCCTGCACATCATGTGACTTCATTTTCTCTATTAGTTTACCATGGGGAATCTTAACAAACGCCTTATTAAAGTCCATGTATATGACATCAACAGCCCTTTAGAGTCTGATTCCAACCTTCCATTTACCCATTCTATCTCCTCTATCTATTCATCTCTCCCCTCTCCACCCCCCACTTCGAAACTAGCATAAATAGCCAGTTTTCTCTCGCCATTAACAGTTCTGATGAATAGTCACCAGATGGAATTTCTCCAGCAATTTCTGTTTCTGTTTCCAGCAGTTTCTGTTTCGGATCTCCAGCATTTGCAGTTTTTTTCTTATTATTTACATCCATATAGCTGCTTTATTTAGGTTTAACAACGAGTCTTAGATCTAATTTCTCCCTTCCAAACTGAATATAAAATCAAATCACATTGTTATCGCTGTTATCTAGAGGTGCCTCAAGTCTGAGATTGCTAAATTAACCCTGTCAGATTACACATTGTTAGTAGCTTTATAAGCTGCTCTCTGGTCAGTTCGAGAAAGAGCTGCTCTGCAAAATTATCTGAAAAGCAATATATGAACTCTCCATTCAGGTTACGACTGCCAATTGATTTCTGCACTTCATATGTGGATTAAATTTACCCATGATTATTTGCTATCCTCTTGTTATAAATACCCAATATTACTTTTTATATACTTTGTTCCATATTGTGGTTACAGATAAGGGCCTATTGACTATTCCTATCAGGGAATTCTTTCTCCCACTATTACTCATCTCCACCCAAACTGAGTCTACAATCTGAGATCCTGAACACAGGTCATGTTTAACTGTTGCACATTTGCTATGCTTGATCAACAGTGCTATTCGTCACCTTTACCTAGTTTCTTATTTTACATGATTGTCATATACCCTGCAATGTTCATGTTGTCTTATAGCCACATCTCTGTAATGGCTATCAAATTATATTTATTTACTTCAACTTTCAAAATCAATTTGTTTGCTTAATTTAAAATGTTATATACATTCAGATACAAAATATTTGGTTTTAGGTGGATTCGCTATGCTACGTTGCTACTTAACGTCCTGCAGTCTAGGTGAGTTAGTCATCGTAAATGTGGGATTATGGGTAGTCGCTGAATCTCGGTAGGATGATTGGAGGATCGGTGCAGACTTAGTCACATTCTGATGTCCCTGATCACTAACTGAGTGTGAATTACTTAATCTCCCAGGTGTGACTGCCTCCTGAAACAAAGCGTCCAGGTAACTCTCCCCCTCCCGGATGTGTCGCAGTGTTTGAAGCTCAGATTCCAGATCAACTCTGGTCCGGAGTTTTTCCAACACCCAACACTTGCTGTAGATGTGGTCACTGCCATTCACAATGGGATCAGCCAGCTCCCACATCATACAGTCACAGCACATCACCTGTCCAGCCATCTCTGCTTAGTTAATTACTTTATTACTTTGTATAGGTTTGATTTAAAATACTTTCTGATACCGCTCTGCTATAGTCTTTTTCTAAAAACCAATTAATAGATAAACCATAAAAAGTAATTTTTTAGCCATTCACTGATAAAGAAATAGAAAATCCTTACCTTAACAAACCAGAGTCCTATTTTTGGTTAGAGGACGAGGGTGGGGGGGGGGGCCACGGTGGGAGACACAAGTGTAGTGTCTTGGGTTCAGCCACTGCCCAGATATATTACCGGCAGTCCCCTGGTCGTCGCTCCTGCTCTTCCTACTTATTAACTAGGTTAGAGGAAGAGGGCGGGTGGGAGAGACTACAGTAGTAGAGTCTCGGGTTTAGCCGCCTTGCTGATATATATGGCCACTGCTTTCCTTCCCGGCTGCCCCTCCGGTCCACGTCACTTCCTCCACTGCTCCCGCTCCTTCTCTGCTGCTTCTCGCACTTAAAGTGGCCTTTGGAGTCGAAGGGTGAGTATTTATACTCAGTGTTTATCTTCCCAGCTGCCCTTCTGGTCTCCGTCACTTCCTCCGCTGCTCCCGCTCCTTTTGTGAAAGCGAAAAACACCGCTGCCTACTACCGGTAAGTAATTTTAATAAAAACTGCCTTACCTTATCTGCAGTCTTCCGAGTTCATCCTACCTCCTCTGCTGCTTGCACTTAAAAAATCCTGATAGTGTGAAGGCGAGGCTAGCTGGTGACTGAAGATATTGAGGCACTGGTCAAGACAAAAGGAGGTAAATGTCAGGTATAGACAGTTGGAATCAAGTGAATCCCTTGAGGAATAGTGGTGGTAGGAATACACATAAGAGGAAAGCCAGAAGAGCAAAACAAAACATGAGATAGCTTTGGTAGATAAGGTTAAGAAGAAAATAAAGAGATTTTACAAGTATATTAAGAGGAAAAGAATACCTATGGAGGGAATAGAGCCCCTTAAAGATCAACAAGGTCATAAGACGTAGGAGCAGAAATTAAGCTATTCAGCCCATCGAGTCTGCTTTGCCATTCGATCATGGCTGATACGTTTCTCAACCCTCATCTCCTGCCTTCTCCTCATAACCATTGATCCCCTTGATGATCAAGAACCTATCCATCTCAGTCTTAAATACACTCAATGACCTGACCTCTATTGAATCCCATAAATTCACCACTCTCTGACTGAAGATGTTTCTCCTTATCTCTGTTCTAAAAGGTCTTCCCTTTACTCTAAGGTTGAACCCCTTGGGTCCTAGTCTTTCCTACCAATGGAAACAGCTTGCGAGCATCTATTCTGTCTGTTTCAATTAGATTTCCCCCCACCCCCATCCTTCTAAACTCCATTGAGTATAGACCTAGGGTCCTCAAACATTCCTCATATGTTAAGCTTTTCATTCCTGGGACCATTCTCATGAACCTTCTCTAAACATGCTCCAGGGCCAGTACATCCTTCCTGGGGGCCTAAAACTGTGCATAATACTCCAAATGTGACCTGACCAGAAGTACATCCCTGCTTTTATATTCAAGTCCTCTCTAAATAAATGCCATCATTGCATTTATCTTCCTAACTACTGACTCAACCTGCAAGTTTACCTTGAGAGAATCCTGGACTAGAACTCCCAAGTCTCTTTGCACTTCAGACTTCTGAATTTTCTCCCCATTTTGAAAATAGTCCATACCTCTATTCTTCCTACCAAAGTGCACGACCTCACACTTTGCCACGTTGTACTCCATCTGCCACTTCTTTGCCCACTCTTCTAAACTGTCCAAATCCCTCTGCAGCCTCCCCACCTCCTCAATGCTACCTGTCCCTCTGCCTATCTTTGTATCATCTGCGAACATAGCCATAATGCTCTCAGTTCTTTCATCTAGATCGTTAGTGTATAAAGTGAAAAGTTATGGTCCCAGCACTATGCCTTGCAGAACACCACTTGTCACCAGCTGCCATTCTGAGAAGAACCTTTTATCCCCGCTGTCTGCTTCCTGCCAAACAGCCAAGCTTCTATCAGCCAAGCTAGCACCTTGCCTCCAACATGGGCCCTTATCAGTCAGTAACCTCCTGTGTGACATCTTGTCAAAGGCCTTCTTGAAGTTCAGGTAGGTAACATCCATTGGTTCTCTTTGGTCTAACCTGCTCGTCACTTAGAGTTATGGAGATATACAGCACAGAAACAGACCCTTCGGTCCAACTTGTCCACGCTGACCAGATATCCCAATCTAATCTAATCCCATTTGCCAGTGCTTGGTCTATATCCTTCTAAACCATCCTATTCATATATCCATCCACGTGCCTTTTAAATGCTGTAATTGTACCAGCCTCCACCACTTCTTCTGGCAGCTCATTCCATGCATGCACCACCCTCTTCATGAAAAAGTTGCCATTAGGTCCCTTTTAAATCTTTTCTCCTCAAAGAATTCTACTAGATTTGTCAGGCATGGCCTCTATACATTTCCAAGTATTCAGAAATCTCATCCTTCACGATGGATTCCAAGATCTTACTCACAACTAAGGTAAGGCTAATTGGTTTGTAATTTGCCATCTTTTGCCTTACTTCCTTTTTAAACAGGAGTGTCTTGATAGTGACTATCCAGTCCCTGGGACTGTCCCTGATTCTAGCGACTCCTGAAAGATCATCACTAATGCCTCCATTATCTCTTCAGCTATCTCCCTTAGAACTCTGGGATGTAGTCCATTGGTCCAGATAATTTATCTACCTTCAAGGCATTCATTTTTTTAGGCACCTTCTCCTTGGTAATGGTCAACATACTCAGCTCTGCCCCCTTGCTCACTTGAGTTTTTGGGAGATTACTCATGTCTTCTCACTGTAATTATTCAGTTTCTCAGCATTTCCTTGCTCCCCATTACAATCTCTCTAGCAGCATTTTCCACTTTTGCTTCTCTTTTATCCGATATATCTCTAAAGAAACTCTTACACTCTTCCTTTATATTACTAGCTAGCTTACCCTCATATTTAATCTTGTCCCTCCTTATTTCTTTTTTTTGTTTCCCTCCATTGGTTAGCTTCCAAATCCATTGGTTTCCCATTGTCCTTTGTCACATTATTCAGAGTATTCAGCAAGAATGGATATCCCTGCAATTTCACTTTTGTTCTTATGCTATCCCTGACTTCCCTAGACAGCCATGGTTGCCTCATCCTCCCTCTACCATGTTTCTTTTCCCTCGGGTGAATCTCTGCTGCATCTCCTGAATTATTCCCAGAAACTCCTGCCATTGCTGTTCCACCGTCTTTCCTGTTAGGCTCCTCTCCCAGTCAATTCTATCCAGCTCCTCCCTCATGCCTCTGTGGTTGCCTTTTTTCAGCTGTAATACCATTATCTCTGATTCTATCTTCTCCCTCTCAAATTGCAGAATAAATTCAATCATCATGGATACGTTCACCGAGCTGGGAAGTTGATTTGCAGATGTTTCATCCCCTGTCTAGGTGACATGTTCAGTGCTTTAGAGCGTCCTGTGGAGCACTGCTGTACTGTGTCCTCTGGAATTTATTTGGTTCCATTTCTACTGCTTCTGGTAGCTCATTGTAGCCGTCAATATATTGGGTCCAGGTCAATGTGCTTGTTCATGGAGTCCGTGGTTGAGTGCCATTCTTATAGAAATTCTCCAGCTGTCCTCTGTTTAGCTTGTCTTATGATCTTTGTGTTGTCTCAGTCAAATTTGTGGGGCGGCACAGTGGCACAGTGGTTAGCACTGCTGCCTCACAGCGCCTGAGACCCGGGTTCAATTCCCGACTCAGGCGACTGACTGTGTGGAGTTTGTACGTTCTCCCCGTGTCTGCGTGGGTTTCCTCCGGGTGCTCCGGTTTCCTCCCACAGTCCAAAGATGTGCGGGTCAGGTGAATTGGCCATGCTAAATTCCCCGTAGTGTTAGGTCAGGGGTAAATGTAGGGGAATGGGTGGGTTGCGCTTCGGCGGGTCGATGTGGACTTGTTGGGCCGAAGGGCCTGTTTCCACACTGTAAGTAATCTAATCTAATCTAATCATCTGTGTGTATCAGGATTAGAGTGTTGCTGGAAATGCACAGCAGGTCAGTCAGCATCTGAGGAGCAGGAAAATCGACGTTTCAGGCAGGAGCCCTTCATCAGGAATCCTGCCCAAAATGTCGATTTTCCTGCTTCTTGGATGCTGCCTGACCTGCTGTGCATTTCCAGCACCACTCTAATCTTGATTCTAATCTCCAGCATCTGCAGTCCTCACTTTTGCCTCATCTGTGTGTATGCCTACTAGGGGTAGCTGATCATGGCGTTTAGTGGCTAGTTTGTATTCGTGGATGTGGATTGCTAGTTGTCTACCTGTTTGCCCTTGTGTTTCGTGCAGTCTTTGCATGGAATCCAACAATGTAAATTGTGTTAGCCTTGCAATGATGGATATAGGGATTTTTGTTCTGGTGAGTTGTCTGAGTGTGGCAGTCGGTCTATGGACTGTCATGAGTTTGAGTGGTTGGAGAAGTCTGGCTGTCAGTTCTGAGACTTTCTTCATGTAAGATAGCGTGGCTAGTGAGTTAGGTCGTGGCATGTCCTCGTCTCGTTATTTGTCTGTTAGGCATTTGCGGATGTAATTGCAGGGATATCCATTCTTGTTGAATAGTCTGTAGAGATCTTCTTCTTCTTCTTCCCTTGGTAGGCCAGGAGTGCCGCAGTGTGTTGCAGCCCTTTTGAACAGGGTCCTAATGCAGCTTCTCATGTGTGTGTTCAGCTAGTTGCTGTTCTAATTCAGGACCTGGTTGGTGTGTCTGGCTTTCCTGTACATTTTTCTGGTGCATTCACCATTCTGCGTTCTTTGTACCATCACATCCAGGAATGGGAGTTGATTGTTGGTTTCCTCCTGTCTCATAAATCTGATCCCTGTGAGTATGTGTGTTCTCAATTTCTGTTCTCTTAATGGTAGCACAAGTGTCATTTATGTATCTGATCCATAGTTTGGGTTGGATTTGTGGTAGGGCTGTTTGTAAATTAAATCATAGTATGATCACTGCCTCCTAAGGGTTCCTTCACCTTAAGCTCTCTCTAAAAGTCTGCCTCATTGTACAACACTAAATCCAGTATTGCCTGTTTCCTAGTGGGCTCCACTACAAACTGCTCCAAAAGGCTATCTCATAGACATTCTACAAATTCCTTTTCTCAGAATTCACTCCCAACCTGATTTTCCCAGTCCATTTGCATATTGAAATCCCCCATGATCACTGTAACTTTGCCTCACCCAAACATCTTTTCCAACTCCTGGTTATCTTGCGCCCCAGCTCTTAACTACTGTTCGGAGGCCTGTACATAACTCCAACTATGGTTTTTTTACCTTTGCGGTTTCTCAATTCTACCCACACAGATTCTACACCATCTGACCCTACTTTGTTTCTTACTATTGATTTAATTCCATTTCTTACTAATAAGACAACTCCCACCGCTCTGCCCATCTGCATATCCTTTCAATAGGATGTATATCCTTGGTTATTCAGCTCCCCATCCTAATCCCCTTGCAGCCACATCTCTTTAATGCCCACCATATATACTTGCCAATTTCAATCTGCACCACAAGCTCATTTACCTTATTTATTATACTGCGTGCATTCAGATATAATACCTTCAGCCCTGTATTAACAATCCTTCTTCTCATTGTCATTTGTCCAGTGTGCTTCAAGTTTGATTGCTAATCTTTTCCATACTCTGTCCTATTTGTGTCTATGCTGGACACTTAAATAACTTCTCTCGAATTCTACTCCCTTACCTCCTCCTTTAATTTGGGTTTCATAATTTATCCTGTAACTGAACCCTCCCACCCCACTACCACCCCCATTTAGTTTAAAGCCCTGTCTACAGTTATGCAATTCACTGGGAGTCTAGTCCCAGCACAGTTCGGATGAACACTGTCCCATAGGAACAGGTCTCTTCTTCCCCAGTACTGCTGTTAGTGTCTCATGAATTCTCCCACACCAATGTTTGGGCCATGCATTTACCTGCTTAATCTTTTGGCTCTGTGCCAATTAGTTCATGGCTCAGGTTGTAATCCAGAGATTATTACCTTTCTGGTTCTGCTTTGTAATTTAGCTCCTGGCTGTTCATATTCCCTTAGCAGAACCTCTGCCCTAGTTTTATCTATGTCATTGGTACTTCTGTGGACCACGACCACTGGATCTTTACCCTCCCATTTCAAGTTCCTCTGAAGTCCAGATTAGATATCCTGAATCCGAGCACCAGGCAGACAACACAATCTTCGGGACTCTCAATCCTTGTTATAGAGGACAGTATCTATGCCTCTAATTATACTATCCCCAATTACAACAAAATTTCTCTTCTATCCCTCCATTTGAATGGTTCCCTACACTACATTGCTATGTGTGGAATCACAGGAGATGGATGAGATCTCAAATGAATATTCCACATCACTGTTTACTGTGGAGAAAGACATGGAAGTTAGGGAACTCAGAAAATAAATAGAGATGTCTTGAAAATTGTCCACATTACAGAAAAGGAGGTGCTGGAGATCTTAAAATGTGTAAATCCCAGGACCTGATCAAGTGCATCCCTGGACATTGTAGGAAGCTAGGGAAGAATGTGTGGGGCCCCTAGCAGAGAAATTTTATCATAGAGAGCCATGGATGAGGTGCCAGAAGACTGGAGCGTGGCTAATGTTTTGCCATTATTTAAGAAAGCCAGGGAACCACAGATCAGTAAATCTGACTTCAATCATGGGCAAGTTGTTGGAGGAGATTCTAAGGGACAGGATCTACATGCATTTGGAAAGGTAAGGACTGATTAGGGATAGTCAGCATGGCTTTGTGTGTGGAAAATCATGTTTCACAAACTTGATTGAGATTTTGAAGAGATGACCAAGAAACTTGATGAAGAGTGATAGCATCCACATGGATTTTAGCAAGTCCTTCAACAAGGTTCCACATGGTAAGTAAGGGTAGATCAAATGGGATCCAGGTAATACTAGCCAATTGGATTTTAAAAATTGGCTTGGTGGTAGGAGACAGAGGGTGGTGGTGGGGGTTGTTGTTCAGACCGAAGGCCTGTAACCAATGTGCTGCAAGGATCAGTGCTGGGTCTACTGCTGTTTGTCATTTACATAAATGATTTGGATGAGAATATAGGAGACATGATTAATAAGTTTGCGGATGACACCAGAATTGGTGGTGGAGTACTCAGTGAAGAAGTGTACAATGGAATCTTGTGCAAATGCGTCAGTGGACTGATGAATGGCAGATGGTGTTTAATGTGAATAGCTGCAAAGTATTGCATTTTGGCAAGACATACCAGGGAAGGACTTATACAGTTAATGGTAGGACCCTAGGGAGTATTATTGAACACATAGACCAAGGGGTGCATGTGCATAGTTTCTTGAAAGTGGTGTCACAGGTAGACAGGGTGGTGAAGAAGGTGTTTAGAAGGGTTGCCTTCATCGGTCAAAGCATTGAGTATAGGAGCTGGGATGTAATGTGCAGCTGTACAAGACATGGTAAGGCCACATTTGGAGTACTGCATTAGGGTCACGCTGCTAACAGAAGACCATAAGACCATAAGAAGGATGTTATTAAACTGGAAATGGTGCAAAAAAGATTTATAAGCATGTCACCAAAACTGGAGAGTTTGAGTTATAAAGAGAAGTTGAATAGGCTGCGACGTTTTTTAACTGAAGCACAGTAGGCTGAGGGATGACCTTGTGTTGCTGGAAAAGCGCAGCAGCAACACATTTTCAGCTCTGATCTGCAGTCCTCACTTTCTCCCTGAGGGATGACCTTATAAAGGTTTAAAAAATTATGAGGGGTATAGATAAACTGAATACCCAAGATATTCTCCTTACGGAGGGGAGTTCAAATTTACAGAGCATAGGTTTAAGGAGTGAAGGGAAAGATTTTAAAAAGAGACCTGAGGGGCAACAGAGGATGGTGCGTATACAGATTGAGCTGCCAGAGGAAGAGGTAGAGCCGAGCACTTAAAACATTTAAAAATGTTTGGACAGTTACTTGGATAGGAAATGTTTAGAGGAATATGGCCTAAATTTGGGCAAATGGGACTAGTTCAGTTTAGGAAATATCACCATTCCTCCAATGTCGTTGGAACAAAACCCTGGAATTTCCATGTGGCATTGTAAGTCCACCTTCAGCACGTGATCTGCACTGATTCAAGAAGACAGCTCATTACAACCTTCTCTAGGCAATTATGGATGGACAACAAATCCTGGCCCAGCTAATGATGCTCTTGTGCCACAACAAAGAAAAAAATCCTTGATTAACAGACCATCACAGTCCTGTAATAACATTTGAAATTCGTTTGAAAAGCTCATACACCAAAATAAAGAATGCAATTTGAATAATTATTCTCTTTAGAAATGCATGTAAATGTCAGAAGATAAATAAGCTCATGATTTCTTGAATGGCTGTGTAAACAACCCTGCTGAGCATTTTGGTTTAGCGATTTGCAAGATATTGAAATCATCAAACTAGTCTTCCTCTGAACAACTGAATAAACAAAATGTCACTGAATAGAAAATAAGAGATTCTGAGACATTCAAAAACCTCAGATATCTGTAAGAACCAACCCAAGATTTCCAAAAAGAGAGATAAAATAAACTTCAAGATTAACTAGCAAATAATATCAAAATGGACAGCAAGATCATCTTTAAATATATAAAAATATAAATAAAATGGATAATAGGGAACATAAATGCAAAGTTGGCCTTTACCTCAAAGGAAATGGAGAATAAAAGTAGGGAGGTTTTGCCAAAATTGTAAAAGGCACTAGTCAGACTATAACTGGAATAGTGTGAACAGTTTTTGTCCCCTTATCTAAAGTAAGATACACTAGCATTGAAGGCATGTCGAGAGAAAGTTCATTAAGCTGATACAGTAAGACTACTTTGTAAGGAGAGACTGAGTAGTTTGAGCCTGTACTTGTTGGAATATACCATATTGAAACTTACAACATTTTTAGGGGACTTGACAAGGTAGATGCTGAAAGATTGTTTCCATTTGTAGAAGAGTCTAGGACCAGAGAGTATAACCTCAGAATAAGAAGTTACACTTAAACGACTGATTTGAAGGGGAATTTCTTCTTTCAGAGGGTTCTAAGTTTGTGAAATTCTTTAACACAGAGACCTGTTGAAACTGGGTCATTAAGTATATTCAAGACTTGGATATACAGATTTTTAATCAATAAAGAAATTATGGGGAAATGACAGGAAATTGGAATTGTGGATTATCAGTTCAGCTATTGTTATGGACCAGGCCAGTCCCCTCAAAACATTTCAAGAAAGTAGCCCAGGATTTAATTTTGCTAGTTGTTTTAATCAGCTATAATATGGATATTCCAGGAGGGATGCAGCTGGTCAAACCACTTAGTTTTAAACAAAATGGAATTTACTTACAAGATTACCAAATAAAAGACAAACAAAAAAGAACAGACTACTGAACAACTTAACCTATCCGGAAACCCAACAGATCATTCCACCTTATTGATGCTGTTCTCAATACTTGCAACAATCCCCATAAAAACCCCTTCGCACAAAAAGAAAAATCAAACACAGGTCTTACAGGAGAAATGTTAGAGACAGGGTCAGCGTGGACCTGCTTCTTTGGGTCCAGCAGCTTCACATCTGCCTGACTGCTTTCAGTGAACAGCCAGACTGCCAAACCAAATCAAACCAGAGAAAAGCTGAGCTGGAAGAACTGGCCACTTCCTTTTCATTGTACAAGTGTTTTTTTTAAACTTAAAAGCCTTTTGCCTCAGAAAGTATCTGTTAGCTATAATCAAACTGGCCCTAAAACTCTTCAAAACTAGACTTTTCAGAGCTTGTGTCTTTTACAGACTGTCTGAAAAAAAAAGCCAAGGACTACATAACCTTGTTAAATGGGCAGCATTATCACAGTATGATTGCATTGATCAGCAGAGCAGACATAATGAATTAAATGGTGTATTTCTGCTTTTATGACTAATGGTTTTCTAGTTATTTAATGGTCACTTAGCTTTACAAATCACAGAATTCTCATTATTCACTTCCACAAGTGCCCGCAATGTTGAGACAGCAACCTGTGGACTTGTGGCTGCCTGTTTTCTTGTGCTAATGAAAATTGATGACATTGGTAATATGACAGTTCAAGGCCTTGCCTGCCATTTTAAAAGACGGAAGTGGGTACTACAGATGCTGGAGATTAGAGTGGTGCTGGAAGAGCACAGCAGGTCAGGCAGCACTCAAGGAGCAGGAAAATTGGCATTTCTGGCAAAAGCCATTCATCAGGAATGGTAATTCTTTCCTGATTAAGAGCTTTTTGCCCAAAATGTCGATTTTCCTGCTCCTCGGATACTGCCTGACCTGCTGTGCTGTTCCAGCACCACTCCAATCTTGACTGCCATTTTTAAAGCCCACACAATGCACTTTGCCCCTTTGTCAGAAGAGGAAAATCTGTCCTGGTGTTTCAGTACATAGCCAAGCTCTCCTTGGCAATGCCTCCCAAACGGGTAACCTCAATTTTCAAAAGGCAGTTTGCACATGAAGACACCATACCTTCAATTATCCCACCCTTGTAAATATGCTGTTGTTTCTTCATTGCTACTGCAACTCCCCATCTCATAGCATTGTGGGATTATCACCACACAATCACAGTTCAAAACGATGACTCAAAGTCAAAAAGGAATGGGTAATATATTGTGGTATTACCAATTGCACTAACATCTCATGAAATAATTTTAAAAAAACACATTTTCAGAAAATGTCCCTTTAGAATTAAATCTTGGCTGAAGCATTCTTCTGACATGCTGATATTGAAACATTTGGAGGCACACCCATATGTGCAATGCTTTAGCACCTTCTTTCAGCTGTGAACATCATTACAGAATGGAAATTGTTGGAGATCAGACATATCTAGCATCTGCTTGCAGTTTACTAGCTAATAAACAATCTATCAAGTTAAGTGCTGTTAGCTAGGTAGTTCAGCACAAGCCTCAAGAGAAAATGATTCAATCCATTGTAAATTGGGGTTCTACACTCTACAACCTTCATACAATACTTCAAGAAGAACAAAATGTCCTAAGTGTGAACTGTGTTTATCAAAACTGTTTTTTGGTAATAACTGCATAGATTTGACCACTGGTAGAAACATATTTCTACTAGGATTGCATAGATAATTAAATAGAATTGGATTAGGAAAGCATTTTGGCACATCTTAATATACATTAAAGCCCTGTATTTCCCTCCATCACAGCACTTCACTGTCTCTTAAATGATACAAGTACTTTTTTTTAGATTACTTTTTAGATTACTTACAGTGTGGAAACAGGCCCTTCGGCCCAACAAGTCCACACCGACCCGCCGAAGCGCAACCCACCCATACCCCTATTACCTAACACTACGGACAATTTAGCATGGCCAATTCACCTGACCTGCACATCTTTGGACTGTGGGAGGAAACCGGAGCACCCGGAGGAAACCCACGCAGACACGGGGAGAATGTGCAAACTCCACACAGTATTGATCAATTCCTGCATTACAATTTTTCAGACATTAATCTCTATTTTTACTTATTCCCATCAATTAAACATAAGGGAATATATAGTTTTTTCTTTCTGGATTAGAAACTGGGCTGGAAGTTGGACACTGTTATATAGCCAAAATCCCGGGTGAGGTTTGCAATACAGAACAATGAAATGATGCACATTATTTAGTTGTGCATAGCAATGTTGAAATAGAGAGATCAATACATTATTGAGTCAGAGTAGCACTAGAAGTTTTGAGTTAAGGCAGTTAAGGTTTTCTGATGTCAGTAGATTAGTCCAGCTGCAGTTTGTTACAAATGTGTTTATGCAGAGCAGCCAGAGTAATCCAGAAGTTTGAGAACAGAAAACATGGTTATAATTTAAAATTTTTGGCTAAGCCTGAGTTGCATTGAGTTATTTAGAGAGTTTCTCGTTGTGAAGCTTAGTGAGTTCTCAAGCCATAACTGACCAAACTTGCTGTATAAACAACCTACATCACTGTTATGGTATCCACCACAACCATCTGTCATGTGCTGTCCTCAGAACAACTCACCACTCAGGGGATATCCACCAAAAGACCAGCAGCCCTTGCACCCAAGCTATCTTTAAAACGTTACTGTGCACCTGAATGAGCACTAGCTTTTTAAAGCTACCCTTCCTGCACGTCTCTGAAAGATATCAGGAAAGGGGAAGATAGCACTGCAATTCTTGTCAAAGGCATGTGTTATGAAGGTTTAAGGGGTACTGTACCTTTAAGAGAGTTGAAAGCTAGCGAGGACTTGGAGAGGCACAGAGAGTCGGGAACAAGATAACAATGTAATGCTTGGTCAGAACAGCTAACACTGGTTGGGTTGCTTTGAGATATAAAAAAAATTCAAATTTGGCCAATCAGTTTAAATTATGCCCCAAGATACCAAACTCCAATCAAGTTTGAATTTGGCATTTTGACAATATTAAAACAAACAAAATGATCCAATGTTTTAGGGTATAAGTATCAGACGCTTTGAACAGTTAGTCAGAGCGGCAAAGAGTGGCAAAGAGAACTGCCAAAAGACTAACAGATGTAGGTGGCTAGTAAGAACTCTCTGAGAGGTACCTGTCTGGAGAAGGAGTTTGCACAGAAAAAGACATCGATACCGACCTGGAGTGTAAATATACAGAGGCAGATACAAAGAGAAGGTTCGACAGTTGGCTGGTTTTGAAATTTGAATTTTTCTGTAAATCTTAATCAGGGGTTTTATTGGACCAGTATTGTAGAGGGGCAAGTAAAAGATAGGTTTAGATAAATGAGTTGTAAATACTTGTTAGTTAATTATTCTCTGTCAGACTTTAAAAATTAAAATTGTTAATTTTTGCTTTAAGTAGTGACTTTTGGGATAGTTCTTTCCTCTTGAATCTTCACAGATTACAATATGGGGTAAATTATTTCTGTGTTACAGGTTTAAATTAGCAGAGGAGTTTACCCCATATCATAACAGTTTGGGGCTTTCCGAGATTGGAACAGTTTTAGACAGATTTGAATAGATGTGAGCTACGAAAAAGCCCAGTAGATTTAAACATTTGCGGGTTAGTGTCCTAGATCTTGAAATAAAATGTAGGTGAGGCAATTTGTTTACTTTCGGTGATTCGTGGTTGATTAAATTAAAAGTGAAAGAATGGCTCTTAAAATTGCTAAAGAGGTTCTGTGATTTGAAGATGATTCTTAAATTTGCTAAGAAAATTTAGAAGGAAAGAAAAAGGCCATACTTTTAGAAATAGCAAAGAAATTGGATTTGGGTTTAACCAAGAACAAAAGTAAAGCTGAAATTGTAAGGGAATTACTCGAGCACTTAAGTGTATCAAAGAAACAGGCAAGTGCAATATGACAAAAGATTATGAAGATGTCAAACAGACTATTTTAAGTGCTTATAAATTGGTACCAGAAGCATATAGACAGCGGTTCAGAAACATAAAGAAGGAACCAGGTCAGACTTATTTTGAGTTCAAAAGAATAAACATTGTCATTTTGAAGGATGAGTACGAGCTTTAAAAATAGATAGGACCTTTGAGGCTCTAAGAGAGATTATTCTGCTGGAGGAGTTTAAAAATTCACTTCCAGAGATGGTAAGAATTCTTGTGGAGGAACAGAAAGGTTTAGGAAGTGAGAAGGACAGCAGAAGTAGCAGATGAATACATGTTAGTGCATAAGACAAGCTTCCAGCCACAATTTTGTTCCGTGAGGGATAGTAGTTGGGAGAAGCGGAAATCCTACACTATGAAAGAAAGAGTAGGGAACACTGGTATGATTTACCACAGGTTAAAAAAAGATGCCCAAGATGGTGGAAGGGAGGTGAATGGCCTCCAGTGTTGTCACTGTAAACCAGAAACTCAACGATTTTATGTGGATTATCGGACTATCCATTACAAAATCAGATTCATATCGAATTCTGAGATTGGAGGACTGTATTGAGAAATTTGGACCACCCAGTTACATCACCAAATTGGACTTACTGCGTGATTATTGGCAGGTACTTGTATCAGAGAAGGAGAGAGAAATTTCTGTGTTTGTGACCCCAAATGGGCTATATCAATTTAAAATGATGCACTTTGGAATGAAGAACGCACCCGCCACATTCCAAAGACTCATGAACAGAGTTGTGGCTGGGTTAACAAATTGTGCAGTCTATTTGGACGATGTAGTCTTTAGTAAGTCCTGGAAAGATCACATGGTACAGTTGGCAGACCTCTTTGAACGACTACAAGATGCAATACTGCTAATAACCTTAAACAAAACTGAATTTGTGAAAGCAGAGGTGATGTTCTTGGGACATAACATTGGTCATGGAAGGTTGACCCCACGGAATGCAAAGACAAAAGCCATCGAGGAATTTCCATGAACAACCTCAAAGAAAGAGGTGCTTCGATTTTTAGGACTCAGCGGATTCCACGGAAGTATGTTCCAAACTTCAGCAGTGTCGTGGCACCGATAACGGATTTGCTGAAGAAGAACACAAATTTTGGTGGACAGAACAATGCCAGCATGCATTCCATCATTTGAAAGCAATATTAACCGCCAAACCAGTTTTAGCTACACTAAACTTTTCGAAGACTTTCTATGTCACCATCAATACTAGTGACATCGGAGTTGGAGCAGTACTGCTACAGGAAGATAAGGATGGGATTGAACTGCCAGTTGGTTACTTTTCAGAGAAACTCAATATCCAGCAGAGGAAATACTCTGTGATTGAAAAAAGAACTATTGAGTTTGGTACTGGCCTTACAACATTTTAATGTGTATGTCATGAACAATGTGTCGGAGATGATTGTATACATGGATCACAATCTTATTACATTCTTAGAATTCTTTAAAGACAAGAATATGAGACTATTTCATTGGCATTTTATGTTACAGACTTTTAATTTAAAAATCATACATGTTGCAGGTCGTAAAAATGTAATAACAGATGCATTATCATAGAATTAAGTGATAAAATTTAGATGAGATTTATATCAATCCAATGGTGTGTGTGTATAGGAAGAAATTAAGCTGACCTTAGATTAAAGTCATCTGTATGTTATGGTGATATATTTAAAGAATAGAAATAAATGAAGCCATCTTTTATTTTGATGGTTCATTTTTTTTCTTAAGGAGGAGGTGTTATGAAGTGTAAGGGGTACTGTACCTTTAAGAGAGTTGAAAGCTGGCAAGGCCTTGGAGAGGCACGGAGAGTCCAGAACAAGGTAACAATGTAACGCTTGGTCAGAACAGCTAGCACTGGTTGGGTTTCTGAGAAACAAAAACAAATTCAAATTCAGCCAATCGGTTTAAATTATGACCTAAGATACCAAACTCGAATCAAGTTTGAATTTGGTATTTTGACAATACTAAAACCAATGAAATGATATGATGTAAGTTAGTCAGAGTGGCTAAGAGAACTACCAAAAGACCAACAAATGTAGGCAGCTGGTAAGAACTCCCTGAAAGGTACCTGTCTGGAGAAGGAGTTTGCACAGAAAAAAACATCAACACTTACCTGGAGAGCAAATCTACAGGGGAAGATACAAAGAGAATATTCAACAGCTGGCCGGTTTTGAAGTTTGAATTTCTCTGTAAATCTTAATTGGGGATTTTACCAGACCAGTATTGTAGAGGGGATGGTAAAATATAGGTTTAGATAAATAAGTTGTAAATAGTTGTTAGTTAATTATTCTTTGTTAGACTTTAAAAAATAAAATTGTTAATTTTTACTTTAAATAGTGATTTTTGTGATTGTTCTTTTCCTCTTGAATTTTCACAGACTACTGCACAGGAGAAATTTTTTCTGTGTTGCTGGTTTAAATTAGCAGAGGGGTTTACCCCATGTTGTAACACTTGGAGGTCCTTGTCAAAGGGGTGGTGCAAAGTACAAGCCAAGGAAACTATACCACCAGATCCTGGCTGCATGATCTGAGATCAATGCCGTACCATGGTCAGGAGAACCAGCCAACAGTGCTGTAAGAAGGTCAGTGACTTTCTACACTTGCCACACTCCTCGTCTGCCACCTCACATTCAATCTATCTTTGCTAATATACAAGCATCTTCCATGTAGGCATATGCCCTGACACTGACAACTCCCACACACCACTGGCCCTGCCTGGCCTCTGTGTTGTCTCCATACTCCCCCAGAACACCTCACCAGCTTTCAACCAACTTCTCCAGCACTAACAGCCATGCCATCCACCTTTACCTCATTCAATTCCTCCCTTTCTCTAATTACAGGAGAAAATAGCCAAAGAGGGCAGAATGTGCCTGCATGGTTGGAGAGAAGACCTACATTAGATTCCTTAGCCCCTATGAGGACAGAATCCTGGCACTAGCATGAAAAGACCAGGACTGCTTCTATGGGATGCAGAATTATTTATGTCTAATCATCTAAGTAAGTACCTATTTACTTCATACAACTCTCACATTAACCCCACTGTCAGTTGTATTCATTGCATGCTTATTCTAACCATTTTCATGTGTATCTTGCAGATGTAGCCAACATCTTCACCACTTCCATTGAGAAATGTCTAGCTTTACCAAAATCCATTTCCTGGCACTTTTATGGACCAACGGGTCAAGGCTTCAGAGGAAGCATCAGCAAGGCTGCCCCTTGCACTCCTCACTAGTCCAGATACCTACACATTAGTGGAAATGTTAGGCTGAGAATGTGCAACTATAGTCTGGTGAGTGACACACTATGAAAGCTTCACAGTTGGCTGAGGAAGGAACACCCCAGACCATTGCAACACAGAGAACTGCTGGAGACCAAATCTGCTCAGCTCTACGCTGAGAGGACCCTGTGCTGTCAGCTCTCAGGAACCTTATCTACATACATAGGGAAGAACAGCAGCTGCAGACTGGTATGTGGGAGACAATGGCCCTCACTGCCCAGAAATTTTTCACTTTGAACAAATTTCACTGCTTTGACTTTACAAAATGATTAGAGTGGTTCTGGAAAAGCACAGCACAGACAGCATCTGAGGAGCAAAAGCCCTTCAACAGGAATTAAAGCAGGGAGCCTCCGGGGTGGAGAGATAAATGGGAGGGGGTGGGGCTGGGAAGAAAGTAACCAAGAGTACAATAGGTGGATGGAGGTGGGGGTGAAGGTGATAGGTCAGAGAGGAGGGTGGAGCGGATAGGTGGGAAGGAAGATTGGCAGGTAGGAGCTGAGCTGGAAGGTTGGAACTGGGTAAGGTGGGGGAAGGGGAAATGAAGAAACTGGTGAAGTCCACTTAATGACTGTTAGTCTCTCCATTCAGTCCAAAATGACTTGGTCATATCATCAAGCATCACTTCATGGCCATAGATGAAGTTCCAAGGATAAATGTCTATATGAGTGTCTACTGCGTTATCTGGAAGAAAGAGGAGCATTAGGTCATGCTGACACCTATGATCTTCCTCGTACTACTCTTTTGTGGCCCCTGTGTCCAAGACTACCTGTCAATTAACTGTTCAGCAGTAAGATACCACACAAAGCAAGGGACAATGCATTGGGATACCCAGGCATTAGGGACAATGCAGGTCTGTGTCACCTATAAATTCACAGATATGTGTGCAATGTTCTTTCCCCTTAAAGGCCCTATTATCAGTGAGCCCTGCAGCTCCTTCCCTCACAAGTTGAATTATTTACCCTGCCCACTCTGAATGTGCATGCAGCCATTTTCTTCACCATTCAGCACTTTTGGTTTCCAGCACAGTGGAAGGCAACAGTGAGCTCTTTCGTAAGCGGCTTCCAACCTCCCAGTCAAAATGTTGATGAGTCCCTTAACATCCAAATTCCTTTCCTGTAGCCCTTCCCATAAACCCCATAGACCTCACACGTCCACAGGTAACCCTGTAAGCCATCTACATGTACCTGCCTACCTTTCCTCCCCAGCCTCTGGAATGTGAAGTGACTATGCCAAGTGTGGTCATTCACTACACTTTATTTGAACTGAGGTTGTTCCTACCTGTGGACAAATCTCCCTCCTGCATACACTCTTCTGAGCCATGCTCTATTGTATCCCCCTCACCTTTCAGATACTGTTGTTTCCCCTTAAAATTGTTATTCATCCTCCCTGCACCCCCCGTCCCCCCCACCACCACCACCACCTTGATGACTAATTCCCATACCAAATGCCACCTCTACCATCTCATCCCACAAAAACTCTTCTCCCTTATTTTCTGGGGACGGACCTGGTTGACTGACTGTGTTCCACCCAATAGACCTAACTGAATAGACAAGAAGTGCCCAGACTCCTAACTGATGGCTGTACATTTCCTCAACCTCATTAGTCCTTCATTCCTGTATTTTACACTATGAAACCGCAAGACTGATTATAACACACTTCCATGACAGACCACCTGACCAAGATCTCTCCAAGTGGATGTTTAACCACAGTTGAAAATGTGGTTAAAGCACAGCAGGCTAGGCAGCATCCAAGGAATAGGAAATTCAACGTTTCGGGCATAAGCCCTTCATCAGGAATGAGAAGAGTGTGCCAAGCAGGCTAAGATAAAAGGTAGGGAGGAGGGACTTGGGGGAGGGGCGATGGAGATGTGATAGGTGGAGGGAGGTCAAGGTGAGGGTGATAGGCCGGAGTGGGGTGGGGGCGGAGAGGTTAGGAAGAGGATTGCAGGTTAGGAGGGCGGTGCTGAGTTGAGGGAACCGACTGAGACAAGGTGGGGGGAGGGGAAATGAGGAAACTGGAGAAATCTGAGTTCATCCCTTGTGGTTGGAGGGTTCCCAGGCGGAAGATGAGGCACTCCTCCTCCAGCCGTCGTGTTGTTATGTTCTGCCGGTGGAGGAGTCCAAGGACCTGCATGTCCTCGGTGGAGTGGGAGGGAGAGTTAAAGTGTTGAGCCACGGGGTGGTTGGGTTGGTTGGACCGGGTGTCCCTGAGGTGTTCTCTGAAGCGTTCCGCAAGTAAGCGGCCCGTCTCCCCAATGTAGAGAAGGCCACATCGGGTGCAGCGGATGCAATAGATGATGTGTGTGGAGGTACAGGTGAACTTGTGGCGGATATGGAAGGATCCCTTGGGGCCTTGGAGGGAAGTGAGGGAGGAGGTGTGGGAGCAAGTTTTACATTTCCTGCGGTTGCAGGGGAAGGTGCCGGGAGTGGAGGTTGGGTTGGTGGGGGGTGTGGACCTGACGAGGGAGTCACGAAGGGAGTGGTCTTTGCGGAATGCTGATAGGGGAGGGGAGGGAAATATATCCCTGGTGGTGGGGTCCGTTTGGAGGTGGCGGAAATGACGGCGGATGATACGTTGTATACGGAGGTTGGTGGGGTGGTAGGTGAGAACCAGTGGGGTTCTGTCTTGGTGGCGGTTGGAGGAGCGGGGCTCAAGGGTGGAGGAGCGGGAAGTGGAGGAGATGCGGTGGAGGGCATCGTCGATCACGTTTGGGGGGAATCTGCGGTCCTTGAATTGGGAATATGGGATGGAGTTTTTACAGGGGGCAGGGTGGGAGGAGGTGTAGTCTAGATAGCTGTGGGAGTCAGTCGGTTTATAGTAGATATCTGTGTTGAGTCGGTCGCCTGAGATAGAAATGGAAAGGTCTAGGAAGGGGAGGGAGGAGTCTGAGACAGTCCAGGTGAATTTGAGGTCGCGATGGAAGGTGTTAGTAAAGTTGATGAACTGTTCAACCTCCTCGTGGGAGCACGAGGCAGCGCCGATACAATCATTGATGTAGCGGAGGAAAAGGTGGGGGGTGGTGCCAGTGTAGTTGCGGGAGATGGACTGTTCCACATATCCTACGAAGAGACAGGCATAGCTGGGGCCCATGCGGGTGCCCATGGCAACTCCTTTAGTTTGGAGGAAGTGGGAGGATTGAAAAGAGAAGTTATTCAGGGTGAGGACCAGTTCAATCAGTCGAAGGAGGGTGTCAGTGGAAGGGTACTGGTTGGTGCGGCTGGAAAGGAAGAAGCAGAGGGCTTTGAGTCCTTCGTGATGGGGGATGGAGGTGTACAGGGACTGGATGTCCATCGTGAAAATAAGGCGTTGGGGACCGGGGAAGCGAAAATCCTGGAGGAGGTGGAGGGCGTGGGTGGTGTCCCGAACGTAGGTGGGGAGTTCTTGGACTAAAGGGGACAGAACCATGTCAAGGTATGCGGAGATGAGTTCGGTGGGGCAGGAGCAGGCTGAGACAATGGGTCGGCCGGGGCATTCAGGTTTGTGGATTTTGGGCAGGAGGTAGAAACGGGCGGTGCGGGGTTGTGGGACTATGAGGTTGGAGGCGGTGGATGGGAGATCCCCTGAGGTGATGAGGTTGTGAACCACCCCGTGGCTCAACACTTTAACTCTCCCTCCCACTCCACCGAGGACATGCAGGTCCTTGGACTCCTCCACCGGCAGAACATAACAACACGACGGCTGGAGGAGGAGCGTCTCATCTTCCACCTGGGAACCCTCCAACCACAAGGGATGAACTCAGATTTCTCCAGTTTCCTCATTTCCCCTCCCCCCACCTTGTCTCAGTCGGTTCCCTCAACTCAGCACCGCCCTCCTAACCTGCAATCTTCTTCCTAACCTCTCCGCCCCCACCCCACTCCGGCCTATCACCCTCACCTTGACCTCCTTCCACCTATCACATCTCCATCGCCCCTCCCCCAAGTCCCTCCTCCCTACCTTTTATCTTAGCCTGCCTGGCATCCTCTCCTCATTCCTGATGAAGGGCTCTGGCCTGAAACGTCGAATTTCCTGTTCCTTGGATGCTGCCTGACCTGCTGTGCTTTAACCAGCAACACATGTTCAGCTTCATTAGAGTTTAGAAGGTTGAGGGGAGATCTAATAGAAACTTACAATATAATGAATGGCTTAGAAAGGATGGATGCTGGGAATTTGTTTCTGTCAGGTGGGGATACTAGGACCAGAATTAGAGGGGGTCAATTTGAAACGGAAATGAGGAGACATTTCTTCAGCCAGAGAGTGGTGGGCCTGTGGAATTCATTGCCATGGAGCGCAGTGGAGGCAGGGACGTTAAATGTCTTCAAGGTAGAAATTGATAAATTCTTAATCTTGCAAGGAATTAAGGGATATGGGAGAGTGCGGGTAAGTGGCATTGAAATGCCCATCAGTCATGATTGAATAGTGGAGTGGACTCAATGGGCTGAATGGCCATTCTTCCACTCCTTTGTCTTATGGTCTGGATGAGAAGGATGCCTTATCAGTGGAGTAGTTATTTAATAAGGTGAGTTTGGTGAGAAAGAAAGAAAACCTGTTAGGTCTCATTGTTATAAAGCTTTCATAAAACTTGACACAATTTGAACTTAGCCAAATAAAGTAAGATTCAGTCCAATATTGTGATAGTTACTGAGCAGGAAACTAATGTTGCATATTCAACTGACTATGCCTACTTTCCAAATCAGGATTTTCATTGCTTGAGGAAAAATAGAGACACCATGGTGTTTTTTTAATGTTTACATATTCAACACTGGCAAGCTTATTGAAAGATTATATACATAGGAATTGGTTAACCAGTGACAGCCTGGCTTAGTTACAATGCTTCTTTAGCAGTTGGGTCAAATTCCACATCTGCAGTTACAACACAAAAGGAAATGGGTGGGTTTTATGTTTTGTCGGTCTGGAGACCTACAACTAGGTTATTCACGTCTTTAACATATTCCAGATTACACAAGAAATGCCCAATATTCTCCTGCCAAACTTTTCATGCTTAATGTTTCTAAAGCCATTAAAATAAACACGGTAGAATGCATTTGCAATACATATTAATGTGCTATCAACTTCTGATTATATATTTAGAAAAATAGCATTGGGTTTTTTGCTCAAATTAGAACTGTGCAATGAGATATAGAGCTGAAAAGTGTGTTGCTGGAAAAGCGCAGCAGATCAGGCAGCATCCAAGGAGCAGGAGAATCGACGTTTCGGGCATAAGCCCTTCTTCAGGAATGCCTGAAACGTTGATTCTCCTGCTCCTTGGATGCTGCCTGACCTGCTGCGCTTTTCTAGCAACACATTTTTCAGCTCTGATCTCCAGCATCTTGCAGTCCTCACTTTCTCCAATGAGATATATCAAAGTGTCAATAGGTTGCTTCACTACAGCTACTTATAAGGAAGATAGCTTTGGTTCACCTCAGAAAAGGGTTGGCAAAACTGTTACTACCTTAATCAAGGTTTCCCTCAGTAGTTTAGTTTGGGGTTCATAGTTATACAGCAATTTCAATAACCTGACCAATTGCGTTGGAATGAAAAATAAAAACACTGAAATTTGCTGCAGATAACTTAGCAGGCTCATGTTTTAATAATTAATCCCTCAACATTATCCTTACATTTTCTCAGGTTTTAAAAAAGAAAAAAGGTTTTTCCAGACGACTGCTTCCCTATTAAATGTATTTGTTATTTTTATTTAACTGTGGAAAGAATACCCAAAGGTACACGGTAGCAGACTGAAACTAACTGTAGGTTATGATAATATTGACAGTGACCCCAAGACACTTAAGTAAACAATTGTCCTTAGTGAGGCGAAAGTGAGGACTGCAGATGCTGGAGATCAGTCAAGATTAGAGTGGCGCTGGAAAAGGACAGCAGGTCAGGCAGCATCTGAGGAGCAAGAAAATCGGTCAGGCAGTATCCGAGGAGCAGGAAAGTAAGTCAGGCAGCACCCAAGGAGCAGGTAAATCAATTTTCTGCTCCTTGGATGCTGCCTGACCTGCTGTGCTTTTCCAGCACCACTCCAATCTTGACAATTGTCCTTAGTGGCTGAGCTACTATGGTCAATAATAGTATTGCCCTATGTTTCCATGATAGGCCCCTGTTCTGAAGAAGAATCATACCAGGCTCAAAACATTAAGACCATAAGATTTAGGAGCAGAATTAGGCTATTCAGCCCATTAAGTCTGCTGCAGTATTTGATAATGGCTGATATATTTCTCAAGGAGGAGATAGTGAGAACTGCAGATGTTGGAAAAGTCAGAGTCGATAAAGTGTGGCACTGGGAAAAGCACAGTAGGTCAGGCAGCATCTGAGGAGCAAGAGAGTCAACATTTCGGGTTTAACTTTTCATCAGGACTGGGGAGGGGGAAGGAAACTGAGAAATAAATGGGGGGATGGGCGTTGGGGCTGGGAAAAGGTATTTGGGATGGCAATAGGTGGGTGAAGGTAGGAGGTGATTATGATATGTTGGTGGGAAGTTCTCAACTCCATTCTTCTACCTTCTCCCCATAACCTCGGATCCCCTTACTTATCAAGAACATACCTGTCTCTTAAATACACTCAATAGCTTGGCCTCAACAGCCTTCTGTGGCAATGAATCCCACAATTTTCCACCCTTTGGTTGAATTCCTCCTCAGCTCAATTCTTCATTCTGAGGGTCTGCTTGCCCTAAGGTCTGAGACTCTCCAGTGAAAATATCTTCACTACATTCACTCAATCCAGACCTCTCTGTAACTGTAAGTTTCAAACAGATCTCCCTTCACTCTTCTAAACTCCATTAAGTACAAACACAGCGTCCTCAACTGCTCCACTTATAACAAGCCCTTCATCCCTGGGATCATTCTTGTAACCCACCCCGGACACTTCCAAGGCCAGTGCATCCTTCCTTAGATATGAGGTCCAAAACAGCTTACAGTATTCCAAATAAAGTCTGACCACAGTCTCATACAGCCTCAGTAGTACGCCCCTGGTCTTGTATTCTAGCTCTCTTGAAATGAATACTAATACTTTAGTTGCCTTCATAACTCCAACTGTACCTTGTATGTTAACCTTCAGAGAATCCTGAACGAGGATTCCTTTCTGCTTCAGATTTCCAAAGCCTTTCTCTATTTAGGAAAAGAGTTACACCTCTATCCTGCCTATCAAAGTGCATAACCTTACACCTTCCCACATTGTAAACCATCTGTCACTTCTTCGTCCACTCTCCTAGCCTGCACAAGTTCTTCTGCAGCCTCCCTGCTTCCTCAATACTAACTCTACCTCTAGATATGTATGTATCATCTACAAACTGAGCAACAATGCCCTCAGTTCCTTTATCCAGATGGTTAACGTATAATGTGAATAGCATAGTCCCAACACTGACCCCTGCAGAACTTCGCTAGTTACCAGCTGCCATCCTGAACAAGATCTTCTTCATCCCTACACTCTGTCTTCTGCCAGTGAGTGAATATTCTATCCATGCCTGTACCTTGCCACTAACACCAGGGACTTTTTATCATATTTAGCAGATTTTTGTACATAGCACTCCTGTGCAACACCTTGTCAAAGGCCTTCTGGAAATCCAAATAGATCACAACCACTAGCTGTCTAATGTCTATGCTTGGTACTTCCTCAACGAATTCTAACTGATTTGTTATTCATGACCTCCATATGATAAAGCTGTTCTGACTCAGCCCTATTTTACAATACACTTCCAAGTACTCTGCAATCTCATCCTTAACATTGGACTCTAAAATCTTAACCAATGACTGAAGTCAGGTTAACCAGCCTATAATTTCCCATCTTCTGTCTCCCTCCCTTCACAAACAGGGAAGTTTCATTAGCCATTTTCCAGTCCTCTGGGACCCTTCCTGACTCCAGTGACTCCTGAAAGATCACCATCAATGCCTACAGCATGCAGTGCTTCCATATGTGCTGTGTGTAAAAGTACTATTTTTAACTCTAATTTGTAATTTTACAAAGCACTTTAAAACAATGGCTTCTGGTTCTTGATTAATTTATGAATGGGAATAGTTTCTCCCTATCTGTTTGTCAAGACATGTCATGACTTTGAACTCTTTTAGCAAATGTCCTCCTAGCCTTCTCATCTAAAAGGAAAACAGTCCCAACTTCTCCAATCTATCCTCATAACTGAAGTGCCTCATCTCTACTCCATTCTTGAAAACCTGTTCTGCACTCCAATGCATTCATATCCTTCCTGTAATGTGGCACCTGGACCTGTATACAATATTTCAGTTGAATTAAACGAGTGTCTTAAATATGTGCATCATAACTTCCTTGATTTTGTAATCCATGACAGAATAATGAAGTCTCAGATTCTGTATACTGTATTAACAGCTTTCTCTGCCTGTTCTGACAGTTTTAATGACTATGCACATGTACATATAAATATATATCCAGGTGTCTCAGTTTCTGTACCCCCTTTAGGATAGTATCCTTTATTTTGTACTATCTCTCCAAGTTCTTTTTTCTAAAGCACATCAGCTCACACTTCTCTACATTGAACTTCATTTGTCATTTATCCATCTACTGCACCATCATCCTCATTGTTTAAAACTCTCCCAGGATTTGCAAACTTATAAATTATTTTTCTTTACACACCAAGATCTAGATCTCTAATTTGTGTCAAGCAAAGCAAGGGTGTCATTCCTGATCCCGAGGGATTTCACTACAACTTACTCCCTCAGCTCAAAAAATACTCACTAGCCATTACTCTTTCTTTCCTATCGTTCAGCCAGTTTTGGATCTATGTTGCTACTGTCCCTTTGTCTGCTGTGTAGCACTTCTGAAAGTCAATGTATGCCAAATCAGTAGCCTTCCCCTCATCGATCCTCTCTGTTAACTTTTCAAAAAACTCAAGCATGTTAGTAAAACATGATATTTTCCTTCACAAATCCATGATATTTCTACATCAAGCCATATATTCCAATGTGACTATTACTTATCTAGAATACTTGTTTCTAGAAGCTTCTTCACCACCAAACTTAAACTGACTTGTCTATGATCGCTTGGCTGATCTTAAAAATCTTTTCTTGAACGAGGGCATAATGTTTGTAATTTTACAATTCTGCAGCACTATCCCTGAATCCAGGGAAAATTGAAAGACCATTCAAGTTTCTCATTTCCACTTTCATTTCCTTCAATATCCTTGGATGCCTATCATCTCTTTCTGGTGCCTTATCAACTTTACATACAGTTATCCAATATCTCACCCATATCTTATCGAATATCTCCCCCTTATCAATTTTAATCCCTTCTAGTGACTGAGTTTTCTCCTCTGTTACTATGGCTTGAGAAGAACCTGCATTGTAATTAAATGATGAGACATTGTATTCATTTAACACTTCAGCCATGCATGTTGTCTCTAAGTAAAAAATCCCTTTTTTAGTCCCTAATCAGATTTACTCCTCCTTTTACTGAACTTTTACTACTAATGTGCTTACAGCAGACATTGGGATTTCCTTTCATGTTAACTGCCAGTATGTTTTCATAATCCTCTTTGCTTCTTGTATTTGCTTTTTAACCTGCCTTCTCAACTTTCTGCATTCAGTTTAATTCCAACTGTATTTACACCTGTCATATGCATTACTTTTCTTCTTTAACTTAATTTATATCCCCTTTGTCATCCAGGGAACTCTGGATTTGTTTATGCTACCTTTCCCTTTAGAGATAATATACTTGACTGTTCCCGAACATCCAGGACAAAATATCTGCTTGATTGTACCACATCCACAAACATTTACTCTCTCTACCAGTTTTAGATGTTCAGTAGCAGCAGTGGGTACCATCTACAAGGTCAAAGTCAGTAGATACATTGGAACACTAGCATCCACAGGTTCTCCTCCAAGCAGCACACCATCCTGACTTGGAAAATACTGTCCTTCCTTCAGTATTATTGGATCAAAATCCTGGAGCTCCTGTTCCAAATGTATTATGGATCTACCTGCAGCAAATGAACTGTAACAGTTCAAGAAGGTAGCTCACCATCTAGGGATGGACAATACATGCTGGCCTAGACAGTGACACTCATATCTTGTGAATAAATAAAAAAAAAACTAAAGCCCTCCCTCCTGCATCAACGGCCACCATTCATCTGGTTTATCTTTCTATTTCTACTCACATACATGTGGTACTAGGAGAATTTATGGATTACTACTTTACAGACCATGCTTGTTCGATGACAGGACCACACACCACTTCCTCCTATTCACTAGAACCAATGTGCTTCATAATGTCTGCCTAAATACCCTCCCACAGGAAGAATGTCTTGTAGCTGGTCTGTAACATTTCTGGCACCAGGGAGGCAACAAACCATCCTGAAGTCATGTTGAAAACTCCAGAAATATCTATCTGTTCTACTAACTAAAGAATCCCATATCACTACTTTACTTCTGCTCTTCCTCCTCACCTATATAACCAGGACTTCCATGGTGCCAGGGACCTGTTGCATTCTTTCAATGATCCATCACCTTCATCTAGAATCAAATCAGTTGGTGAGCAGGATCTTTGGGGACTCCTGCACTGCCTGCCTGTTTCTTTTGAACTGCACAGCAGCTACCCTGCTCTGAATTTGTGCCCCTAACTTGTTGTAGGATGAACTATCTGAATGTGCTGTCCATGTAGTTTTCTGTCTCATGGATGCATCGTAGTGCCTCTATCTGCTGCTTGAGTCCCAAAATTTAAAGCTCAAGAATGTGCAACTGGTGACACTTCTTGCATATGGGCTCGTCTAGGTCATGAGAAATGACCACAAATGCCCGTATGCCACAGGACAGCATCCTGCTTAGCTGAACTGCACTGCCAAATTTTAAGTTATACTTTTAAGTTACTTTACACTGTAACTTTAATTACTTTAACTTACATTATCCATATTCTTGTACTATTAATTGAAAACTGGAAATTAGTGGAAAGTAGAAATTCTTCACCATTACTCATAAATCAGTTTCTCTCCTGTGCCTATAATTTTTTTCCCCTTGCCCCAATTTAGAAATGTACACTTTTATAAATTACTGGATTTGTCCCTGACAGCAGCTGCTTAACAACTTATGACTTTCCTGTGATGTAATTCATGGATTTTTTTTTCTTGGCTCTTTGATCTCTATCTGGCATGTGCTCCCTCTCAGTCATGAACCTTTAGATACTGGTGACTATCTCTGTCCTACTCATTTAGGTGCTGATGACCTTCACCAGGTCTTCATTTCTCCCACCCAGTTGGCTGCTGGAGACTGTGTCTGGGCCCTCATCTTTTTTTGTTCATTTAGAAGCTGGTTATGTCTGCAGGTCCTTCACTTATATATATAATTGTCTGGACATGGCTGTAATGCAGATCTTTGATGATTAATTGTTGGATCTGCTAAATCCGTTCTAAATCTGCTAATGTAGCTTTATAGTCAGGTTTTGTGAGGAAGTTGAAAGATGAGAAACAAAATATTTTTCAATTGAACAAAACTGCATGTCAAATAGTGGTCAAAAGTCTGTCAACACTAGCTCAATAATTGGATAATTCAAGGAGTCCTCCATATCATCCATTTTTTTTGAGTTTCTGTGGATCATCTCCTGAAGTTTTTTTTCTGGACAATTGTGATAAATGTTCTAAAATGTAACCTCAAAAAGCACTTTCATGCCTGGCTTTGCAAATGTAGTTGAATACATCAGGCTAACTTAGTAACAGTAATAAGGCAACTTGCTATAATGAAGCAAGAATCTCCTTCCTCCCCCTTGGAATACAAGCTAGTATTACTCTCATTGCTGGTTGTAAGAGGGTGTATTCCTTCACTTTATAACTCAAATATTTCTAAGACACATCCACAATGAAATTGGAATGAGTGATAGTCGGTCTCTGGCAGTAACTGGAACAATGCCAGATAGGTAAAAACAAGGACTGCAGATGCTGAAAACCAGATTCTGGATTAGAGTGGTGCTGGAAAAGCACAGCAGTTCAGGCAGCATCCGAGGTATTCCTGATGAAGGGCTTTTGCCCGAAACGTTGATTTTCCTGCTCCTCGGATGCTGCCTAAACTGCTGTGCTTTTCCAGCACCACTCTAATCCAATGCCAGATAGTCTTCAGTCCATTTTTGCAATTTCACTTAAGATATCTACCTCCCAGATTGCTGCTGTTCAGTCTTGTAAATGCTAAAAAATTTCCAGTGGAAGAAGGAAGACAACTGAAAAAAGAAATGAAGCCAACAGTAGTGGACCATTGCCAGGCAAATTTGATGCAAACCAACAAGACCCTTGAGAATCATGTAGTACAGAAGGAAACCATTCAGCATGTGTCTGTGTTTGCATTTTTAAAGAACTCCGAGTGCATGGACGACTGTGTTAAATAGACTAATGAATCAATGCAAAGCCTATGCAATGACTATCTAATCAAAAGGTATAATTGAATTAAAATATGTGCTCAAATATAAGTTTTTGGAAAATAATTACTGTCATCACCGATCTACTGCCAGCTCCTAAGGCTTTTACATTCAGATTATCTTCCTTTGTCAGAAATAGCTACACCCACATCCCATGAGTGAACAAAAACAAAATCGTAATCTCAATAGAATGTTGTCTCATGAACAATCTACTAACAGTTAGAAATAACTTGGAAGGAAACATCTTCCTAATAAATGTGGATTTTCCCATAGCCAGACATTACTTATACCCATAGATTGGAAGTTGCTTATGGAACCCAGCAGAATCATTACAGGCTCTCTAGGAATTGCTCAGGAAATTGAAGATTCCACCAGTCAATTCCTCTGTGCTTGGGATTCTCCCAAAATATGCATTTAAGTAAATAATTACTCATAAGGGTTAGACTATTAAAAACATAGGGGGGACTCTTATAGGAGTCTGTGTGGGCTATGGTGAGATTTAAGGCAGAATTGGACAAGAAGTCCAATGAGGCCAATTTTGACTTCAGACACATTTTGCTGAGTAACATAACAAGCTTCATGCTTGGCAGCAGCAAGTTGCCAATTAAGGGGGAATATAGCATATTTAGTTGTATTATTAGCACAACTTGCCTCATTAATTGTCAGCTTCCTATTTTATCAAAAGCATCAAAAAGGCAGAATACGAGAAATCTCAACATGGAAATCAGTGTGGACACCTAACAACTTCTGCTCAATGCTTGATCTGTTGAACCTCCATGTTGGACATTGGGCGTTAGCATCTCAGGACATGCCCTATGGGCACAAGCCACATGCACCTGGCTTCTACAAGTGTTGTACTGCCAATCCATTTATGGAACATGTCTTTACTTCAATGTTGTGCCTTGGGTTGCGCTGACAGCTTTCATTGTAATTCTGCAGCAAGGAGACTGTGCACTCACGTATACGCACAACTAAGCTGCATTTCCGGGCTCTTCAATCGCTGTCATAGTAGAGTCATAGTCATAGAGTCATTGAGAACGGAAACAACTCTTCAATCCAACCAGTCCATGTCAAACATAATCACAAACTATATTATTCCTACCTGCCTGCTCCTGGCTCATATCCCTCCAAACCTTTCCTGTTCATGTGCTTATCCAAATGTCTTCTAAGCATTGTAATCTCTTCTGCACCCTCTCCAAAGCTTCCACATTCTCCCTGTAATGTGGTAACCAGAATTGAATGCAATACTATTGTGTGGCCTAACCAAAGTCTCATAAAGCTGCAACATGACATCCTGACTCTTGTAGTCAGTTCCCCAAACAATAAAAGCAATCATGCCATATGCCTTCTTTCCCACCCTACCTACTTTTGTGGCCACTTTCATGCAGCAATGAACTTGAACCCCAAGATCCCTCTGTACATCAATGCTGTTCAAGGTCCTGCCATTAACTGTATACTTTTCCTTAATATTTGACCACCCAAAGTGCAGCCTCATACTTCTCTGGATTAAACTTCATCTGCCATTTCTCCAACTGATCTATATCCTGCTGTATCCTTTGACAACCTTCTGCACGTTCCACAACTCCGCTAATCTTTGTGTCATCTGCAAACCTATTAACCCATTCATCTACATTTTCATCTAAGTAATTTATATAAATAACAAACAACAGAGGTCCTAGTATAGTCATAGACTTCCAGCTTGAAAATCAACCTTCCACCATTACCCTCTGTCTTCTATGGGCAAACCAATTCTGAATCCAAGTGTCCAAGTCACTGTGGATCCCATGCATCTTAATCTCCTGGATGAGCCTATCAGGATGAACCTTGTTGAAAGCCTTACTAAAATCCATGTAAACAGCATCCATTTCTCTACTCTCATTGATCACCTTTGTCACCTCCTCAAAACTTTCAATCAAGTTAGTGAAACTTGAATTGTCCTGCATAAAGCCATGCTGACTGCTTCTTTTAGGCCACACATTTCCAATTGCATGTAAATTCTATCCCTTGTAATTCTCTCTAATAGCTTCCCAACCACTGATGTGAGACTCGCCGGTCTATAGTTTCCTAGATTATCCCTATATCCCTTCTTGAACAGAGGAACATTAGCTATTTTACCATTCCTCCGGGACCTCTCCAGTGGCTAGTAAGGATACAAAGATCTTGGTCAAGGCTCCAGCAATCTCGTTTCTTGTTTCTCTCAAGAAGATACCATTGGGCCCTGGAGACTTGTCCATCTTAATGCTCTTCAAAAGACACAACAACATTTCTTTCTTGATCTCAAAGTGCCTTAGATTATTAGCATGCTAATCTCACTATCCTCTATAGCCTTCTCCTGCGTGACTACCGAAGCAAAGTACTCATTTAGGATCTTATTCGCATTGTCTGCCTCCAAGCACAGGTTCCCTCCTTTATTCTTGAGTGGTTCTACTTTTTCCCTAGTGTCCTTTAGTTTTTAATGTATGTATAAAATAAGAAGTGTTGTTGTGCCTTCTTGACCATTGCATCTACATGACAAGTCCAAGATAGGTTGTCGGTCATCATGACTCCAAGGAACATAACACTGTCCTCAGTTCCGGTGATGTAGATTGGGGTGTGTTCTTTTTTTTTCTGAAGTCAATGATTAGTTCTTTAGTTTTGCCAATGTTAAGAGAGAGGTTGTTGTCATTGCATCATGTCACCAAGTGCTCTTTCTCCCTTCTGTATTTTGACTTTAATTGTTAGATATCTGTCCTACTATAGTGGTATTGTCAGCGAACTTATAGATGGTGTTTGTTGGAAATTTGGCAACACAGTCATGCTACTTGGCTTTAAGCAAAACACACTCTATTCTTATCGCCAGTTAAAATACAAACAAAATTTAAAAAATTAACTTTAACTCTATTCGAGAACTTACCAGAATAATAGATTAACTATTAAACAGCAACCGTTCCATATATAGTAACATTCCATAAACACGCTGTTGGCAAAGGCAAAGGCAAAGTCAGTAAAATAGATGGTCTCATATACAATTCTGGTAGGGAGAGAGAACCCAAGCTTTTTAGGCTGTAGCTAGGAGAGACAGAGACAGCTTCCGCAGCCAACTTCCAAACCCCAACAACTACTGGAAGCTAAACTAAAACCCTGGTAGTGTAGGAACCCCATTCCAGCTTTTCGTGCTGTTTCTTTTGTTCCAACTTCAAAAAAAACCCTGAGGCCTCACAAAGTATCTACTTTGTAGCTTTCAACAGACCATTCAGCACCTCTGTCTCAACCTCTCTTCATTGAAAAATACCAGGCCAAAATACTTCTCTTAAAGCCATAGTATCTTCACGTTAGTTACAGAACCCACAGATGGTGGGCTCATCTCTTAGAACTTTTATTGATTATTAGAATGGATTTATTTTGCGATACATATTCTAGAAATTTCTGGAATATTCCCTCAAATATTTGTAATTCTATTGATCTACCCCTAAATTGCTAGTTCATTTTAACTGTTCTGCTTTCAAGCCCTCATAATTGTTCTTGTTTAAACTCAAAACTGAAGTCTTGGAACCAAATTTTTCTCCCCAAAGTTTATGTATAATTAAATCATATTATGGTTGCTGTTACCTATGGGTGCTTTCACTATAAAGTGTTGCCTGTCTCTGAGAGGCAACAGTAGATATGTAGGTGAATATACAGTGAAGACACTTAGAGCTCTGTAAAATAAAATTAATTATTAAGTACTTAAGCAAATAACACACACTTTCACTGCCCAGATTTCTGTACCTAAACCCAAATGTTTTTGCCTCGGAGAGTTAGCAGCTGGCCAGACTGAAACTCTGCTTGAACTCTTCACCATGCGTCCTGACGTATGGTCCCTTCTTACAACATGAATCTTTGAAGTGTTGCTGAAGAAAGGGATTTCTTCAGGCGCATTATTCACAAGACTCTGTGCAAAGTGTATGTCTTATTTGGAATTATCAGTGCACAAAACCAACCTGAATGTTTAGTCCAAGTGCATACCTTATTTGAACTTATCCATGCATGTGATGCCTAATCTGGTAGAGACAATAGTTACTGATTTCCTGCAGTTTTAACTCTCAGAAAACCTGACTGACTCAGGGTAATACCATTCACATAACAGCCTTTGTAAAGCCTCTTATCAGTTCCTGTTATCTTCAGGCTTGTCCAACAGAAGATAGTAATTAATCCTACCTCGTTGGTCAAAACCAAGTCTAACATAGCCCACTCTGATGAATGGTAGGACCATACAAAGTTCAGATGATCAGAGGGACCTTGATGTGCATGTCCATAGATCTTTGAAGGCAGCTGACAGGTGGATAAAGTGGTTAAGAGGCATAGAGAATACTTTATTGGTTGAGGCAGTAAATATAAGAGCTGGGGGGAATTATGAAGGAGGTGTATATAAGGATAGTTAGGCTACAGTTGGACTCAGTTATGGTCACCACACTTAAGGAAGGATGAGATTGCATTATAGAGGATACAGAGGAGATTCACCAAGATACTACCTGAGTTGGAGCTTTTTCTAAAAGTAGAGGAGTTGGAGAAGATTAGAGAAATTAGAGAAGAATACAGAAGTAAACAAGTAGAAGAAACTTCCTCAATCACTATGTAGATGGCCCTACTGGAAAATGGGCAAAATTCAACCTGCTCTTGGGAAATAAGACAGGGCAAGTGACTGAAGAATCAGTGGGGGAGCAAATTGGAGCCAGTGACTATAATTCTCTTAGTTTTAAAATAGTTATGGGAAAGGGTAGGCCTGGTCCTTGAGTTAAAATTCTAACAGGGGCAATGCCAATTTTAATAGTATTAGACAGGAACCATTAAACGTTCACACAAAAGGGATGTTTGGCAAGTGAGAGGCTTTCAAAAGCGACATAATGAGAATTCAGGGACAGCATGTTCCTGCTAGTGTTTAGATTAGAGCGGTGCTGGAAAAACACAGCAGGTCAGGCAGGATTCGAGGAGCAGGAAAATCTATGTTTGGGCAAAAACCCTTCGTCAGGGCTGATGAAGGGCTTTAGCCAGAAACATCGATTTTCCTGCTCCTAGGATGCTGCCTGACCTGCTGTTCTTTTCCAGCACCACTCCAATCTAAACTCTGGTTTCTAGCATCTGCAGTCCTCACTTTTGCCTACATTCCTATTAGTGTGAAGGGCAAGGCTGGCAGGAGTAGAGAATACTGGATGACTAGAGATATTGAGGCTCAGGTCAAGGAAAAGGAGGAGGATTTGTCAGATATAGACAACTGGAATCAAGTAAATCTCTTGAGGAGTATAGATGGTGTAGGAGTATACTTAAGAGGAGAACCAGGAGGGCAAAAAGGGGACATAAGGTAGCTTTGGCAGTTAAGATTAAGGAGAAACCAAAGAGATTCTACAAGTATATGAAGGACAAAAGAGTTAACTAGAACAGAATAGAGCCACTTAAAAATCAATGAGGCGGGGGGATCCAAGATGGCGGCGACCCAGCAAGACTGAGTCCACAGTGCTCTACCCAAAACTTGGGAAAAGTGGGCTATCCACCCCCACCACACTCACTAAACCATTTATAATAGTTGTTAACCTTAAATAGTTACCTATTAGTACATTTAAATAGTCTAATACTAGCTGGAAAATGAGTAAAGGGAAGGGAACAGGCGGCTCTAAGAAAGCAGGGACCCCTCCCCCACCCTCTCCCTCTTCATCTGCAACAAAGGTGTCTTCAGCTACTTCAGGAGATTTACCAATGAAGATGAGCTTTGAGGAGATGTTTGCCAGGTGGGAGGCGAAGATTGATGCTTTTATCGATCAGCCGAGCTGCAGAAGCAGGGCAGAGACATTCAGGAATTGGAGTGCCGAGTCAGAGAGGTGGAGTCGAAGGCCGCAGCCTCAGAGACTGGGATAAAATCAACAACCGACCACATCCGTTTTCTCGAGAATCGAGTCCAGAACCTAGAAAACCACATTGATGACCTCGAAAATCGATGTCGTAGAAAAAATATTCGGTTGTTGGGCCTGCCCGAGCAGGAAGAGGGAGGTCAGCTGACAGCATTCTTAGAGCATTGGCTGCCACAACTTTTAAATCTGCATAATGGATCAGGCCAGGTAAGGGTAGAATGGGCCTACCGGGTCACAGTACGTGGGCCCGGCTCAACCCAGCGCCCACGCCCGGTCCTGTTCCAGCTGCAGAGCTATAGGGAGAGGCAGATGCTCCTGGAAGCCTCAAGAAATCTGGGAAAAGATCCCCAAGCTATGACCCACAAAGGATCCAGGATCATGCTGTTCCAGGACTTCTCCCCAGCTTTGGTCCGAAAGAGGAAGGCATTCGATGAGGCGAAGAAGCGTTTAAGGGACTTAAATATCCAGTACTCCTTACGATATCCAGCGATGCTACGCCTTAGCCACGAAGGATCCATATATAACTTCGGATCACCGGAGAAGGCTAAGGAATTCTTGGACTCTCTTAAATAAACTGTAAGAGATTGTGGACGCTGGTCTGCCTTTCCCATTATTTTGGTTTACATCCCTTCATCTTTTCTTATCTTTCCCCCTATGTGTGTATGTATATATATATGTTGGGGCGTTTGGTTAATGTTGATGGGGAGAGGTGGTTACCTTATTCTATTTTACTTCTGTTTTTAGGAGCGGGGTTGTTTTTCTTTCCCCTGTTATTTTGTGGTATTATATTTAAGTATTACATGTTGAGATTGTAATCTTATAGTTATATACGGTATTAATATTCCCAAATATATTTAGATGTGGGTGTGGGTGGGGGTGGGGTGTTCACTGTTAACTCTAGCTTTATATTATATTTGAATTCTCCTCATTTTATTGAGGAACACCTGGGTCAAGAGTGGGGCACTGGTTGGAAGAGGGTAAGATGGACTGTGGGAGAGGAAGTGACGCTCCCTGGGAACAAGGGAGAAAATCTCCAATTCGGAATGTTTTATATTTTTTATACTTAGAAAGAGTTTTTTGTTATATTTTTTTGAGTGTACCAGAGAGTCTTTACTTTTGTAAATCTTGTATGCTCCATGCTCGGGATGTTCTAGATAGGGTTTCCCCTCCCGAGGGGTCTCGGATCTGTCCAGATGATTATGGCTGAACAGTCGGTTAAGTGGTGCACCTGGAATGTCAGGGGGAGTAATTCGCCAGTTAAAAGGAAGAAAATATTATCAAATCTTAAGAAGGAGAGAGTTGATATAGCTCTCCTACAGGAGACACACCTATCGGATAAAGAACACTTAAAATTACGACAGGGCGGATTTGATCAGGCCTTTTTTTCCTCTTTTAATTCAAAAAGCAGGGGAGTCGTTATCCTTGTCCGGAAGAACTTCCCTTTGAAAATTCTAAATCAGATAAAAGACGAATCTGGACGATATATTTTGATTAAAGCCCTCATAAATGGAGAGGAATATGGGATCTTAAATGTGTACTGCCCCCCGGCACACCCCTTTAAATTCATAACGGAAGCTTTTTCAAAACTGATGGCCTTTGGTGCCCGTCATACAATTATAGGGGGAGACTTTAATTGTATTATGGATCCGGAAATAGACAGGATTCCCAAGAGTGCCGCTGGAGTATCTCCCAAATCTAGACAACTGGCGGACCTGAATAAAGAATTAGGATTGGTAGATGTATGGAGATGTCTCCATCCACAGGGTAGAGATTTTTCTTTCTACTCTAATCCACATAAATGTCACACAAGAATTGATATGTTTTTTGCCCCATCGATTTTTCTAAACTCTATAGCAACCTGTAAAATAGGTACTATAGCAATCTCTGACCATGCCGCTGTATACATGGAAACTAAGGTAAAGAACAATGGGACATCTGCTTGGCATTGGCGTATGGACCCCTTCCTGAAAAAAGATAGCAAATTTTTAAAGTACTTCTCCCAAGAACTTAAAACTTTTTTAGAAATTAATACTGGTACGGCTAGCAATCCGTCAATGATGTGGGAGACCATCAAAGCTTATGCACGAGGTTTGATCATCTCCTATTCAGCGACCCAGAGGAAAATGAAGGGAGAGCAACAGCGTCTGCTCGAAGCTCGCCTAAAAGCAGCCGAAACAGCATACGCTGATAGACCTTCTATCACAAAATTGCAGAGGATTACAGCTCTTAGGACAGCTTTAAACACCGCGCTTACTCAAACGGCTAAAAGGGAAATATTATTTGCGAAACAAAGATTATATGAATATGGCGACAAACCGGGTAGATACTTAGCATTTCTTGCAAAGAAAAAGAAAGCCCCTCAAACTATTCCGACCATCAAGGAAAGTACAGGTACCCTGACTCATGATCATAAAAAGATCAATGCGACCTTTAAAGAATTTTATTCTGAACTATATAGATCGCAGGATTGTGAAGATAGGATTAGGAGGATGCAGTCATTTTTTAAAAATTTGACCTTCCCGGGCCTGACTCCGGAACAGGTGTCGGCCCTAAATACCCCTTTAACAGTCCAAGAAATACTTGAGGCAATTAGGCAACTTCAGAGCGGAAAAGCACCGGGCCCGGATGGTTTTCAAGCTGAATCCTATAAAGAATTTACGGGAATATTGGTTGACCCACTTATGGATATGTATAATTTTGCGCATAGTCAGGTCTGTCTCCCGCCCACGCTGAAAGAAGCAAATATTTCTCTTATCCTCAAAAAAGGAAAAGACCCAGAAGATTGTGCATCTTACAGACCAATCTCCTTACTAAATGTAGACTTTAAAATTCTCTCAAAAATGTTAGCACTAAGACTAGAAAGGGTACTGCCATATATTATAAAGGAGGACCAGACGGGATTTATTAAGGGCCGCAGATCATCCAATAATATCAGAAGGGTCTTGAATATGATCCAAGCCTGTCATCAGGGAAAGATACCAGGAGTAGTAATTTCATTGGATGCGGAAAAGGCATTTGATAGGGTTGAATGGTCATATTTATTTTACACATTGGAAAGGTTTGGCGTTGGACAGGTGTTTACCAAATGGGTTTCAACATTGTATAATGACCCCAAAGCAGCTGTTATTACTAATGGGTTAAGATCGGATGGCTTCAGTGTGGGTAGGGGCTGCCATCAAGGATGTCCTCTCTCACCATTGTTGTTTACACTGATAATCGAACCATTAGCAGAAGCCATCCGGACTGATCCTAATATAACGGCCCCGAGGATTGGTACAGGTAAACACAAAATTACCCTCTATGCAGATGACGTTCTCTTATTCCTCAGTAATCCTTTAATGTCAGTGCCTCGTCTAATTCAAGTTATTAATACATTTAGTGCATTCTCAGGCTATAAAATTAATTTTTCAAAATCGGAAGCCATGCCAATGGGTGGTCTGGCTATGATACCCCACTTAATGGACTGATCCCCTTTTCCCTTCCGTTGGTCCCTGGAGGGCTTCTTATATTTAGGTATTTTTATCACGCCAGTATTTGATCAGCTGTATAGGGCTAATTTTGTACAATTAATGGAAAGGATAAGGCAGGACCTCCAGCGATGGGGAGACCTTCCGATTTCCTGGCTAGGGAGAATAGCATTAATTAAAATGAATGTTCTGCCCCGTCTCTTATATCCTATGAGAATGCTCCCGCTGATGCTGCCAAGGCTAGCCCTACGTAAATTATATGGCTGGTTGGGCTCCTTTATTTGGAACCATAGACGGCCCCTTATTAAGCTGAAGAAGCTACAGCTTCCACAGGCAAGGGGAGGACTGGACTTCCCAGACTTTAGGAAATATCAGTTAAGCTCCCTACTAAGTTACATAGCTGATTGGGTTTCATCTGATCCACAATCAATTTGGCTGGATATTGAAGCCTCCCAAGTAAAATACCCACTTATTAACCTTTTATTTTCAGATAAGAGGAAAATCATTACAGACCACTGTAAAAATCCCATAATATTAAACACAATTAAGGCCTGGAATATAATGCGGCAAAATGAGGGTAACTCACATAAAACATCCCCCCATGCACCAATAGTAGGCGCATGGGGATTCCAACCGGGGATTACAGATGCCACCTTTAAACTCTGGAGATCCAGGGGCATCTCATGCTTAGGGGACCTATTTAAAGATGGGATCCTGATGTCCTTTGAGCAGCTGCATCTGAAATTCGGAATACCTAATGGGGATCTCTTTCGATACTTCCAAGTTCGAGATTATATACAGAGGAAGACTACATTAATAGATAGTCTTTATAAATCAGACAGAGAATGTAATGTCTTACGACCAGCGGGGGCATCCTCCGTTAGTACTATATACCATTTGCTACATGATGGAGTCTCAGGAGACATGGATGACCCTGCTTAAAACATGAGAGCAGGACTTGGGGCTAGAAATCTCTGAGGATATGTGGAATGACATTTGGGAAAATGCTAGAAGAATTGCTATCTGTAACAGAACTCAGGCTATCCAACTAAAGATACTTCATAGGGCCCATATAGCTCCGGCTCGACTGGCAAAATTTAAGGCAGGAGCATCTCCAATGTGTCCTAAATGCAAAATAGAGGTGGGTACTCTTGTACATTGTCTGTGGACTTGTCAGAAAATCCGCAGATACTGGACTAAAGTGGCAAATACCCTGACAGAAATTTTAGGAACGGAAATTAGGGTGGACCCTGTATCTCTCCTTTTGGGCTTTTCGAACCTCTCATCTCTGGATATGCATGGGAAGAGACTATTTTCTATTCTCTCTTTCTGTGCAAGGAAAAATATTTTGGTGAACTGGGTGGCTGAGGGCCCCCCTGGACTTTCAAATTGGCACAGATTAATTATGGAATATATCCCCCTTGACTTCCTCACAAATATGGTGCACCGAAAGACTGAATTATTTTATAAAATATGGCAGCCCTTTTTGAATTATATAAATGCAGATATTTCGGCTATCCTAACAAGGGCTTTTATTTAGTGAAGATTTCAGATCGGGCTGCTCCGGGGCCCCTTGGGAGAGGAATCCTGCGCGAATACGGGTTTTATTATATTTGATGTTTATACATTCCGAGCATGTAAGAGACTTAGGTATACACTCTGGTTAGTTATAGGTTAGATTAGTAGAAAGTCGAGTTTTTTTTCTTTCTTTTTTCGTTTCTTTTTTTTTCTTTTTTTGTTTTCTTTCTTTCTCTTTTCTTTGTTAAATTATGACTATTGTATATATGATTTAATTGTACATCAATGTTTGTATTTGAGAGTTTTGTTTATTTTTGTAAATTTGCAAACATGTTAAATTTCAATAAAAATATCTACAAAAAAAAATCAATGAGGCAATTATGTATGGAAACACAGGAGGTTTCACATTAGTATTTACTTTGGAGATAGAGATGGAAGCTGTGGAACTCAGGGAAATAAATAGTGATGTCTTGAAAAGAGTTCACTTCACAGAAGAGGAGATGTTGGAGGTCTTAAAACACATAAAAGTAAATAAGTCCCTGGGACCTGATCAAGTGTATCCCAAGAAATTGTGGAAAGCTCGGGAAAAAAATTGCAGAACACCTAACAAAGATATTTGTGTCATTGATAGCCACAGGTGAGGTGCCTGAAGCCTGGAGGTTTGCTAATGTTGTGCCATTATTAGGAATAGTCAGCATGACTTTGTTTATGGGAAATTGTGTCTCACAAATCTGATAGAGCTTTTCCAAGAGATAGATGAAGGCAGAATGGTAAATGTTATCTATATGGGCTTTAGCAGGTCTTTTGACAAGGTCCCTCTCGGTAGTCTGTTGACAAAGGTTAGTTCACATGGGATCCAGGAAAGCTAGCCAACTGGATAGGACACAGAAAGTGGTGGTAGAGGTTTGTTGTTCAGACTAGAGGTCTGTGACCAGCAGTGTGCCGCAATGATCAGTGGTGAGTGCAGTGTTATTTGTCATTTACATAAACGGTTTGATTAAGGATATAGAACAAAGTTTTAAAAAATCACATGACATCAGGTGAAAGTCCAACAGCAGGCTCCAAAAGCTTGCGGATTCAAGTAAACCTGTTGGAACACAGCCAGCGTTGTGTGATTTTTGACTTTGTCCACCACAGTCCAAAATGGCACCTCCACATCGAGAATATAGGAAGCATGGTTGGTAAGTTTGCATTTGAGACCAAAATTTGTGGCATGGTGGACAGTGAAGAAGGTTACCTAAGAATCCAATGGGATCTTGATCAACTGGGCCAAGGAATGGCAGATGGACTTTAATGCAGATAAATGCAAGGTGTTGCAGTTTGATAAGATAACTCAGGCAAGATTTACAGATAATGGTAGGGCCCTGGGGTGTGTTGTCAAACAGAGATACCTAGGATGCAGGTACATAGTTTCTAGAAAATGGCATCATAATAGTAGACAGGATGCTGAAGAAGGTGTTTGACACATGTGCCTTCATTGGACAAAGTACTGAGTACAGAAGTTGGGACGTCATGTTATAGCTGTACAAGACATTGGTGAGGCCACATTTGGAGTAATGTGTACAATTCTAGTCACCCTAGTACAGGGAAGGATGTTATTAAACAGGAAAGGATGCAAAAACAAGATTTATAAGGATGGCACTGAGACTAGAGGATTTGGGTTTTAAGATGAGGCTGGATAGCTGGGACATTTTTCACAGGAGCGCAGGATGCTGAAAAGTGACCTTATAGAGGTTTATAAAACGATAAGGGACATAGGTAAGGTGAATAGCCAACGTGTTTTCCCCAGGATAGAGGAGTCCAAATCTAGAGGACAATTGTTTAAGGTGAGAGGAGAAAGATTTAAGAGAGAACAGAGGGGCAACGTTTTCCACACAGAGGGTTACAAGGAGCTGTCAGAGGAAGTGATAGCAGTGAGCACAATTACAAAGTCTTTTGGACAAGTACATCATTAGGTAATGTTTAGAGGGATAATGACCAAATGCAGGCAAATGTGACTAGTTCCATTTAGGAAACCTGATCAAGATGGAGAAGGTCTATTTCAGTACTGTATGTCTCAAAGGGTGATAAGCGACATTATTGTTATGTACAAAATTACAAGGGGCATAGATAGTAAAAAATATTCCTCTTAGAAGAATGATCAATAAGCAGTGGTTATAATTTTAGGTAAAGAGCAGGAAGTTTACAGGGGATATAAGAAAGAATATTTTATATGGTGGGTGTCTGGAACTCACTTTTGGAAGGATAGTAGAGGTGGGAATCATCTCAACATTTACAGAGTACTTAGATGATCTCTTTAAACATCATAGCATATAAAGCTTTGGGGTAAGTGCTGGAAGATGGGACTACATAGGTGTTTGATGACTTGCATGGACATAATGGGCCATAGGGCCTCTTTCAGTGTTGTCTATCATTTCTTTATCAGTTCTTTGCCTGAAAGCAGCCTGATCCATAATGCCACATAGAACATAGAACAATACAGCACAGAACAGGCCCTTTGGCCCACGATGTTGTGCCGAACATCTATCCTAGATTAAGCACCCATCCATGTACCTATCCAATTGCCGCTTAAAGGTCGCCAATGATTCTGCCACGGGCAGCGCATTCCATGCCCCCACCACTCTCTGGGTAAAGAACCCACCCCTGACATCTCCCCTATACCTTCCACCCTTCACCTTAAATTTATGTCCCCTTGTAATACTCTGTTGTACCCAGGGAAAAAGTTTCTGACTGTCTACTCTATTTATTCCTCTGATCATCTTATAAACCTCTATCAAGTCACCCCTCATCCTTCGCCGTTCCAACGAGAAAAGGCCGAGAACTCTCAACCTGTCCTTGTACGACCTATTCTCCATTCCAGGCAACATGCTGGTAAATCTTCTCTGCACCCTCTCCAAAGCTTCCACATCTTTCCTAAAGTGAGGCGACCAGAACTGCACACAGTACTCCAAATGTGGCCTAACCAAAGTCCTGTACAGCTGCAACATCACTTCACGACTCTTGAATTCAATCCCTCTGCTAATGAACGCTAATACACCATAGGCCTTCTTACAAGCTCTATCCACCTGAGTGGCAACTTTCAAAGATCTATGTACATAGACCCCAAGATCCCTCTGTTCCTCCACCTGACTAAGAACTCTACCGTTAACCCTGTATTCCGCATTCTTATTTGTTCTTCCAAAATGGACAACCTCACACTTGGCAGGGTTGAACTCCATCTGCTACTCCTCTGCCCAGCTCTGCATCATATCTAAGTCCCTTTGCAGCCGACAACAGCCCTCCTCACTGTCCACAACTCCACCAATCTTCGTATCATCTGCAAATTTACTGACCGACCCTTCGACTCCCTCATCCAAGTCATTAATAAAAATTACAAACAGCAGAGGACCCAGAACTGATCCCTGCGGAACTCCACTTGTAACTGGGCTCCAGGCTGAATATTTACCATCTACCACCACTCTCTGACTTCGACCGGTTAGCCAGTTTTCAATCCAATTGGCCAAGTTTCCCTCTATCCCATGCCTCCTGACTTTCACTAAGCAAGGATACAGGTCTCAAATTTACCCCCAATGGAATGGGGACTGAGTGGTGCTGTTGGTATCTACTTAATTCATACCGCTATGTAGGCAACCAATCATTCTGTAAACCCCAAGAAGTCTAAGACAACATGAATATTGTAGCCGAGAGCTACAGATCATGATGACAGATGCTCCAATTTTTTTCTTCTCATGGCTGACCAAAAATACTGCTGCTGTCACTAATTCTCTTTGGCATATGTTGGAAGGGTTTGCAGATTGATATTTAAGCTGTTTAGTTGGCATTATGAGCACTTGGCCATTAAAAGAATGGACTTTGAATCTGGAGAATCTAGCTCTGAGGCAAATATGCTACTCAGTGTGTCATAGACATCAAATGATAATGCAAAAAGAAAACATTTCTGAAATTCACTTTGAGCAAGAGGTAATTTTTCTCATTTGTCACATGAGCCATCTTATTATCTGTAAGCTCTTGAAAGCATCTAATCTTATTTCACAAAAGAGACTTACAGCTGCAAGTGACCTTCATCTTATTTAAAAAGAAATTAGAAATTAGAAACAAAACAGGAATTTTGTTTCTGGAAAAACTCAGCAGTCCAGCAGCATATGTGGAGTGAATGCAGAGTTCATGTTTTGAGACCAGTGATCATTCTCCAGAACTGCTTTCTCTCCATAAATGCTGCCAGATCTGCTAGCTTTTCCAGCAATTTCTGTTTCTGTCACCTTCATCTTATGGTTGTGGGCTGGATTCAAACCAAAATCTGAGAAGTTAAAAAACAACACACTCAGAGAATCTCTTAATTTATTTCTGATTTCCAAATGGGACATAGATCTCCTGTCAACATTTGGTTTCAACAAAGGGAAATAATTACATAAATATTTGTGTTTTGAATGAGTTAATTTGCCACAGTAAATACTTTATGCATGTTAAAATGTTCAGAAATGTAATATAACTTTTGTTGTGAGCGTTGAAATGAATCTTGTATTCAACTGGAAAGTTACTGCTGGAGTGGTGTGACGAATGTAGAAAGACAAAAAAGAAAAAATATTCAAAAGGGTCAACAGAACTAAAATAAATTGACAGTACTTTTGGGTAATGTATTATATGATTTTTCTATCGTTGAACCTTGATTATCCATCGCAATTCAAAGATCCTCCTTGAGTAGATAAACTAATACAAGGGAAATCCCTAAGTTGTGGCTTAGACATATCCTGGGCACAGAAGCTAGTGCGGTACAATACAAGAAGAGAAAAAAGCAATTTTATTGTCCAAGAAAAGCAGCCAAAGTACAAAGGATAAAACAAACCAATACAGACATGCTGTATAGCAACATTTTGATAGTCAAATTTGGGGCAAATAACTGCAGTATATTTAACAGATTACCAGTTTTGTTCCTCAAATAATTAAAACATGAATAGTTTCTCCTTTTCATTTTGTTAGAAATTCCTGCACAAGATGTAGGGCCAATAGGGCAACTCTTTCATCCCTTCAAATGCCTCCTGTTAATTGATATTGAGGATGATTTTTAAAATGTTTTAACATCATCAGAAAGACAAATTCAAAATATTCATCCTAAAAGATTACAAGGTAAATTAAATGCAACAAAAATGAAATATTCTGTCCATTTTTTGTTTTGTCATTTTGTTTAACCTTCGACAGGAATACGTTTTTGACTTAATTGATACAAATGTTGCACTGTGATGTTTTCTATGATCAGCATTCTGGCATTCACTGGCGTAATCTATACTTGAAGAATTACCTACTCCCACATTTCTCAGTAGTCTATCTATGGATTTTAGGATCCTCCAGGACTTGCAACAAATGCACTTAAATAAAGTAACTAACCATTTATGGAACCAAAGGCTTTATAGACCAAAATCTTCAAATCAGGAGAAAATGAAAGGCTGTTTCAGCATCATCTGTAATAAATATTAAACTTAAGCCTATCAGTATATTTATTATGACTATACAAATGACTGCAGCATTTCCTGTGTTCATATAATTCCTGCATCATATTTCAAGTCATGTCATACTTGAAATATTCTAACAGAAATTCTTAAAACATCCACAAATCACAAGTGTAAAACAATAAATGGTCAAGATTCAGCTTGGATCAGTTCATGGAATTAAGCTCTACTACACAACCAAAGGTCACACTCAGTTCATGTTGTGCTGCAGTGTTAGAGCACTGCTGCCTCACAGCGCCAGAGACCTGGGTTCAATTCCCGCCTCAGGCGACTGACTGTGTGGAGTTTGCACATTCTCCCGGTGTCTGCGTGGGTTTCCTCCCACAGTCCAAAAATGTGCAGGTTAGGAGATTTGGCCACGCTAAATTGTCTGTAGTGTTAGATGCAGGGATAAATGTAGGGGAATGGATTTGGGAGAGTGCGCTTCGGCTGGTCAGTGTGGACTTGTTGGGCCGAAGGACCTATTTCCACACTGTAAGTAATCTAATCTGTAAGTAATTTAATCTGAATGGCATTTTCAGAAGATTCTTTAATTTGAGGCCCTGCTATTTAGCCAGTTGAACATAAGAAGTCATATGCTATTTTTCAAAAATAAGAATGAATCCCCTATTGTCCACATACAGGCAAGCAGTAGTGTTCCCTATTGGCACCATTGCTGTTTTTGCCCTGGCATTCTGCTCATCCCACCGAATGTTGACCCCAACTAGCCAACCAACAACAACATTGCCTTTTCACATTTTTTTAGAATGTCAGATCCTTTGTGAAGAAAGCAAATATCACCTTCAAACTTATTGTGGATATGACAGATCAATGCTTAAAAATAGCAACTCCTTGTATAGAATTCAATTGTTCCACATTTGATTAACTGAGTCTTTTTACTATTGATGGTCATTGTACTTGATTGGTTAAGCCTGTATGTGGACGTAGAAAAGTAACTAAGCTGCACAAAGAGCTGAAAGACAAAGCTGGAAGCATGTAATAAAGAATTCTGCATAAAACCTATTACAGACATAGAAGCAAGTATCATTCCTGCATGAGTTGAGAAATAAAATATACAACATCCTGCCCCTTCCTGAACCTGCTTTGTCTGCCTTTAGTTTGTACCAATTGATTCTTTCAAACCCACAAAAATCAGCCTGATTGCAACGTTGTCTTTATCACTAAACTTCACATTGTTCTTTCCTTTTCCAGTTCATAGTGGTGCTTCCTTGTCATTCACTGGAAGCACTCTAGTTGAACTTTTGCCTCTAGTCTCAACTTTAACTTTAGTTTTGAGTGTGATTTTTTTTGGTACATTTTTGATCTCGGTGACTGGTGTTCAGAAATCCTGTCAGTTTGGTGGAGGTCTGGAGAGACCGTGATCACTGCAGCATGTGCTACTGAGAATTAATGAAGAAAACAAAAAGACAGTCTGTCAAGGCTGAACTCTACTGGAAAGCAGTAGATAATTTCCTATAATTTATTGTAAGCATAATTCCTCTAATTTTCTGCAGTAACTAAGGACTTAAACGATGACAAGAGCTGCACTGGCCAGTCAATTATTGCCCATTTTAATATCCAGATGCACATAAGCTTGAGGGAGATATTATGACACCTTTTAAGGAGTCTAGTTGAATTGGGGAATTGGAAGTTGTTACCAACAGGGATTCTGAATTTTAAAAAACAAATCCAGATCAGACTTCTGAATGAAGTCTGCCAAAATGCATTTTCTGACCTCAGTTTTCTTTTTCAATTCAGGTTCTTCACTGTGGCCCTACCCTGACCAAGTGTTTTCACTGGCATCCTCACTTCTTCGCTTCTTCAGTTTTGTATTTACATTATCAGTAATTTTAATCTTCAATTATCACTTGCTTTCTGCACTTCAATTTCACTGTTCCATTGTTTTAATTTAACTTTTGTTTGCAAAGAAACATTCTAACTCCAATTGCTAGTCACTTATGAAGCCTTGCCATCACATATTATCTTTATTCTCCCATCATCTCCATCATAAAGCCATCTCCAACCATTTCCTTATATTCTTCAATACTTAAATTACCTAACCCTCCACCAGTCACTTCTTTCTGATCTGATGCTTCCAGTTGTCCTGTAACATTAACTGGATTAGTGGTGCTGGAAGAGCACAGCAGTTCAGGCAGCATCCGAGGAGCAGTAAAAACGTTTCGGGCAAAAGCCCTTCATCAGGAATAAAGATGCCATTAATCCAGAATCTGGTTTCCAGCATCTGCAGTCATTGTTTTTACCCTGTAACATTAACTGTTTCATTCCACACATGCTGCCTGATCTCAACAATTGCTTTTATTGTATCCTGTCCTTGTGTTCAAACCCCCCCCCAAAAGATTTTCCAATTCACTTATGTCTGAACTCCAAACTGTCAATTGCCCAAGCTTTACTTCTCCATTTGTCACATTTTTTCAACATTATCAATTTGCTTTAATTACTTCCTCAACTTACTCTAATATAATCCTTCCTCTGTCATCAGATATGGATCATGAAATCCATTGGAAAAAGCGAGGACTGCAGATGCTGGAGATCAGAGCTGAAAATGTGTCGCTGGAAAAGCGCAGCAGGTCAGGCAGCATCCAAGGAGCAGGAGAAGAAGGGCTTCCTGAAGAAGGGCTCATGCCCGAAACGTCGATTCTCCTGCTCCTTGGATGCTGCCTGACCTGCTGCGCTTTTCCAGCAACGCATTTTCAGCTGTGAAATTCATTGCCACTGTACATGTACTGTTAAAGAGTACGACCAAGCAAAATCATTGACAGCATTTTGTAATTGAATAATGCGTGCTAATTACCTGGTAGAAGTTTGGGTGTTTAAAAATGTGTTGCTGGAAAAGTGCAGCAGGTCAGGCAGCATCAAAGGAACGGAAGAATCGATGTTTCGGGCATAAGCCCTTCTTTTCATGCCCGAAACGTCGATTCTCCTGTTCCTTTGATGCTGCCTGACCTGCTGCACTTTTCCAGCAACACATTTTTAAGCTCTGATCTCCAGCATCTGCAGTCCTCACTTTCTCCTAGTTGATTTTAACCTACTGCGAATCCTCTTGCAAGGATGCCTTCCATGAAGAAGCTCTCCTCAAAAAAAAGGGCTTATGCCAGAAATGTCGATTCTCCTGTTCCTTTGATGCTGCCTGACCTGCTGCGCTTTTCCAGCAACACGTTTTTAAGCTCTGATCTCCAGCATCTGCAGTCCTCACTTTCTCCTAGAAGTTTGTGTGTGACATTTTGAGTATTGGCTCATAGTTATGGATGTATAAACATTCGCAATTTAGTTCTTGCTCGCCTTTGCTGTTCTGTCGACTCTGCAGGAGGAATTTCAGGGCAGTTGAATACATCAGTATCAACTGGGGCTCCTGTGGTTCCCTGAATCTTGTACGCACATACATCAACTTGGGTGAGCTGACCCGCAAATACCAAAGCTCGGTGAAGTGTAAACATCTTCAGAACACCATTGTTGGGGAGACTTAATTTTCCTCTCACTCCGTGACTCAGTGAGTAGCATTTTTGAATCCGTAATTTCCTGAATCAACCACCTGATGAAGGAGCAACGCACCGAAAGCTAATGCTTCCAACTAAACCTGTTGGACTGCAACCTCGTGTAGTGTGATTTTAACTGAATCAACGTCAATTTTCGATGTCTGAGAATCTTAACCTAGGTTTGTTGTAGGCTGCAGTGGGACATTGACAGGATGCAGAGATGGGCTGAGAGGTGGCAGATGGAGTTCAACCTGGATAAATGCGAGGTGATGCATTTTGGAAGGTCAAATTTGAAAGCTGAGTACAGGGTTAAGGATAGGATTCTTGGCAGTGTGGAGGAACAGAGGGATCTTGGGGTGCAGGTACATAGATCCCTTAAAATGGCCACCCAAGTGGACAGGGTTGTTAAGAAAGCATATGGTGTTTTGGCTTTCATTAACAGGGGTATTGAGTTTAAGAGTCGTGAGATCTTGTTGCAGCTCTATAAATCTTTGGTTAGATCGCGTCTATTTGGAATACTGCGTCCAGTTCTGGTTGCCCTATTATAAGAAAGAAGTGGATGCTTTGGAGAGGGTTCAGAGGAGGTTTACCAGGATGCTGCCTGGACTGGAGGGCTTATCTTATGAGGAGAGGTTGACTGAGCTCAGACTTTTTTCATTGGAGAAAAGGAGAAGAGGGGACCTAATTGAGGTATACAAGATAACGAGAGGCATAGATAGAGTCGATAGTCAGAGACTATTTCCCAGGGCAGAAATGACTAACACTAGGGGTCACAGTTTTAAGCTGGTTGGAAGAAAGTATAGAGGGGATGTCAGAGGTGGGTTCTTTACACAGAGAGTTGTGAGAGCATGGATTGCGTTGCCAGCAGCAGTTGTGGAGGCAGGATCATTGGGGACATTTAAGAGACTCCTGGACATGTATATGGTCACAGAACTTTGAGGGTGCATACATGAGGATCAGTGGTTGGCACAACATCCTGGGCTGAAGGGCCTGTTCTGTGCTGTACTGTTCAATGTTTGAGGTTCCAGTGAAGTGTAAGGGAGTGCTATATTGTCAGAAATTACGTCTTTCAGGTGAACACGTTTAACTCGTGATTGTAATAAGTGGGGGTGGTCGGGGTTGGAAGCTCTTCATGACCATCTTTATCCCTCAACCAACATCATAAATAATTTTCAGTCACATAGTTTTGACAGCACTGAAGATCTTCGGCCGGTCGAGCCCGCACCCTTCACCCCAAAGATCCATCGGCTTCAATCCAATTCTACGGCATGCAAGTTCCTTTCCTCATGCAAAGCAACGCTGTTGTTCGTAATTCTCATTTCTCTTCTATGCAAACAGGCACAAGATACCATACAAAAATAATCAGGACCAACAAAAGACAGACAATGCGCCCCAATCCCATTGACGGCTGAATGTCGGTTAACCGCGCGCGCTGTGGCCGTTAGCCGGAGCGGGGAGTTTCGCACGTACGTGCGCGAGTCGAGCTGAATCGGCCTTGGCGCGCGCGGCCATGGGGGAGGACTGGTGTCTGGATTCTTGCGTGAGGAGGCGAGAGGGAGGTAGAGAGAGAGAGAGAGAGAAAAGCAGAGGGGAGGGTGGGTGGAGACGATGGGAATCTGACCAATGGCGTTTAAGCATGTTGAAATAGTCCCCGCCCCCGTCGACCCGCCTACCCTCAATCCCAGGTCCAATGGAATACGCTGATGGGAGCGCCAGTCGTTTTCGCCTCGCGATCTGGAGTCGTCGTGTTCTCGCCCTCTTTTCTGGAGGCGCTGCTGTTGCCGCCGCACCCACGTCTATGTATTTGTACTAGAGAGGCGGAGTTAAAGGAGGAGGGGTGAAAGAGAATATAGAGAGAGAAAAAAAGGAAAGAAATCGACTAGGGTACCTCTTAAAGGGGGTGGGGGAGGCAATAAAGACAATATCCTTACCACTCATTTGAAGCGAAAACACATCAATAATCTGCGCGTCACCTCACGTAGAGACTGGCGGCGGTGTTTCTCCCGTGGAAAGGTAAGCCCCTGCAGCAAAGGGCCGAGGAAGCGGCTTGTTGTTCACTGTGAATCCAGCGACTGCAAACTGACGGCTGTTTGAGATCGGCGTCAGTCTGTTATTGTGGCGGCGGTTCACACGGGTTTTATTTTTGATTTCTCTTCTCTTTCCTCGCCCCCCCCCCCCCCCATAACTGCCTTGAACATTGACCTCCTTCATCAATCGATATTATTACCATCCATTTTCTTTCCCTCTTTCTACGGGCAGCGCTGTATTTCTGCTTGCCGACAGCCATTCCGCTCGTGAACCCCCCCCCCCCCCACTCTCTTTTAATTAATGTTTTAATTTTGCCAAAAAGAATAAAACCCTTCCCTTTCCCTTCGCGTACACGGCCCCAACCACTGCATCCTGTCCGGCTTGTAATATTCGCCCTGTGTCAATACTGTAATATGAAATATGACCAGCTGCCTGATGTCGATAAACACAATCGCAGTGTAGTAATCTAGGGGGTGGAGGAGAAGTAGCAAGCCTTATGGATTGAATGAATTGAACATAATGCGACCAGTGTTAACTATATTTGACAAGTTTTGCTGTTCGCTTCTGTGGACTTCATCCTGCCTTCCATATAGTCGACCAGCCGCCAATGCTGCTGGTTTATTTAATCTGCTCATATTCTGTTTTAAAATAATATTGATTTAAACGCGTTTGTTTATAACGTCGCATACAGCGTAGCGCTGATCTCCAGTATGTTTTGAGGGCAGCGTGTGAGCGATAAAGTACCCTTGGAAAGGAAAGTGTATGTTGTGAGGGCAGTGTGTAATCTATGAAGTTCCCTGGAATAAGGCTTGCTTCATTTTCTTTGGTTGTTCCGGTCTGAGTCCACATTCCTGACGTTGGACACGATCATCAATATTTAATTAAGTGGGGAGGCTTGGGGTACAGTAGGAAATATGCCACTATGTATTTCACAAGATTAACCATAAGGTGTTAATCAGATGAGAGATTATATTCAAAGCAATCTTAAAATGAGGTAGCTTGGTTGTTGAAGGTAGCTAGTTCCTTTCTCCCTATCGATTAACACCACCATAAAATAAAATGCGATTTATGTGATGAGCACCAAAAGGGATGTAATTTGATCCATTTACTGCTGATCATAGAAATTGCTACACCACTTCTAACGCCTCATTCAATTCCAATCATGAGGGTCATGAATGGGGTAAATTGACAAGGTCTTTTCCCTGGTGTGGGGGAGTCCAAAACTAGAAGGGATAGGTTTAAGGTGAGAAGGGAAAAATTTAATAGGAATCTAAGGGGCAGTTTTTTTCACGCAGAAGATAGTGTGTATATGGAATTAACTGCTAGAGGACTTGGTGGAGGCTGGTAAAAGTACAACATTTAAAAGGCTTCTGGATGGATATATGAATAGGAAGGGTTTGGAGGGATATGGGCCAAATGCTGGTAAATGGGACTAGATTTAGTCAGGATTCCTGGTTGACATGGATGAGTTAGACCGAAGGATCTGTTTCCATGCAGTATGTCTCTATGACTCTGACTCTGCAGCTTTTAATTGTGTTTCTTGGAGGAGGGTGAGAGATGATGGAGAAAATGTTTTAGCTTTCATTATCCAAGCTAATCCATTTATATCTATTCTAGATATAAAATTGAAGAAGTGCTTCAATCTTCAACCTGACCTTTTTCTAGCTTACTTTATCTTGCAGCTATGAATGTTTCAATGTTTCTCAAAGTTAATTAACCTTTCCATGTCATTTAGTATTTGTAATGCCCTATCTCATTGGCCTGTTCATGTTTGTTTAAGCTTTCATAAAACAGCCTCCTAGCAGAGCTTTAAGTCTTTTATTTTGCTTTTAAGGCATGTTACCGTGTGATCCGTGACCAGAAATTAATAGAGAATTCAAGGTGTGGTTGAATTGGAGGACCATACAACTTCATGATGGCTTCATCCTTATCTGTGAATTGATACAGTTGTATCATGATAATTAGATATAGGCTGAGGAGGAGTTGAATTTTATTTGATGCAGATAAATGTTTTAGTATAGGCTCTTGCAGTATTTCCTGTCTTGAAGTGCAAGACAGTATTTCAGCTTTCATAGTTCCATTGTCATGCTGACCACTTAATTTGTAGCTTTCCTGCTGAAGGCAGATTTGCAAGTTCTATTTTTGAAATGGGCCAGATGGTTGTTTGCGAAGGTTCCTAAGTTATGACACAACAAAAGTAGAAAAATTTGGTTAATTTGAATTATTTAGATGTCTTTTCTTTTAGGTTAATTTCATAATTCTCTTTTGTCATTTTCCTCCCAATGCATTGATTTGTTACCTCTCCAACTTACATAATGAATGAACCATGTTAGCACTTGAGTTCAGATGGAACTAATGGAATGTCATAGTCATCGAGATGTACAGCATGGAAACAGACCCTTCTGTTCAACTCCTCCATGCAGTCCAGATATCCCAACCCAATCTAGTCCTACCTGCCAGCATCCGGCCTATATCACTCCAAAGCCTTCCTATTCATATACCCAGCCAGATGCCTTTTAAATGTTGCAATTGTACTAGCCTCCACCACTTCCTCTGGCAGCCCATTCTACACACACACACACACACACACACACACACACACACACACACACACACACACACACACACACACACTACTCTATGCGTTAAAAAGTTGTCCCTTAGGTCTCTTTTATATCTTTCCCCTCTCACCCTAAACCTATGCCCTCTAGTTCTGAACTCTCTCCCCCCCCCCCCCCCCCCCCACCCCACCCCACCCCACCCCACCCCAAGGAAAAGACGTTAACTATTTACACTATCCATGCCCCTCATGATTTTATAAATCTCTGAGGTCACCCCTCAGCCTCTGATGCTCCAGGGAAAACAGCCCCAGCCTAGTCAACCTCTCCCTACAGCTCAAACTCTCCAACGCTGGCAACATCCTTGTAAATCTCTTCTGAACCCATTCGTTTCACAACATCCTTCCGAAAGGAAGGAGATTAGAATTGCACGCAATATGCCAAAGGTGGCCTAACCAATGTCCTGTACAGCTGCAACATGGTCTCCCGATTCCTGTACTCCATACTATGACCAATAAAGGAAAGCACTCCAAAAGCTGCCTTCACTATCCTATCTACGTGTGACTCCACTTTCAAGGAACTATGAACCTCCACTCCAAGATCTTTTTGTTCAACAACACTCATTAGGACCTTAACATTAAGTGTACATGCCCTGCTAAGATTTGCTTTCTGAAAATGCACCACCTTGCATTTATCAAAATTAAGTTCTATCTGCCACTTCTCAGCCCATTGGCTCATTTGATCAAGATCCCGTTGTAATCTGAGGTAATCTTCGCTGTCCACTGCACCTCCGATTTTGGTGTCATCTGCAAACTTACTAACTATACCTCTTAAGCTCACATCCAAATCTTTTATGTAAGTGATGAAAAGTAATGGACCCAGCACTGATTCTTGTGGCACTTCCCTGGTTACAGGCCTCCAATCTGAAAAACAGCCCTCCACCACCACCCTCTGTCTTCTACCTTTGAGCCAGTTCTGTATCCAAATGGCTAGTTCTCCCTGATTCTGTGAGATCTAACCTTGCTAACCATGTGGCAAAGTTGTTTATAGCTCGAAGTTCAGCTAACTTTAATTTTGTGAGCACATTTAAAGTATTAAGCATAAAATACCTCTATTACTCATAAACATTTCTGATACCATTTTTAAATTTAAAGAATTTCTTTAGTTAAAAAAAATGCAGATGCTACAGTGAGTATAATTCATTAGACAATTCAATTAGTAGTTGCCCTCAGTAGATGTCTGTATGCAGCTTTAAACTTAATTGTTTTAGCTAGGCCAGCTAGACAAAATGCATCCTTATTAGGTTTTGCTTTAGAACTCTTTTGGTTGCTGCCAAGTTGACTGTTATAGTATTTAATGATTACATTGAATACATAAACAAGATTAATTTTTAATATGTTGGCTATTTTAATATATTTGATCTGAATTGAAGGCATTAATTATAAGTTTTCAGCTCAAAGGAACTTGTCGTTCTGTGCATTTACAAGAGACTGGTATCTTGTTTCATCCTCATTGAGTATGTGCTTGTCTGCCCCTTTTGTGCATTTTCATTATTGTATATGTAGGTGTGCTGGTAGGCTTTTGATCTTCATCCAGCTCTGTTTATGACATCTTGACTTTGCTGTGCCATTGAGTGTGGATTCATGCAATATAGAAGAAGCCCTTTAGTCATAGAGTCATAGAGATGTACAGCATGGAAACAGACCCTTCGGTCCAACCTTCCATGCCGACCAGATATCTCAACCCAATCTAGTCCCACCTGACAGCACCCGGCCCATTTCCCTCCAAACCCTTCCTATTCATATACCCATCCAAATGTCTCTTAAATGTTGCAATTGTACCAGCCTCCCACAGCTCATTCCATACATGTACCCCCCTCTACGTGAAAAAGTTGCCCCTTAAGTCTCTTTTATATCTTTCCCCTATCGCCCTAAACTTATGACCTCTAGTTCTGGACTCCCTGACCCCAGGGAAAAGACTTTGTCTATTTATGCTATCCATGCCCCTCATAATTTTGTAAACCTCTATAAGGTCACCCCTCAGCCTCCAATGCTCCAGGGAAAACAGCCCCAGCCTGTTCAATCTCTCCCTGTAGCTCAGATCCTCCAACACTGGCAACATCCTTGTAAATCTTTTCTGAACCCTTCCAAGTTTCACAACATCTTTCCAGTAGGAAGGAGACCCAAATTGCATGCAATATTCCAACAGTGGCCTAACCAATGTCCTGTACAGCTGTAACATGACCTCCTAACTCCTGTACTCAATACTCTGACCAATAAAGGGAAGCATACCAAACGCCACCTTCACTATCCTATCTACCTGTGACTTCACTTTCAAGGAGCTATGAATCTGCACTCCAAGGTCTCTTTGTTCAGCAACACTCCCTAGGACCTTACCATTAAGTGTATAAGTCCTGCTAAGATTTGCTTTCCCAAAATGCAGCACCTCGCATTTATCGGAATTAAACTCCATCTGCCACTTCTCAGCCCATTGCTTCATTTGGTCCAGATCCTGTTGTAATCTGAGGTAACCCTCTTTGCTGTCCACTACACGTCCAATTTTGGTGTCACCTCCAAACTTACTAACTATACCTCTTATGCTCGCATCCAAATCATTTATGTAAATGACACAAAGTTGAGGGCCCAGCACTGATCCTTGTGACACTCCACTGGTCACAGGCCTCCAGTCTGAAAAACAGGCCCCCTTCACAACCATCTTCTGTGTTCTATCTTTGAGCCAGGTCTGTATTCAAATGGCTAGTTTTCCCTGTATTCCATGAGATGTAAACTTGCTAATCAGTCTCCCATGGGGAACCTTGTCGAACGCATTACTGAAGTCCATATATAGATCACAGGTACTGCTCTCCATTGAGTCTGTCCCACCAAAAATACACTATTGCCTGCAGTGGTCCTACTTCTTAGCACTAGGTCTGTCGCCTTAATTTCTTGATTTTTATATAAATGTCTATATGTCTGTGTGTGTGTGTGTGTGTGTGTGTGTATTTTTTAATAAGAGTTTTGTGCCTCAATACTGTTTTGAAGTGTCTGATTTTTATTTGGAAGGCGGCGATTTAGTACTTAGGATGGAGGGTGTACTGTAGTAGATTCCATGTGTGTGTAGTATGACCAAGTTTTCACTGATTTAATCTTCATCTGTGGGTCTTCACATGACTGAAGACTCCAATGCAGGATTGGCATGGATGTTAATTAGAAATTGCACTTGATGTGGAAACTTCTTTGGCCTAGCCACACGTGGTATTCCTTTGGAGATCAAGCACCACCAAACTCCATCGCTAAAATCAAATTGAATTTCTGCATTATAGTTTTACTTCCCTTCAGCTTTTAATATTTAAAACATTCTGATTATTTATCTAAGTAATTAAAATGATTTCTTATTCAGTCTATTCGTGAGTCTAATTACCAAAAATCTATTATAGCTGCTGTCTAGGCTATTTCAAAAGATCGCCGATACAGAACAGGGGTCAAATAATGTTTTCTCAAGAGAATTTTTAAAAAATTCATGGTATATGGACATTGCTAGGTCAGCATGTATTGGCTATTTTTGTCTAGTAAAAGCTGGTAGTGATGAAAGCTGCTGTTTACTTGAACCATAGCATTCCTTCGATTGTTGGGTAGCCATAATGCTGTTAGGAAGTTTCAGTATTTTGATCCTAGAACACTGAAGGAGGAGCAATGCAATAAGAGGAACTTGCAAATTATGATTTTCTTGAGGTCTGCCTTTTAATTTTGGGGTAACATTTTGGTATCTAAATATTTTAATTCAAAAACCAAACTGTTAAATTTGCAAACTTTCATTGCAGTTTTGTTAAAGGGTATTAAAAAGATAAGATACTGCTGGGTAGGCTGCCAGGAATCCAACATAAGTTAGTCAAATTTGTTTCATTCATCTATCTACTTTGTTGTCCTCTTTTAGATATAAAAGCAAGCTTGCGGCTTTGAATATTAAGCTCCTCTGGATCAGCTAGGTGTCCCATTTTTTATGTAATGTTTAAAACCAAAAGAATCTTGTATCCAGGGAAGCACTTCTATAATGTTTAAAGATTAAACAAAAAACCAAAAAGAATCTATTTCCCCAGATACCTCAAGTTAAAATTTACTTTCAAAATTTTATTGGGAAAATATACAAAAGGATGAAAGCCAATAGGAAAGATTTAATGTTTTACTTATGTTTTGTTTGGCTATAGTTGTTGAGTAAATTTGGAAGCTAGGCCCAGAAAGACTTTTTTTTTTGAAAATCATACAGATTAATAAACAAACGAAGAGGGTGCACTATTAATGATCTTACAATTACACAGCTCTTTTGAGACTTTTTGTCTTATTGATGGTCTGCAGCTACAAAGTTTGAAAATATATCTTCTAAGTGCAGTTGTCTCACTGAGATGGCTTCAGGCTAATACACCTCCAACAACCTAATCTGAAAACAATCAGAAACAAAATCAGAATTTTTTTGGAAACACTCAGTAGGTCTGATCACATCTTTGGAGAGAAAGCAGAGTTAAAGTTTCAGGTCTGGTGACCCTTCTTCAGAACTAAACTTTGGTCACAGCTGTCAAAATATGAGCAATTTTACAATTGCAGCTGAGATAATCCACAACAATCTCTTTTTTAAAATCATCAATTTCCCTATCTCTCCATGTTAACAGATGAATCTTTTAATAAAGTTCCAGGGTTTGTATTTCCATTATTCATGTGCCAAGTTTGATTGAAATTTGTCCATTAGTTTTTGAACTTTTTGCTTACAAAATTAAGTTGAACTATCACTGATGAATGTAGACATAGGTAGAAATAATAAAAAGCTGTAAATGACACTTCCTGCAGGTGTGTTTCAGTAGGATACATGCTGCCTCTGTAACTTCACATCTATTGCAGGAAGTACCTTCCACTAGCTGAGTTTACCTGCCATTACATAACAAAAGCTATTTATTACTAAAAATAATTTACTAACTACTCGCCAATCGTCTCACACTTCCCCATATCAAAGTAAGAACTAACTGCTAGGGGCTAAGAAGAGTAGTAATAGGAAAAGAGCACCTTTTTCCTCTTTGAAATTTGTTCAAGTGACAAAATAAGATGAAATGACAAAGCTAAATTTCAGTGTTATAATTATGCTAAATCATTTCTTTCACTTACAATATTTATTGCCTGTCACTGGTTGTCATTGAGAATGTGGTGGTGAGCTGACTCCTTGAACCACTGCAGTTGACATTCTATAGGTTGGCCCACAATACCTTTAGGGAGGGAATTCTAGGATTTTGAGCTAGTGACACTGAAGAAACTGTGATATATTTCCAAGTCAGGATGGTGAATGGGTTGAAGGGAAACGTGCAGTGCTGGTGTTCCCATGTATCTGCTGCCCTTGTCCTTCTGAATGGAAATGATCATGGGTTCGGAAGGTACTATCCAGGATCTTTGAAGTTGCTGGAGTTATGTGTTGGAGAGTAGTCAGAGTGGCAATGTTCAATGCTGTCAATAATTGTCCGTTGACATGGTAGCTTATGACCTGTACTTAGCAGTTATTACTTAATCGGTGAACATGAATAATCTGACAGTGTCATGACCATGGGTCAGAACCTAAAAGTCCTTTTGTAAGGATATTTGCAGCTTGAATTATGGCTAAAAATGACTACAATGTAAATTAAGTGGCTGCCTGGAGAAAGACAGGATGGTGGAATGTCACACTTAAATATAATAAAAGATCTCCAATTAGTAACACCTTTTTAAAGTTGGGAGAGGCAATTCAAACAGACTGGACTGTGATCGCTCATGACTGCAAACATAACAAGGTGTTGATGTCCCTTGCTCGACAGCAAACCAGTTCTTGTCGATTATGCCACGAACTGCAGGTATACTTTGTGTTTCTCCATTTTGAAGCATTCACAAAAAAGTGTTAAAAAACCAGTTTCATCTAGATAAGTGGATGTTATCTAGACTGCCAAAGGCCTTTGATGAGGTGCCTCATGGGAGACTGCTGAGTGAGGTGAGGGCTCAGGTTGTTTGAGGTGAGCTACTGGCATGAATTGAGGATTGGCTGTCTGCCAGAAGGCAGAGAGTTGGGATAAAAGATTCTTTTTTTGGAATGGCAGCCAGTGACAAGAGGTATCCCGCAGGATTCAGTGTTAGAGCCGCAGCTGCTCACTTATATATTAATGATCTGGATGAAGGGACTGGGGGCATTCTGGAGAAGTTTCCGATGATAATACGAGTACTGAGGAGATGGGGAGGCTGCAGAAAGATTTAGACAGTTTAGGAGAATGGTCCAGGAAATGCGAGGTCTTGTATTTTGGAAAAAAGAATATGGGCATGGGCTATTTTCTAAAGGGTGATAAAATTCCTAAAGCCGAGTACAAAGGGATCTGGAGTGCTAGTGTGAGATTCTCTAATTTGCAGGTTGAGTCCATGATAAAGAAAGTGAATGTGATGTTGTCATTTATCTCGACGGTTGGAATATAAAAGCAGTGATGTGCTTCTGAGATGCTATAAAGCTCTAGTAGGGCCCCATTTAGAATACTGTGTCCAATTTTGGGCCCCACACCTCAGGAAGGACATACTGGCATTGGAGCATATCCAGCAGAGATTCACACTGATGATCCCTGGAATTGTAGGCCTAACATATGATGAATAACTGAGGATCCTGGGATTGTATTCATTAGAGTTTAAAATGTTGAGGGGAGATCTAATAGAAACTTACAAGATAATGCATGGCTTAGAAAGGGTGAACGCTGGGAAGTTGTTTCCATTAAGTGGGGAGACTAGGACCTGTGGGCACAGCCTTAGAATTAGAGGGGTCAATTCAGAATGAAATGAGAAGACATTTCTTCAGCCAGGGAGTGGTGGGCCTGTGGAACTCATTGCCACGGAGCACAGTGGAGGCCTGGACATTAGATGTCTTCAGGGCAGAGATTGATGAATTCTTGATCTTGCAAGGAATTAAGGACGACAGGGAGAATGTGGGTAAAATAAGTTGAAATGCCCATCAGCCATGATTTAAATGGCGCAGTGGACTTAATGGGCCAAATGGCCTAAATTCCACTCCAATGTCTTGTGGTCTTATGGAGTGTGCTAGAGGAACTGAAAATCTTATATATACTACTGAGCTGAATTACCCATGTCTACTAGCCTGAGTTGAGTATCAGCATGCTGTGAAGGTCACAGATGAAGAATGATCTCCAAACTATGCCTGTGTTGCAGTTAAAGGACGGTTCTCACTTTGTGCTAAAAGTCAACTAACTGGCAGCCAAACAAAAGGATATGCTGGAATTCTGTCACATTTAAAAGGAAACTGAACACAGAATCTCAACCAGCTTGCAAACTTAATTATGTTGAAATTGGTGGTTTAACTCCCAGCATATTACTACTGTTAACCTTCATTGCAACTATCTCAATGTTCAACTCTTGCAAAGAAATTAGAGAGTATCTTGAATTTTATCTCTTTTTGAACTTGTTTCTTATTTCTAATATGTATGTCTGTTGGTTGTATTTTTTAAAATTTAGTTTAAGGGATGTGGGTATTGTTGCCTAAGACAGCATATATGGGCCATCCCTAATTGCCCTTGAGAAGGTGATGGTGAACTGTCGCCTTGAACCACTGCAGTCCATTTGTAGTCATAGATCATAATGCTACTAAGAAAAGTGTTCCAGGACTTTGTTGCTCTTCAACATCACTGGAGTCAGTTATTCCAGGTTAGGGATAGAGTGTGTCTTGGAAGGGAACATGCAAATGTGCTGGTCCCATGTATCTGCTACCTTTTATACCTTCAAGATGGTAGTGGTTGTGGATTTGGAAGGTGTTATCTAAAGAGCCTTAGTGAATTTTTGCAGTGCACCTTGTAAGTGGTACACACTGCTGCCACCAAGTGTCTGGTGTTAGATGGAGTGAATGGTACCACATCTGCAAAGAATCGAGTGGCTGCTTTTGTCTTGGAAGTTGTTGAACTTCTTGAGGAGAAAGTCTCCTTCATCAGGGAGTGCTCTTGCCCGAAATGTCGATTCTTCTGCACCTCGGATGTTCCCTCACCTCGGATGATCCCTGACCACCTCTGATATGCTGACCTCCTGTTGACTGTCTGTGATCAAACCTTGTTTTCGAAATGGAGATTAACTCTTTTTTTTAATTCCAAATTTTCTCCAATAATTTCCCTACTACAGATGTCAGACTTCCTAGTCTATAATTCACTAGTTTATCTCTACTATCCATGAAAACTCGAACCGCACCAGTTGGCTTCAGTTCTGTCATCACTCCTGTGCCAACTTTAGTAAAATTTTGGTTCAGAGCTCCTTTTAATGTCCTCCCTCATCTCTACTAAATGAATATTTTGTATCCGTATTCACTGTGGAAAAGAATATGGAAGATATAGACTGTAGGGAAATAGATGGTGACATCTTGCAAAATGTCCAGATTACAAAGGAAGAAGTGCTGGATGTCTTGAAATGGTTAAAGGTGGATAAATTCCCAGGACCTGATCAGGTGTACCCGAGAACTCTGTGGGAAGCTAGAGAAGTGATTGCTGGGCCTCTTGTTGAGATATTTGTCTCATCGATAGTCACAGGTGAGGTGACGGAAGACTGGAGGTTGGCAAATGTGGTGCCACTGTTTAAGAAGGGCTGTAAAGACAAGCCAGGGAACTATAGACCCGTGAGCCTGACCTCGCTGGTGGGCAAGTTGTTGGAGGGAACAGGATGTACATGTATTTGGAAAGGCAAGGACAGATTCGGGATAGTCATCATGGCTTTGTGCATGGGAAATCATGTCTCTCAAACTTGATTGAGTTTTTTGAAGAAGTAACAAAGAAGATTGAGGGCAGAGCAGTAGATGTGATCTATATGGACTTCAGTAAGGCATTTGACAAGGTTCCCCATGGGAGACTGGTGAGCAAGGTTAGATCTCACTGAATACAGGGAGAACTAGCCATTTGGATACAGACCTGGCTCAAAGGTAGAAGACGGAGGGTTGTTTTTCAGACTGGAGGCCTGTGACCAGTGGAGTGCCACAAGGATCGGTGCTGGGCCCTCTGCTTGTCATTTACATCAATGATTTGGATGCGAGCATAAGAGGTTTGCAGATGACACCAAAATTGGAGGTGTAGTGGACAGCAAAGAGGGTTACCTCCGATTACAATAGGATCTGGACCAGATGGGCCAATGGGCTGAGAAGTGGCAGATGGAGTTTAATTCCAATAAATGCGAGGTGCTGCATTTTGGGAAAGCAAATCTTAGCAGGACTTATACACTTAATGGTAAAGTCTTGGTGAGTGTTGCTGAACAAAGAGACCTTGGAGTGCAGGTTCATAGCTCCTTGAAAGTGGAGTCACAGGTAGATATGATAGTGAAGAAGGCGTTTGGTATGCTTTCCTTTATTGGTCAGAGTATTGAGTACAAGAGTTGGGAGGTCACGTTGCAGCTGTACGGGACATTGGTTAGGCCACTGTTGGAATATTGCGTGCAGTTCTGGTCTCCTTCCTATCGGAAAGATGTTGTGAAACTTGAAAGGGTTCAGAAAAGATTTATAAGGATGTTACCAGTGTTGGAGGATCTGAGCTACAGGGAGAGATTGAACAGGCTGGGGCTGTTTTCCCTGGAGCGTCGGAGGCTGAGGGGAGACCTTATAGAGGTTTACAGAATTGAGGGGCATGGATTGGATAAATAGAGAAAGTCTTTTCCCTGGGGTCGGGGAGTCCAGAACTAGAGATCATAGGTTTAGGATGAGGGGGAAAGATATAAAAGAGACCTAAGGGTCAACTTTTTCACGCAGAGGGGGGTACATGTATGGAATGAGCTGCCAGAGGATGTGGTGGAGGCTGGTACAATTGCAACATTTAAGAGGCATTTGGATGGGTATATGAATAGAAAGGGTTTGGAGGGATGGGGGCCGGGTGCTGGTAGGTGTGACTAGATTGGGTTGGGATATCTGGTTGTTGTGGACAGGTTGGACCGAAGGGTTTGTTTCCATGCTGTATATCTCTATGATTCTATGATTCAAAGCAGCCTGGGATTCAGTTTATCCGGACCTGGGAGTTTGTCTACTTGTATGCCTGCTAAAACCTTCAATACCTCCTCACACTCCCTATGTCAAACTGCTCAAGAAACTTGCAATTGCTCTTCCTGAATTCTGTGCCCCTTCCACCTCCAAAGTGAAGGCAGATGTGAAGTGCTTGTTTGACAATGGAGCACTGACCTACAGCTCCATGCATAGATTGCTCCTTTGGTCTTTAATAGGACACATTCTTTGCTTAGTTATCCTCTTTCCTCTTGGTGTGCTTGCTATCCTAGTTGCAGTCAGGTGATGCCCGTTGCCCCCAAGCCCCTCCTTTCTACACTCAGGCCTTCATTGATTTGCTTCTTTTGTACCTGTTACATGCTTCTCTTATCCTTTTTATCCAGTCCTGAATATCCCTCAATATGTGGACTCTTTGGGATTGTTTCTGTATTTCATCTGACAGGGAGCGTGTTGGGCCTGTAACCTTGCTAACTCCATTTTGAATGCATCCCCCTGTTTTGCTGTAGATTTTACCTAGCTGTTTCCCATCTACTATGGCCAGATTATGCTATATTTTAATAAAATCTGCCTTGCTCCAGTCCAATGCAAAAAGGGTTTGGATTGAGGTAAGGCAGATCTTATTTTTAAAAAAAAACAGGATCTGGCCCAAATAGACTGTTATTGAGTGTGAAGCTACAGCAGAACAGTAGGAACCATTCACAAAGATCCTGGGGAGAGTACAGCAACAACATTTTCCCTTTCGGGTAAAATGTAGGAGCAACAAGCTCATAGAAATACTGGATGTATACAGATACAGATAAAGAAGAAGATGTATAAAGGGAACAAAACAATAGAGGGCATAGAGAAGCATAGATAATGCAGGAGGCTATTTAAGAACACAATTGGGAGATCGAGGGAGCATAGAAAAAGAAATACTGGCAGGCAAGATTAGGGAGATTCCCAAGATACTCTGCAAGCATATCAAGGGGAAGAGAACAAATGGGGAAATAGCAGGGCCTATTAGACACCAAGGGGCAATTTGTGTGTGAAGTCAAAGGATACTGGTAGACTGTTAAATGAGTAACTCCTATCTGTCTGCTCAGAAGGAGGAGGTTGCAAGTACAGAATTAGAGAAGATGGACTGTAAAGTTTCTGAGCATTTTGATAAAGGAAGCAAAGAAGTATTGAAGGTTTTAGAAGATTTAATAGTGGATAAATCCCCAGGTCTGGATAAGTTGTATCCCAAGCTGTTGTGGAAGATGGAGGAAATATTCTAATCAGCACACTGGCCCAAACTTTTAATTATCTCTAGTGACGGGAAGTGCCAGAGGACTGCAGGACAGAAGGGTTGCAGAGATAGACGAGGGTGTGACTGTCTAATTAATGGTAGGGAACATATTGAAGAAGAAAATTAATCTCCATTTGGCGAAGTAAATTTGATTAGGGCTAGTCAGCATGGCTTTCAGAGGGGGATCATGCATTTTAAAAAGTAATCTGGTTGAATGTTTTGAGGAGGTGACCAAATGTGTAGATGAGGCTAGGGTAGTTGATATAGTTTATATGGATTTCAGCAAAACCTTTGACAAGGTTCCAGATGGAACCTCAATATTGATTGAGGTAAAAGCACATAAGGTCCAGGATAACTTGACAAGTTGGATTCAAAATTGCCTTGGTGGCTGGGGGCCGTTTGTATGACTGGAGGCTGGTGACCAGTGGCAAACTACAAAGATCACTTCTGGGTCCCTTACTGTTCGTGATATTCGTAAATGATATAGATAGATAGATTCCTAGAGATGTACAGCATGGAAATAGATCCTTGGGTCCAACTTGTCCATGCCAACCAGATATCCTAAATTAATCTAGTCTCATTTGCCAGCATTTAGCCCATATCCCTCTAAACCCTTCCTATTCATGCACCTGCCCAGATATGTTTTAAATGCTGAAATTGTAACAGCCTCCACCACTTTCTGTGACGGTTCATTAATGCTGACCGCACCTAGTCTTCCATCTAATTACTAACCCAGTCTGTGGGGAGTGGTTGAAAGGCGGAGCAGCAGCACGGAGTGAGCGTAAGACTCACTGTCTCTGAGAAAAATACTGGAGTGACGTCACAGGGAAACTGACCTGATTAGCTGGTAGGAAATCTGCAGTAAGTTTTAAAAAGAGCATAGCTGAGAAGTATAGAAATTAGCTCATAAATTTATGTAAATTAATAAAGTAACTAAGTAGAGGTGGCTGGGCAGGTGATGTGGTGTAGTTTAATGTGGGAGCTGGCTGATTCCATTGTAATATGCATTGATCACATCTGCAGCACGGTGGTTGCTGGAGGACCTCCGGCTCAGAATTGCTGATCTGGAATCTGAGTTTCAAACACTTCAGCACATCCGGAGTGGGAAGAGTTACCTGGACGCTTCGTTTCAGATGGCAGTCACACCTGGTAGACTAAGTAATTCAAATTCTACTAGTAATTAGGAACAGCAGGGTGTGGCAGATGGGGGATCCTGAGTCTAGGAACTGGGGAGCCTCAGCTCTTGACCTTGTCCAACAGGTATGAGGTACTTGCTCCCTGTGTAGATGAGGAAAAGGGCTATGGAGGGGGGGTGCGGGAATGAGCCAGTTGACCACAGAACCGTCTTGTAGGAGGCCATTCAAGGGGGGGGGGGGGGAGCAAAATGACAAGTGGGCTTTTAGGAAATTCCATAATTAGGGGGGGATAGATATTATCCTTTGCAAGCTTTGGGAGTCCTGCATGGTGTGTTGCCTGCCCAGTGCCAGGGTGCAGAACATCTCTGATTGGCTTGAAAGGATATTGGAGCAGGAGGGGGAGGATCCAGTTGTTACTTGTCCTGACATGGACCACAACATAGACATGACTAGGAAGGGTGACATGTCTGGTGATTACCAAGCACTATGAACGAAATCCAGGAACAGACTCTCGAGTGTTATAATCTCCAGATTACTACCTGAGCCACATGCAAATTGGTTTAGGGATAAGAAGTAAACACGTGGTTAAGGGAGTCATGTGGGAAAGAGGAGTTCCATTTCATGGGACATTGGCATCAGTTTTGGAACAGGAGGGATCTATACCAATGGGACGGTCTCCACCTGAACTGTTCTGGAACCAGTTTTCCAGTGAAAAGGATAAATAGGGTGGTCACTCGGACTTTCGACTAGTGAGACAGGGGAAAATGACAGGAAGTGTGATGGTAAATAAAAAGGTAAGCAGCAGGTTAGCAGGTGCCCAGGAGGGTTTAACTACAAGGCAGACTATGAAAGAAGTGAACAAAGAAGGATAACTCACGAGATATTATTAGAGATGTTGGAAAATCATGAGTATGGAAACTAGCACAAGGGCACTTTTACCTGAATGCTCGTAAAGTTCATTACAAGGTCGATGAGTTAGCAGAACAAATCATTGTGAATGAATATGATTTAGTAGCCATTATGGAGCCTTTTTTATTCACCCTATCAATGCCTCTCATAATTTTATAAATCTCTATAAAGTCACCTGTCAGCCGCCTCCGCTCCAGGGAAATGGCCTCAGCCTCTCCCTATAGCTCAAACCCTCCACCCCTCGCAACATCTTTGTAAATCTTTTCTGAACCCTTTCAAGCTTCACAACATCTTTGCAATAGCAGGGATACCAGAATTGCATGCAGTGTTCCAAAAGTGGCCTAACCAATGTCTTGTACAGTTGCAGCATGACCTCCCAACTCCTATACTTAATGCACTGATCAATAAAGGCAAGCATACCAAACCCCTCCTTCACTATTCTGTCTGCACTCCAAGGCCTCTTTGTTCAGGAGCACTCTTCAGGACCTTACCATTAATTGTATAAGTCCTGCTCTGATTTGCCTTTCCAAAATGCAGCTCCTCCCATTTATCTAAATTAAACTACATCTGCCACTCAACCCATTGGCCCATCTGATCAAAGTCCTGCTGAACTCTGAGGTAACCTTCTTTGCTGTCCACTACACCACCAATTGAAACATGGGAATGGTAAGTGTGCAGATGACAAAGATTAGCTGGGTGGTTGACATTGAGGAGGAAGGTGTTGGGTTACAAGATCATATAAGGGATTGGTGAAATGGGCATATCAGTGGTACATGGAATGTATGCTGATAAATGTGAGGTGATGCATTTTGATGATATCAATATTAAAATTTGATAAGTCCAATTAGAAGTCTAATAATAGTGGGGAAGAAGCTGTTCCTGAATCTGTTTGTATGGGTGTATAAGCTTTTGTATTTTCTGCCCAATAGAAGAAGTTGGAAGAGATTATAACTTGCTGGGAGTGGTCTTCCTGAGGCAGTGAGGAATACAGATGTAGTCAATAGATCAAAGGTTAGTTTACATGATGGACTGGGCTGTGTTCACAACTCTGTGTAGTTTCTTACAGTCCTGTGCAGAGAAGTTGCCATACCAATCCATGATGCATAGAATGCTTTGTGGTTCATCTATAAGAATTCGTAAAAGTATTTACGGACATGTTGAATTTCCTCAACTTCGTGAAAGGAGAGGTATTGTTGTGCTTTCTTGATCGTACCATCAATGTGGGTGGACCAGGAGGTATTGTTGGTGATCATCACTCCTTGAAACTTAACACTCGTGACCATCTCCACCTCAGCACCGTTGGTGTAGACAGGGGCATGCCCTTCACCCTGCTTCCTGAAGCCAGTGACCAGCTCTTTCATTTTGCTGACATTGAGGGAGCTTTGTCCTAACACCAAGCGCATTCTCTCTTTCCTGTATTCTATCTCATTATTGTGATCTGGCCTATGATGGTGGTGGTGTCAGTGAACCCACCCTTTGGATGAAATGTGGCCACAACAGTCATGAGTGTATCGGGAGTGCAGTAAGAGGCTGGGTATGTGGTCTTGTGGGGTGCCAATATTGATGACTATCATGGAAGAGGTGTTCTCTATTCTTACTGGTTTGCAGTTTGTGGGTCAGGAAGTTGAGGCCCCAGTTGCAGAGGGTGGAGCAGAGATTTGGGTATCAAGTTTGAGTTTAATTTGAATTATGATGTTGAAGGTGGAGCTGTTGTCAATTAGTAAGAGCCTAACATAGGTTATCTTCTTGTCTAGATGTTCTAGGGATGAGTGGAATGCCAGGGAGATGGTGTATACTGTGGACCTATTGTAACAATAGGCAAATTGCAAGGGATCAAGGCAAGCTGGAAGACAAGAGTTGATTGGACCCATGACTATACTTCATAATTATGGAGGTGACAGTTGTTGAGCCAAGCTTCATGAGTTTTCTTTGGCATTGAGATGATGGTGGTCTTGAAGCATGTGGGGACTTCAGATTGTTGTAAGGAGAGGTTAAAGATGTCAGTGAATACTCCTGTGCAGGACCTGAGTGCAAAGCCAAGGACTTCATCTGGGCCAGCCCCTTTTCAGAGCTTTACACTGAAAATGGCTGATCTGACATCTGAGAGTAGTATGAGATGGATAACCGTTTTAAAAGGTACTTGGACGAAAACTTGAAATGGCACGATATTCAAGGATATCTGTCTCATGTTGGAAAATGAGAGAACTGTAGGCAATTGTGTATTTTTGACAGCATAGACTTGATGTGGTGAAGGCCCTTTTTACTGCATGATTCTATGTCTAGTCACCTGCAAAATTATGAATGTTGTGTTGAAACTGAAGTAATGCAGCCTTTACTCTCCAATAATTTTGCCTGCTGCAACAAAATTTGAAGCCAAATGTGGTCAAAAGCAGTTTTTTTCCAGGAGTAGAAGGTACTGTCCTTGACACACAATATGCAGCCTCTCACTAAGCATTAAACCATTCAGTAGAATTGAATAACTGGAACTGGGGCGTTGGGAAGATCTCCACTGACTAGATTCCTATCTAGTGTTGGGAAGATATAATTCCTGAAGGTCACGTATATCACTGTAGGAAGTGTAGTATTCTTCCTTTGGGTGCACTGCCTAGGTTCAGGTGATTTATCAATGACCATCCCTATCACTGATTATTGCGCTGTTTTCATTTTCTTTGCAACTCCTCAGTTAATTATGTAGTCTCTTCCATGCAGTAAGACCTGGACAATATTTTAATTTTGGGTTGGTAACTGGTGAATAATGTACACTGACAGCAAGCAACGACCACCTGCTTTATATTTGACGTTCAAAAGCATTTTCATCAAATTTTCGCACAATTACATGTAGAGATTGTCAGAAATGTAACTAGACCAATTGCATAAATATTCTGTACAAGAGGGGGTCAGCAACTGTGTTCTGCAGTGAATGGCTGGCCTTGTGAATTCTTGAATTTGGATGTTATGATGCACTTCTGAAGCAGGTAGTGTGTGGGTACAGCTCGCAACTTCACCTCCTCCTTTGTAGTATATAGGTCTTTTAAATTTCTTTGCATTGCTGCATCTGCACAATAATGTAAAGTGGCCACTTGAGCACAGATTTCAAGCTTCACCAGTTCCAGAGGGGTATCATAATATATTTGAACACATTGTTTACAAGTGCCTTATGGGAATCTTTGGGTTCTTCTCTGTGTGCAGATAAGAGAAGACATTAACCAGCACCTGGAGACTCTCTGCTAATTTTAGAGACATTTAAGGACAGCAATTCATGCTGGCCTTGTCAGTGCTGCCATACTTCTCATTTAAGTCAATGAGGTATGGCAAACTTTGCATTTTTTAAACAATAAAAATTGTACAAGATCAAATCATATTATCGCAACAAACTCTGGTAACTTGGCAAATGCTTTAGTTATCTTACGTTATATCCTGATTCCCTTTTGATTTCCATTACATTTGTTCCATAGATAATTCCATGTGATATAGAAGGAAGTCTAAGAAGAGGAAATCATTTGTCTCATTGTCCAGAAGTTGTGTATATGGTAAAATTAAAGGTTTCCTTCCTCGTATGTTAAGGTTAGTTTAAATTTCTGACCTAGATGTTTCAGGGATCCAATTTGTTTTTGTTACTTCATGCAGCATTTGAAATAAGTTTGTATGATGATTAGTGAAAGTTTTGTATGCTCATTTTGTAATAGTATCTCCCCAAAAGATACAATTACATGAAATTAGAAGCTGGTTTGATTTTTGAATTATTGTTCTTTTTACATTTTCAGGGCCCCTAATCCCCATTGTTCTAAATCTGTTAGAATTATAGATATGACGAGATTTGAAACCAAGTGTCCAGAATGTTGCTGGAGTTTCTGGGTTAATAGTGTAGCCATACTACCACTAGGCCATCCCCTTACCTCATCCATCTTTTTGCTTCTTTTTTTCAACTGATCTTCTGGAACTGGAGTACCCTTGAAAATTGGGTTCCTAGTCTTGGTCACCCTATAACCACATCTCTGTAAAAATGTATTTCTGTTTATGCTATCAACTCATCTGCTTTGTTACAAAGGCTGTGTGCATTCAAATAAAGAGCCTTAAGCTTTAATTTTTTAAAAGCCATTCTTTTACATTCTGGTTCTAATTTCTGCTGCACTCCTCTACATATATTTTCTACCCTTCATTTCCCAAGTTTGATTACTATTCATCACTTCACTACTCTTTTACCCTCTGCTGTCTTATTTCTTTTGATGTTAAAACTTACTTTCAATTGAACACTCCCTGCAACTTATTAGTTTAAAGCCCGGTCTACAAATTCAGTCAAATAATTTGAGTATTGTATCCAGTATAGTTCAAATGAAGCTCACCCCAATGAGACTGCTCTCTTTCCCTTGCTCTGGTGCCAGTGCCTCATGAATGGGTACCCATTTCTAAAACACCAGTCTTTGGACCATGCATTTATCCCTCTAATCTTATTTACCTTAGATCAATTTACTCTTGGCTCAGGTAGCAATCTGGAAATTATTACCTTGGTGATTCAGCTTTTTAATTTAGCCCCAAGCTGCTTGTAATCCCTCAGCAGTAAACTTCAACTGGTCAGGAAGGAGAGATCCCAGGTGAGTGTACAGTTCAGAGAATTTGGAAGCAATATAGGAAGTTGGTGCAGAGGGAAGAGGTACTTTCTGCTTGCTCTTTTTGGTTCATACTTTGTATTTCTTTTAAACATAATACATTTAAGCCTGGGGCTCCAGCGCAAAGAAGTGATATCACAGGTAAACCATAAGTTCGTTGGTTGGTGATAGCTACTAATTTGCCTAGATTACTTTCAGATTGAAGGTAACTGGGATATATTTACAGGCTACAAACTAAAATACCAAGGCAAAATTTTTAAAAATGTAAGTTTTAAGAACTAAGTCATTAAACTAGATGCTGGGCAGGGTAATGTATTGTATTTGCATGACATAGGAGTTGGTGGAGCCCGTTGTGGTTCATTGTGATCATATCTGTAGTAAGTGTTAGTTGCTTGAGGAACTTCAGTGCAGAGTTGATGAGCTGGAGACTGAGCTTTGAGTATCATATCAGGGAGGGGGAAAATTACCTGGGACCTGTGTCTCAGCAGGCAGTCACCTCCCTTAGTTAAACTACTTCAAATTTGGTTAAGTGGTCAGGAACAGGAGGGTGTGACTACAAGCCATTCAGATAGAGGGATCCAGTAAGTAGTGCTCAAGGAGTTTATCTAGCAGTTTGAGATTCTTGCTCCCTGTGTCGATGAGAGTAGGGCCTGATCAAACTGACTATAGTTCTGTGGTATAGGGAGCCGTTCAAAAGAAGAGAGTAAAGAGAAATATAGTTGTAATCAGGGATCATTTGGTGAGGGGAGTAGACACTGTTCTCTGTGGCTAGGATTGAGAGTACCGAAGGCTGTGTAGCCTGCACAGTGCCACTCGAGTTCAGGGTATCTCATCTGAGCTGCAGGGGAACGTGGAGCGGGAGGAGAAAGATCCAGTGTCCTCTACATAGGTACCAACTGTATGGGAAGACAAGGAAAATGTGCAGCTAGAGGCTAAATTTAAAAAGCACAACTGTAAAGGTGGAAATCTCTAGCTTAGTACCTGAGCAATGAGCAATTTGGTGCAAGGTCCACAAGAATAAGGCATAGCTCAAAGACTGGTGTGACAAATAGGTTTGAATTCATGGGACATTGGCTCCAATGCTGGATATCCTATAGATAGGATAGGCAGATGAGCAGAGGTTAGGGTTGCCTTGTTAGTAAGAAATGAAATTAAATCGATAGCAGGAAGTGATAGAATATGTGTTGGCAGGGTTGGGGGGCATAGAATCTGTGTTGGCAGGGTTGGGGAACTGCAAAGGGAAACTAGCAACCCCAGTGTTGAGCTGGTCTCGACAATTAAGCTGCTGCTGATTGTTGCTGAATCCCAAATTGGGCTCAGATTTGAAGCTAGACCAGCCATTTTGAAGCAGCTGCTGCAGATACTGCTAGCCAAAACTGCCTCCCTCTACTGCTGCTGGGAAAACAAACTCCCCTCCAATGTGCTTGGCACCTTGCTGATGTCATTGACACCTATGCCACTGCAGTCAAGCTCTCCACAAGAAAGTAAGTAAAGTTGAAAAGTGAAAAGAAAGAAATTTAAAAGCGGAAATAGCAGATGAGCCCTGGACTTCAGCACCATTCTGGCAAACCTCTCTGCAAGAGAAACAGGACAGAACACTTCTCTCTCAAAGGCACAGTACTGTCACATTCCAAGAATGGCACTATTAAAATAATCATGGAGGGCAGCAAGATGCAGGTGGACTGGGAAAAAGTTGATAGCTGATTTCAAGAAAAGGAATCTGTGCATTGTCTACCAGTGGGTTTTTGGAGCATCTTTCTGTAGAGTCATAGAGAATGGAAACAAACTCCACGGTCTGACCAGTTCATGCCAACCATATCAGAGTGCATCTGGGAAAATTCACAAAGTGAAATTCACACCAAACCTCTAGGAACTGTTGGGCGAAGTTCACAGCACAGAATCAGATAAGTTAATTGTTGTTTTAAGTCTGTCCAAGAGAAAGGCTGCCGTAGTGAGTATATGGATTCTTTCTTGATTATATGATTTGGAGGCAAGTCTCTTGATTAAACTTAAAATATAAGCCATAGCTATTAATTTAACCTGGGGCAGTGTGTTTATAGAGGAACAAGATAGTGTTATTTTCTGTAGATTATGAAGGAGCAAAAATGGCCTTTGCAGTGATATGTACTTCTTGTCAGATGTGGGAGGTTAAAGAGAGTTTAAGGGTTACTGTGGATTTTATCTGCCATAAATGCTGTTGGATGCGAATCTTATCAGATAGGTTGGAGAGACAGATAGAAGCGATGAGGAATTTGCAACAGCAGGGGGGGTGGGGGGGAACTTGAAAGGGTTCAGAAAGGATTTACGAGCATGTTGCCAGGGTTGGAGGATTTGAGCTACAGGGAGAGGCTGAACAGGCTGGGGCTGTTTTCCCTGGAGTACTGGAGTCTGAAGGGTGACCTTAGAGGTTTACAAAATTATGAGCGGCATGGGGTCGGGAGTCCAGAACTAGAGGGCATAGGTTTAGGGTGAGAGGGGAAAGATATAAAAGAGACCTAAGGGGTAACTTTTTGTTGGAATGAGCTGCCAGAGGATGTGGTGGAGGCTGGTACAACTGCAACTTTAAGAGGCATTTGGATGGGTATATGAATAGGAAGGGTTTGGAGGGATATGGGCCGGGTACTGGCAGGTGGGACTAGATTGGATTGGGATATCTGGCCGTTATAGACGGGTTGGCCCGAAGGGTCTGTTTCCATGCTGTACATCTCTGACTCAATAACCCCAAATTGCCTGCGCATGGCCTCCAAAACACTACATATTATTGTACTTACCCAAATGTCTTTTAAATGTTTTAACTTGACCCACGTCTACCATTTCCTCTGGAAGGCCATTCCAAACACAAACCACTGTTTTAAAAAAAAACTTTTTTTTTAGATTAGATTAGATTACTTACAGTGTGGAAACAGGCCTTTCGGCCCAACAAGTCCACACCAACCCGCTGAAGCGCAACCCACTCATACCCTACATTGCCCGTAGTGTTAGGTAACGGGTTAATCTAGCATGGCCAATTTACCTGACCCGCACATCTTTGGACTGTGGGAGGAAACCGAAGCACCCGGAGGAAACCCACGCAGACACGGGGAAAACGTGCAAACTCCACACAGTCAGTCACCTGAGTTGGGAATTGAACCCGGGTCTCGGGCGCTGTGAGACAGCAATGCTAACCACTGTGCCACCGTGCTGCCCACAAACTTGCTCCTCAGTCTTTTCTAAAATCTTTCTCCTCTCACCTTTTTTAAAAAAAAGTCCCGTATTCTTGAAATCCTCCACCCTGGGGCAAAGACATTTGCCATTTACTTTATTCAAATCCCTCATGATTTTAAAAATCTCTACAAGATCACCCCTCAACCCAATCTGATGCACTGAAAAAAGTCTCAGCTACTCTTTATAATTCAAACCCTCCATTTCCAGCAGCTCCTGGTAAATCCTTTACTGTACCCTCTCCAATTTAGTAATATCCTTCCTATAAAAGGGTGACCAGAACTGGACACAATACTTCAGAAGAGGCCTTACCAATGTTCTGTACAAGTCAAAATGTTGTCTTAAGTCCTATACTCAAGGTCTGAGTAATGAAGGCAAGCGCTAAATGTCACCTCAACCATCCTGTCTACATGTGATGCAAATTCAAAGAATTATGTACCTGAGCCCTTAGGTCTTTGTTTTACATCACAACCCAATTCCATATTTTTAATTGTGTAAGTCTTAGCCTGGTTTGTTTTACCAAATTGCAACACCTCACATTTATCCAAATTAAACTCTATCTGCTACTCCTCAGGCCATTGACCGAATGAACAAGATCTCTTTGTAATCTTAGATAACCTTCTTCACTGTCCACTATACTAACAATTTTGGTCTCATCTGCATATTTACAGATTATGCCTACTGTATTCTAATCTAAATCATTTTTATAAATGACAAACAAAAGACAAAGCAACATCTAAAATGTGGTAAAAACAATGACTGCAGATGCTGGAAACCAGATTCTGGATCAGTGGTGCTGGAAGAGCACAGCAGTTCAGGCAGCATCCAACGAGCAGCGAAATCGACGTTTTGGGCAAAAGCCCTTCATCAGGAATAATTTGATGAAGGGTTTTTGCCCGAAACGTCGATTTCGCTGCTCGTTGGATGCTGCCTGAACTGCTGTGCTCTTCCAGCACCACTGATCCAGAACATCTAAAATGTCTTTACTAGAGGTGGAGCAAAACAACCTTTTCTTGAGAAATAAGGTAGGGGAAGTGACTGAAGTGATGGGGAATACTTTGGGTCAAATGATCATAATGCAATTTTAAAATAGTTATGGAAAACGATAAGCCTTCCAAAAAAGTTGAACTTTTTAATTGGAGTAAGGCAAGTTTTAACAGTACAAAATAAACTTTCAAAATTATTTGGAATAGGTTGTTCGCAGCTAAATGGACATCTGATAAGTGGGATGCTTTCAAAAGTGTGATAATGAGAATTTGGAGTCACTGTTCCTGTAAAAGTGAATGGTGTGGCTGGTAGGATTAGGGAACAATGGATGAATAAAGATATTGAGGTTCTAGTCAAGAATTTTTTAAAAATCACAGATATAGACAATTGGGTTTAAATGAATTTCTTGAACAGTGTCTAGAATGTAGAGGTATTCTTAAGAGGGAGATCAAAAAGGCAAAGGGGGTATATGAACTAGCTTTGGCAGATAAAGTTAAGGATAATCCAGTGTACATTAAGAGCCAGACAGCAACAACAGAGGGCAGGGCCCCTTCAAGTTCAAAGAAGTCATCTTTGTGTTGAACCTCAGTGGGTGGGAGAGATATTTAAATTAATATTTTGCATCAGGTTTTACTATGGAGAAAGACATTGAGGCTAGGGATTTCTGAAGTAAATATTGATGTTTTGAAAACAGTTCACATTATAAAAGAGGAAATGCGAGAAGTCTGAGAAAATATAAAGGTGGATAAATTTCCAGGACCTGATTTAGTGTATTCCAGGATAATTTGAAAAGTGAGGGAGGAACTTATGGGAACCCTTACAGATAATGCAGAAATAGTTCTGCAATTATGGGTGAGGTACAAGGTGACTGAAAAATGACTAGTGTTGTGCCTTTGTTTAAGAAGGGATGTAAGGAGAAGCCTGGGAACTATAGACCTATGAGTAAAAAGTGAGGTCTGCAGATGCTGGAGATCAGAGCTGAAAATGTGTTGCTGGTTAAAGCACAGCAGGTTAGGCAGCATCCAAGGAACAGGAAATTCGATGTTTCGGGCCAGAGCCTGATGAAGGGCTCTGGCCCGAAACGTCGAATTTCCTGTTCCTTGGATGCTGCCTAACCTGCTGTGCTTTAACCAGCAACACATTTTCAACTATAGACCTATGTCTGACTTCAGTGGTAAGTTGAGAATTTAGAACTTAGAATCCCCACAGTGTGGAACCAGGCCCTTCAGCCCAGCAAGTCCGCACTGACTTTCCAAAGAGTATCCCACCTGTATTTCTCTACATTTACCCTGACTAATCCACCTAACGCTGTGGGCAATTTAGCACGGCCAATTCACCTAACCCACACATCTTTGGATTGCGGGAGGAGACCGGAGCACCCGGAGGAAGCCTACGCAGATGCTAGGAGAATGAGCAAACTCCATACAGGCAGGTGTCTGAGGCTGAAATCTAACCCAGGTCTTTGGGGCTGTGAGGCAGCAGTGCTAACCACTGAGCCACTGTGCTGCCCCTGCAAGGAGTCTAAAAACTGCATTCTAAACTATGCCCTCTAGTTCTGGACACCCCCACGTGTCCATGCCTGTCATGATTTTATTAACCTCTATAAGGTCACTCTGTCTCCTACGCTTGAGGGAAAACAACCCCAGCCTATTCAGCCTCTCCCTAGGGCTCAAATCCTCCAATCCTGGCAACATCCTTGGAAATCTTTTCGGAACCTTGTCAAGTTTCACAACATCCTTCCGATAGAAAGGAGACCAAAAATGCAAACATTAGTCAAAAAGTGACCAAACCAATGTCCTGTACAGCCGCAACATGACCTCCCAACTCCTGTATTCAGTGCTCTGACCAATAAAGAAAAGCATACCGAATGCCACCTTCACTATCCTATTTACCTGCAACTCCATTTCCAAGGAGCTATAAACCTGCACTCCAAGGTCTCTAACCTGCACTCCAAGGTCTCTTTCTTCAGCAACACTCCTCAGGACCTTACCATTAAGTGTATAAGCCCTGCTCTGATTTGCCTTTCCAAAGTGCAGCACCTCACGTTTATCTAAATTAAACTCCATCTTCCATTCTTCAGCCCATTGGTCCATCTCCTCAAGATTCTATTGTACTCTGAGTGAACCTTCTTCATGTCCACTACATCTCCAATATTGGTGTTATCTGCAAGCTTACTAACTTTACCTCCTACGTTCGCATCCAAATCATTGGCATAAATGACAAAAAGCAGTGGACCCAGCACCAATCCTTGTGGCACTCTACTGGTCGCAGGCCTCCAGTCTGAAAAGCAACCCTCCACCACCACCCTCTGTTTTCTACTTTGAGCCAGTTCTGTATCCAAATGGCTAGTTCTTCCTGTATTCCCTGAGATCTAACCTTGCTAACCAGTCTCCCACTCTGCCCTCTTACTACTTCAAAAAACTCAATCAAGTTCATGAGATATGCTATCCCATGCACAAAGCCATGCTGACTATCACTAATCAGTCCTTGCCTTTCCAAATACATGTAAATCCTGTCCCTCAGGATTCCCTCCAACAACCTTGCCTTCCACCAATTGTCAGGCTCACCGGTGTACAGTTCCCTGGCTTTTCCTTACCATGTTTCTTAAACTGTGGCACCACGTTAGCCAACCTCCAGTCTTCCGGCACTTCACCTGTGACTATCGATGATACAAATAAAATGATACAAGGAGCCCAGCAATCATTTCTCTAGCTTCCCACAGAGTTCTAGGATACACCTGATCAGGCCCTGGGGATTCATCCACTTTTATACACTTAAAGACATCTAGCACCTAGTCCTCTGTAACTGGACATTTTTCAAGATGTCACTATCTATTTCTCCACATTCTAAATCTTTCATGACCTTCTCCACAGTAAACACATGCAAAATACTCGTTTAGTTTCTCCCTGATCTCCTGTGGCTCCACACATAAGCTGTCTTGCTGGTCTTTGAGGGGCCCTGTTCTCTCCCTAGTTACCCTTTTCTACTTAGTGTATTTATAAAAACCCTTTGGATTATCCTTAAACCTATTTGCCAAAGCTATCTCATGTGCCCATGTGTACTCCTGATTTTCCTCTTAACTATACTCCCACTGCTTTTATATTTTTTTAAGGCTTCACTCAATTCTGGATGTAGATTTGCTCGCTGATCTGGAAGGTCCATTTTCAGATGCCTCATCACCACACTAGGCAACATCCCCAGTGAGCCTCTGAACGAGGCACTGCCAATGCCGCCCCCCCATCCACATGTTTGGATTTCTCTGGGATGGTGATGTCACCTCTCGTGGTGATGTCATATCCTGTTCACCCTCCCAGGATGGCTTGTTGGAGGTGATTCTGAAAGATAGAATTTATTTGCATTTTGAGGGGCAAGGAATGATTTGGGGTGGTCATCATGGTTTTTTGTGAGGGGAAATTGTGTCTCATAAACTAGATTAAGTTTTTTTTGAGAAAGCAACCAAGAAGATTGATGGCAGAATGGTCGATGTTGTTTACTTGGACTTTAGTAAAGCCTTTTACAAAGTTCTACATGGTAGACTAATTAGTAAAGTTAGATTACATGGGATTTAAGATGAGCTTGCCAAATGGATACAAAATTGGTTTAACAGCATCTTGTGGTAGAACCCACTAGGAAAGTGGCTGAATTTGATGTGTAATGAAGCAAACTTGATTTGAATGCTTAAGGTGAAGACATCCCTAGAGATCAGTGACCATAATATGATAGAATTCACCATGCAGCCTAAGAGGGAGAAACTGGAATCCAATGAAATGGGAGGACATTTGTGTTAAGGTAAAAGCGACATGGGGAGGAGCTGGCCAGAGTTGATTTGAAAGGGGGCCTCAGCTGGGAAGATGGTGGAGCAGCAATGGTAAGTGATACAGGAGTAATTCGGAAGGCACAGTAGAAATTCATCCCAAGAAAGAAGAGACACGTGAAGAGGACGATGAGGCAACCATGTCTGATGAGTCAAGAACAGCATTAAAGTAAAGGATAAAGTGTACAGAGTGGTGAAGACTGGTACGAGGCCTTTTAAAAATTAGTAAATGATAACCAAAAATACAGTTAAAGAGGGGGATAAGATGAAATGAGAGTAAGCTAGCTACTAATAGAAAAGATTATTGCAAGAGATTTTTGTTTAGATATCCAAAGGGTAAGAGAGGCAAAAGTGGACATTGGACCACTCCGAAATGAGCCTGGAGAAGAAGTACCAGGGAGAAAGAAATTACAAAGGAACTGGATAGATACTTTGCATCAGTGTTCACAGTAGGTAGGAGAAAGTGAGGACTGCAGATGCTGAGAGTCAGAGACGAACAGTGTGACACTGGAAATCAGGCATGCTACTGAAGGGCTTATACCCAAAATGTTGACTCTCCTGCTCTTTGGATGTTGCCTGACCCGCTGTGCTTTGTTCAGCCATATTTTTTGACTCCGTTTTCACAGTGGAAGACACCAGCAGCATGTGAAAATTTGAGAAATTTGGGGTCAGGTGAGTATAGTGGCCATCATGAAGGAGAAAGGGTTGGGGAAACTGAAATGTCTGAAGGTTGATAAATCACCTGGTCTAGATGGACTAACTGCAGAGTTCTGAAGGAGATAGCTCAGGAGACTGTGGTGATCTTTCAGGAATCACTGGACTGAGGGAGGGTCCCAGAGGAATGAAAAATGGTTAATGTAAACACCCTGTTTAAGAAGGGAGGCAAGCAGAAGGTAGGGGCGGCCAAGGTGGCTCAGTGGTAAGCACTGCTGCCTCAGCGCCAGGGACCCAAGTTCGATTCCAGCGTCAGGCAATTCTCTGTATGGAGTTTGCACATTCTCCCCACGTCTGCGTGGGTTTCTTCTGGGTGAATTGGTTTCCTCCCACAATCTAAAGATGTGCAGATCAGGTGAATTGGCCATGCTAAATTACCCATAGTATTCAGGGATATGTAGGTTAGGTGCATTAGTCAGGGAACTATAGAGTAATAGGATAAGGGAACAGGTTTGGGTGGGATACTGTTCGGAGGGTCGACGTGGACTTGAGCCGAAGGGCCTGTTTCCACACTAGGGATTCTATGTCTATGCCTATGTTGGATTCTATGTCTACAGGAAACTGTAGGCTGGTTAGCCTGATGTCAGTCTTTGGTAAGATTTTAGAGTCTGTTATTGCAGATTGCAGAATACCTGGAAGTACATGGTTTGATTTGATTTATTGTAGTCACATGAACCCAAGTGCAGTGAAAAACTTTGTAAAATATGACTGACTCGGCACAGCTTCCTCAAGGGAGGTCCTGCCTGACTAATCTGTTAGAAATCTTTCAGGTGATAACAAGCAAGTTAGCCAGTAGACATGATTTATTGGGATTTCCAGAAGACTTTTGACCAGGTGCTGCACGGGAGGCTGCCAAATTCGCTGAGAGCCCATGGTTTTAGAAGCCAGGTACCAGTATGGATAGTGTATTGACTGGCAGAAGGCCAAGAATAAGGATAAAAAGGACTTTATCAGGCTGACACCTGGTGATTATTGGAGTACAGGAGTTTGTGTTGGGACCACAGCTTTTCACATTGTATATTAACAATCTGGACAAAGGGTATGAGGGCATTGGTGCTGCGTTTTGTAGATGACACAAAGATAGGTGGTGGGACAGGTTAGTGTTGAGGAAGTGGGGAGATCGCAGGAAGAAATAAACTGGCTAGAATAGTATATTCCATCTATCGCTACTTTGTCCAGTCTGGGAAAGTGAGAGTTTATGCACTTTGGTTGGAAGAATAGAGATGTAAGCTATTTTAGTCTAACAGAATAGCTTCAGAAATCTGAAACGCAAAGGGAGATAGGAGACATAGTTCAAGATTCTCCTTGGGTCAACCTGCAGGTTCATATGGCAGTTAGGAAGGAAAATACAATGTTCGTATTCATTTCAAGAAGACTAGATGCAAGAGTAGAGATGTACTACTGAGGCTGTATAAGCCTCTGGTCAGACCACATTTGGATATAGTGACCAATTTTGGGTCCTGCATCTAAGGAAGGATGTGCTGCTTTGGAGGAGTCCAGAGGAGGTTTACAATAATTATTCTCGGCTTGAAAGGTTTGTCGTATGAGGAGAGGTTAAGCACTCTGGGTCTGTGCTCAATGGAGTTTAGAAAGGTGAAGGAGTGTCTAAACTTACAGGATATTGCAAGGTCTGGATAGAATAGAGGTGGAGAAGGTATTTCTACTAGTAGGAGAGACTCGGACCTGCAGGTTCGAAGGGGTGACCCTTTAGAACTGCGATGAGGAATTTCTTTATACGAGGGTCTCTCAACTTTTAAACAAATTTTCAACTCCAATTGTGGAAATTTTATTTGTGTACGGGGGATTACTATTTTTAAATAGTGGGATAAGTATTTTTGCCTCTTGTTTGCTGACATGAGAGGTCTTCACTAATACCACAAAGAACAATTTTAGTAGTTCTACTCACTGTCCTTTTCCCATAGGCCTCCAAAATGTTTTTTCCTTCAAGTATGTATTCCATTTCTTGTTGAAATATAGAGCAGAGTGGCAGATTCAGACAGTGTAATCCATATTGTATTATAGATTTGTTTCAAAAGATCATCTTCTTTTCACCTTGTTAGTTGTTTTCCCATTCACATTTGTTCCTGACCCTTCCAACAATGAGAACAGACTTCTCTGCCATGACTGTTCAGTAGCCAAGATTTTCCGTGCAGGTTGAGCAAGTGATAACCGTTTTAAGCAAGGAGAGATGATGTAGTTCTGTTGTTACTGGAACTGTAATTCAGAAACCCAGATAATATTCTGGGAAGCTGATCTTGAATCTTGTCATGGTAGATAGAAAACTTAAAATCTAATAATGAAACTATTGTCAATTATCACAAAAATAAAATTGCTACACTAATGTCCTTTGACAGAAGGAAAACTGCCATCCTCATTTGGTCAGGTCTTCATGTGATTGACTCTTAATTGCCTGTTAAGCTGACTTAGCAAACTATTCAATTCTATCAACCAATGAAACCAGTAGGACCTAACCCTAACCTGCCAACAGAAATGAAAGTTGCAAACTTAGCCTTTTTGACCTGCAAAGTACTCCATGCAAATATCTGGTGGCCTGTGCTAAAAGTGGGATAGCTGTCTCACAGACTAAACATAGAAAATAGAAGTAGTCCAATCAGCCCTTCAAGTCTGCTGTCCCATTATTATTACCCATCTCAGTACCCCATTTCTGCTTTCTCCTCATTCTTTGATCCCTTGATCCCCAAGAATTATGTGTAATTCTTACTTGAAAACATTCAATGTTTTGGCCTCAACTGCTTTTTGTGGCAAGAGTTCCACAGATTCAGTATTCTCTGGGTGAAGAACTTTATCCATTTTTCTATTCTAAACAGCCTGCTCTGTATCCTTTAATTGTCTTCTCTGGTTCTGGAACCCTAATTAATTAGGCCATCCTTTCTATATTTATCCAGTCTGGTCCAGGTAGAAGCTTTTAGGTTTCTATGAAATTTCTCCCCACCCCCCCTCATCTTCAGACAAGGAAACCAAACTGCTCTGGGTGTGGTCTCACTTAGGCTCTTCAATTGCAGCAAGACATCCCGTTCCTGTACTCAAATCCTCTCCTAAAAAAAGCTAACATACCATTTGCTGTTTTAACCACCTGCCGTATCTTCTTTTGCTGCATTGACTAACATACTAAAAAACCGTCTTGCACCACACCCTTTCGCAGTCTGTTGCCTTTCAGATAATCTGCCTTCCTGTTTTTGATATAGATGTAAAAAAATCTCACGCTTGACCATATTATACTTCATTGCCATGTATTTACCCACTCAATGACCTTGTCCACATCTTTCTGAAGCATCTCTGCATCCTCCTTGCAGATCACCCTCCCACCCAGATTTATATCATCTACAGACATAAAGATATTACATTAGTTGCATTAATATTATATTGGTGAAAAGCTGGATCTGAACACTGATCCCTAGGGGTACCTCACTATCTGCCACTCGGTAAAAAACCTGCTTATTCCTACTCTTGTTTCTTGTTTGCCAACTAGTTCTGTATCCATGTCATGCCAATATTGCAATTCCATGTGCTTTAATTTTGCATATTTAATGTCTTTTGTCAGAGCTTATCGAAAGCCTTCTCAAACTCCAAGTAAACCGCATCCACTGGCTCCTCATGATCAACTCTACTGGTTACATCCTCGAACATTTCCAATAGATTTGTCAAGCACAATTTTCCTTTCACAAGCCCATGCTTGACTCTGTTCGATCTTTATTACTCTCTTTTTTTTCCCCCATTAGAGTACCTTGTATAAAGGACAATGGTTGTAGTTGTTGGAGGTCTGTCTTCTCTGCTCCAGGGCATTGTTGTACTAATTCCTCAGGTTAATGTTTTAGACCCAACTGTCTTCTGTTGCTTCAAAACTCTTCCCTTCAGAGCATGAGGCTAATGTTCTGGGAACTTGGTTTGAGTTCCACCACAGCAGATGGTGAAACTTGAATTGTATAGAAATCTGGGATTAAAAAGCTTGCCTTATGGCTTCCATGTAACCATTGCTGTTTGTTGTTAAAAGTCATCTGGTTCACTATGTCCTTTTTAAAGAAGGAAATCTGTAATTTATCTGGTTTGGGTTACATGTGACTTCAAATCCACCACAATGTGGTTGACTTTTAACTGCACTCTGGACAATTAGAGATGGAGCTAGTGACTTCCATTGCCAATGATCAATTATTAGAAAAAAAGGCTGGGAAATAGGCAATAAGAACTGGTTCAGCTGGTGATGCCCACATCCCATACTTGAATGAAAGGAAACAAACATTCAAGAAAATCCAGTATACCTTTTGAAATCATTCTTTACCCTGAGCTGTTTGGAGGCAAATACATTGAGTTCTAAGTCATTAAGTCTTGCTTTGTTTCTAAAATAACCAGTGTATAAACAAGGACTGCAGATGCTGGAAAACCAGAGTCCAGATTAGAGTGGTGCTGGAAAACCACAGCAGGTCAGGCAGCATCTGAGGAACAGGAAAATCGATGTTTCAGGCAAAAGCCCTTCATCAGGAATAGAGGTAGGGTGCCTGCAGAGTGGAGAGATAAATGAGAGAGGGGTGGGAGTGGGGAGAAAGTAGCATAGAGTACAATAGGTGAATGGGGGTGGGGATGAAGGTGATAGGTCAGAGGAGGGTGGAGTGGATAGGTGGAAAGGAAGATAGGCAGGTAGGACAGGTCATGGGGATGGTGCTGAGCTGGAAGGTTGGAACTGGGGTGAGGTGGGGGAAGGGGAAATGCCAAAACTGGTGAAGTCCGAATTGATGCCCTGGGGTTGAAGTGCCCCAAGGCAGAAGATGAGGTGTTCTTCCTCCAGACATCGGATGGTGAGGGAGTGGCAGTGGAGGTGAAACGTGGAGAGCGTGGACCTGACCAGGTAGTCACAGAGGGAATAGTCTTTGCGTAAAGGGGTAAGGTGGGAAATGTATCCCTGGTGGTGGGGTCCGTTTGGAGATGGCGGAAATGTCGTCGGATTATGTGGTTTATGCGAAAGTAGGCAGGGTAGAAAGTGAGCATCAGGGTGGTTCTGTCTTTGTTACGCTTGGAGGGGTGGGGTTTGAGGGCAGAGGTGCGGGATGTGGACGAGATGCATTGGAGGGCATCTTTAACCACATCTCGTCCACATCCTGCACCTCTGCCCTCAAACTCCACCCCCACCCCCCACCTCTCATTTATATCTCCACTCTGCAGGCACCCTGCCTCTATTCCTGATGAAGGGCTTTTGCCCGAAACATTGATTTTTCTGCTCCTCAGATGCTGCCTGACCTGCTGTGTTTTTCCAGCACCAATCTAAAATAACCATACATAGTCTCTCTGTACCTGTTGCCCAGAACATTAAATCTGTATCCCCTAAACCTTGTACTGTCAGCTCATGGGAGCAGCTTTTTACTTTATACTTCACCTAAACCTGTTATAATTTCCCAGCAATCTCCTAAACTCCAAGGAGAATAACACCAGTTTCTCTAACTTGACCCTTGGCTAAATTTCCTAATCTCTAGAACCATATTAATAACTGAAAATGTGTTGCTGGTTAAAGCACAGCAGGTTAGGCAGCATCCAAGGAATAGGAAATTCGACGTTTCGGGCATAAGCCCTTCATCAGGAATGAGGAGAGTGTGCCAAGCAGGCTAAGATAAAAGGTAGGGAGGAGGGACTTGGGTGAGGGGCGATGGAGATGTGATAGGTGGAAGGAGGTCAAGGTGAGGGTGATAGGCCGGAGTGGGGTGGGGAAATCTGAGTTCATTCCTTGTGGTTGGAGGGTTCCCAGGCAGAAGATGAGGCGCTCCTCCTCCAGCCGGTGTTGTTATGTTCTGCCGGTGGAGGAGTCCAAGGACCTGCATGTCCTCGGTGGAGTGGGAGGGAGAGTTAAAGTGTTGAGCCACGGGGTGGTTGGGTTGGTTGGTCCGGGCGTCCCTGAGGTGTTCTCTGAAGCGTTCCGCAAGTAAGCGGCCTGTCTCGCCAATATAGAGGAGGCCACATCGGGTGCAGCGGATGCAATAGATGATGTGTGTGGAAGTGCAGGTGAACTTGTGGCGGATATGGAAGGATCCCTTGGGGCCTTGGAGGGAAGTGAGGGAGGAGGTGTGGGCGCAAGTTTTACATTTCCTGCGGTTGCAGGGGAAGGTGCCGGGAGTGGAGGTTGGGTTGGTGGGGGGTGTGGACCTGACGAGGGAGTCACGAAGGGAGTGGTCTTTGCGGAATGCTGATAGGGGAGGGGAGGGAAATATATCCCTGGTGGTGGGGTCCGTTTGGAGGTGGCGGAAATGACGGCGGATGATACGTTGTATACGGAGGTTGGTGGGGTGGTAGGTGAGAACTAGTGGGGTTCTGTCTTGGTGGCGGTTGGAGGAGCGGGGCTCAAGGGCGGAGGAGCGGGAAGTGGAGGAGATGCGGTGGAGGGCATCGTCGATCACGTCTGGGGGGAATCTGCGGTACTTGAAGAAGGAGGCCATCTGGGCTGTGCGGTGTTGGAACTGGTCCTCCTGGGAGCAGATGCGGCGGAGACGAAGGAATTGGGAATATGGGATGGAGTTTTTACAGGGGGCAGGGTGGGAGGAGGTGTAGTCCAGGTAGCTGTGGGAGTCAGTCGGTTTATAGTAGATGTCTGTGTTGAGTCGGTCGCCCGAGATAGAAATGGAAAGGTCTAGGAAGGGGAGGGAGGAGTCTGATACAGTCCAGGTGAATTTGAGGTCGGAATGGAAGGTGTTAGTAAAGTTGATGAACTGTTCAACCTCCTCGTGGGAGCACGAGGCAGCGCCGATACAGTCATCGATGTAGCGGAGGAAAAGGTGGGGGGTGGTGCCAGTGTAGTTGCGGAAGATGGACTGTTCCACATATCCTACGAAGAGACAGGCATAGCTGGGGCCCATGCGGGTGCCCATGGCAACTCCTTTAGTTTGGAGGAAGTGGGAGGATTGAAAAGAGAAGTTATTCAGGGTGAGGACCAGTTCAGTCAGTCGAAGGAGGGTGTCAGTGGAAGGGTACTGGATGGTGCGGCGGGAAAGGAAGAAGCGGAGGGCTTTGAGTCCTTCGTGATGGGGGATGGAGGTGTACAGGGACTGGATGTCCATCGTGAAAATAAGGCGTTGGGGACCGGGGAAGCGAAAATCCTGCAGGAGGTGGAGGGCGTGGGTGGTGTCCCGAACGTAGGTGGGGAGTTCTTGGACTAAAGGGGACAGAACCGTGTCGAGGTATGCGGAGATGAGTTCGGTGGGGCAGGAGCAGGCTGAGACAATGGGTCGGCCGGGGCATTCAGGTTTGTGGATTTTGGGCAGGAGGTAGAAACGGGTGGTGCGGGGTTGTGGGACTGAGGTTGGAGGCGGTGGATGGGAGATCCGGACTATGAGGTTGGAGGCGGTAATTAACCATATTAATAAATCTACTTCACCTCACCTATACACGTGCATCTAGTTGTGGCCTAGCTTGAGCTTTGTAAAAGCTCAACATTATTTTCCTGCTTTCATACTAAATATGTTTATTTATGAAGCCCAAGGTTCTATATGCTTAAGAAATAAAGGGATGATTTTATACCTAGTTTGATAAAAATGGAAGTGTAGTTTTCAGAGGTCAAGAAGAGCAATCCTAAAGAAAATTGTTTTCTTTTCTGCAGTTTTGGATTTAAATTCTGTTTCTTTTAAAAATAGATAACCTTGCTAAACTGTTAAACTAGCTAAGACTGATCCCTTGATTATATTTACAGAAGTTTCCAAATCATCCTCATTGTATTTGGACATTCCAATTAAAGCTTTGGCGAGTCATCGTCTGCCTCCACCTGATCATCAAACCATTATGAAAAAATAGGCACTGATTTTTTTGTTTTTTTTAATTTTTTTTTCTTTTTTTCTTTTTTTTTTTTTTTTTTGCGGTAGTGCTTATTATTTTTAACCCCAGCACCCATGGTGTGTGTGTGCAGCTGTGAGACACAGTGAGAGACATAAAGTGCACAAATCTTTATTTAATTTCCACCACCAGGAAAAGTAGGAAAACACCCGAGTGGCCTGTGACGAGCAGTGCCCTTCACATCAAAGGGCAATGCTGTGTGATCAAAACAGTGAAGGGGAGGGCAGGGACTAAATCAAAACGGCACTGATTTTTAAAGTTACTCTTCTCCTTGTATTGGAAACGAACCAAGCTGTTCAGCCATGTTGTGACACACCTGTGGTGAGACTTGAAATTTGGACCAATTGGCCCACAGGTAGGGGGCCAATTGCACCATAATACTCCAAATAAAGATGTAGTTATTTTAACCAATCTTTTTTTGGATGCCAGTATAATGTCCTTGATCCTGTACTCTATAACACTATTAATAAAGATGTTGAGGTCCGGTGTTGGACTCGAGTGGACAAGGTCAGAAGTCATGATACCGGGTTTATAGTCCAACAGGTTTATTTGAAATCACAAGTTTTTGGAACGTTGCTCATTTGTCAGGCGATGTGGGGGGAAGCACACAGGCATACAATTTATAGAGTAACAGTAAAAGCATTTATACACCTCATGAAGGAGCAGTGCTCCAAAAGCTTGTGATTTCAAATAAACCTGTTGGACTATAACCTGGTGTTGGGGGCCTGTTAATAAAGCCTCAGATTTCTAAACTTTGTATAGAATATACTGTACACAGAATTTCTTGATTCTAGTATGTGAGCAAGGATAATAATAATGGCTACTTGCTTTGTGTTACAATCATTGCAAGTTAAGATCTCTACTATATTTCTCAGATTTTGTGCAAAACCACTTCAGTTCAGCCTTTTGGGAATTTTAAAGTAAAATATCTTTAGAGCAAGCTAGTCTGGTAATCAGTTTGAAAAACGTGCCTTTTCAGGATTTTTATTGGTCTTTTTGAATGCAACATTTGGCCAGTTTTGTTTTTTTAGAGGCTTGAAGACTAAACTTGACTTGTACTGATGAATAACTGCAAAACTTGCCTCAAATAATTGAACAATGTAGGACTGTCTTCAGAATTTGTGTGAATGGCTTTGGCAGCTTAACTGTCTATGACCTCAGAAATTGCATGTAGATTGTTTGAGGCCCTTGCAGGGTTTCTTCAGGATTTTTTTTTGCTTGCTCCGTATTTATTCGATGTATGCTAAGGAGTGAACAGTTTTAATATTATCTGGCAATACTTAAATTGCATATTGCAGTGAACTTTTTGTTAAGATGCTTTTGTTAAAATGAACTTTGACTTTACTTGGCAATGTTGTTTCAACAGATTGCAGGTCTTTGCATAACTTACAAAATTTGAGAGCGTACTTTGAAGCTAAATCTAAGTGCATGTGATTTGCCTAAATTGAAATTGGTGTGAAACTTGCATGGTTTTGTTTGAGCCTGAGCCAGAACTCTGACCTTACTTCAACTCCTGTAAAATTCGATGTCCTGTCATTGCCTGCTACTAAAGTACTCTTCCATGGCCTTGTCATTGTGAAATGTTATAACAACATTTCCAATGCTGTCCTGGTTAGTTTCTCCTGCTTAAGGTCCATGTAGTTCATCCAGATCTCCTCCACCTTCCACATCACTCCTGTTCTTGCTGATTATACAATGATCCACTAATTCCATGCTGATGCTTCTCCTTAATTAGAGTTATACAGCAAATAAAATCACTGGCCACTCTGGTGTTTTCCTAGCTTCCTGGTGGTGGAAATTGAATAAAGATTTGTGTACCTTGTGTCTCTCACTGTGTTTCACACCTGCACACGCACACACACCATGGGTGATGGGGAAAAAAATAAGCACTACTGCAGTTAGGTGGTATGTGGGGGTAAAGAAAGAGGGGGAAAGAAAAGAAAAAAAAGGAGTATTGGGGGTTCTGCTAGAAAAAAAAATTAAACAGAGCATTTTGTGAAGGGCACTGCTTGTCACTGGCACCCAGGTGTTTTCCTATCTTCCTGGTGGTGGGAATTGGAAAATAAATACAAGCAGGCCACTCGGCCCATCATGTCTGTGCTGACCAACAAACACCAAACTGCACTAATTAAACTACAGGTAGTTTTTCTATAACGTGATGGTTGTGTTCTTACGCAACACTGCGTTTTGGAAGAATCACACTTTAGAAACTGTGCGTAGGCTTAGTGTTGGTGATGTAATCGTATTACAGCCAACACATGTTTTAAAAGTTCATGCTTTAGAAACAGTAAAGCCAATTCATCAATGTGCATCAATTATAATGAATTTGCATTAATGAAATGCACGTTATAGCAGAACCACCTGTAAGTGCAATTTTAGCTTTTCTATCATGCCCTATCATGCTCATGTCTTCTCTACCTATTGGATTGCCTAAGCATTTCTTACAGCTTACCAGGTACACCTGATTAGATCTTCTTCCCAACTTTACGTCTTCTCTATAATAAAAGCAAATTACTGCAGATGCTGGAATCTAAAACCAAAAGAGAAAATGTGGATCTTATTGCCAGAGGACTCTGGAGGCCAATTCATTGAATGTATTTAACGCAGGAGGGTGGCGTGTATGGAATGAGCCACCAAAGGAAGTGGTGGAGGTTGGTACAATTCCAACATTTAAAAGGGACCAGGATAGGTAGATGAATAGGAAGGATATGGGCCAAGTGCTGACAAATTGGACTAGATTAGGTTAAGATATCTGGTCAGCATGGATGAGTTGGACCGAAGGATCTGTTTCTGTACTGTAATCTCTATGATTCTTGACTCTAAAAGGACCAAGGGTTATGCAGAGAAAGCTGGAGAATGGGGTTGAGAAACATCCATTATGATTGAATGGCAGAGCAAACTCGATGGGCTGAATGGCCTAATTTTGCGACTATATCTTTGTTTTAGAGAATATCACTAGTATCTGGAAGATTTAAAGTGATGAAATCACTGGATTCATGTCGACCTTGAAGGTGCAGAGGCAATATCTGGTTCTCTGAATTTTAATAAGAGTCTTAGTCTGGAGAAGCTGTAGTTTTCTTTGGAACAAAGGAGTTAGAAGGAAGATTTCATCCGTTTTGACAGCTTTGACAAAGAAACAGTTCCCATTAGCTTGATGGTACAAGGGTTAGGTGACAGATTTAAGGTTTGTGAAAGAAATACAGGAGGAGTATGAGAATTTGTTTGTATACAGCAAGTGTGAATCACCTCTGCTTGCTACCCATCAGTATAGGGAAATGGAGATTAATGATTTCAGTGGGAAATTGCTTGGGTTCTTGAGGCAAATAATCTTGCATGGTATGAGGGGGAGAGCGCTAGGGAATGGCACTGATTGATTGATTGATTGATTGATTGATTGATTGATTGATTGGATTTCTCCATAGACAGCTGTCAGGGACTTTGAATGAATGGTCCTCCTCTGTGCCTCTGTCAGACAATAACCTTTTCCAATAAGCAATTCTAATCAAGATTCCATGATATCAAATGGCATTACCATTGCAATCATAATTGATCAAAAACTTGGCTACATGAATGTTGTGGTTACAAGAGCAGATGATTACAAACCTTATATGCTGCAGTGAGAGACTTCTCTCTCTTTATATCCCAAAACTTGTCCACCATTTACAAGGGACATCTCAGGAGTAGGATTTGAAATCTTTCCACTTACCTGAATGAGTCCAGCTCCAACAACACTTGAGAAGTTCTGCCATAAGGACAAAGCCTGGTTAATTGGCACAGCTTTCATCTAACTAAATATTCGCTTCCTTCAATAGCACAGAGTGGCTGCAATGTGGATCCATAAATTGAAATGTAGCAACTTGTCATTGCTTCAACTTCTCAAATCTGTGACCTGAAAGACACAGTCAGATGGGGCACTAACATCTCCAAGTTCTCCTACACACTGTGTAGTATCCCGAACAGATCAAGAATGAGCACTCAGAAATTTTGAAGTAATTGGCAAATGAAGCAAAAGTGATTTAAGGCAAAGCTTTTTTTATACAGTGTGAGATTAGGGTCTGGAATTCTGTGCCTGAGTGTGTTAGAGTCAGGTAAAGCAGAGGTATTCAAACTGAATTTGGTGACTATTTTGAGAAGAACAATGCCCAGAGTTATGAGAATAAATCAGAAGAATCATTTTGTTTAATGCCATTTGGAGAGCTAATATGTTATGGGACCTCCTTATTCTGTAACAGTTCTATAATCAGTCTTACCTTGGAATTGCAAATTTCAATGGATGACCATCTGAATTTCCCCACCCATTATGACTGGGAGTAACTTTATCACTTTTTTAAAAATGTATTAGTTTTGTGGATTTACTGACTAGGATAGAATTAATTGCACTTGAAGCTGACGATAAACTGTTTTTTTTAGGGTTCTTGCAGTCTTTGGGCTGTAGTGGTTTTCTTTAAACATTCATGGGATGTGGGTATTGCAGGCTTAGTAAGAATTTATACCATCCCTAGCTGCCCTTGTGTAGGCAGTAGTGTGAGCTGCAGCCTTAAACTGGTGCAGTCCATTTTCTGTAGGTAGATCCACAATGCTATTAGGGAGAGAGTTCAAGCACATAGATCCAGTGACACTGAAGGAACAGTGATATATCTCCCAAGCTTAGATGGGAACTTGCAGGCTAGTGTTCCCATGTATCTCCTCCCATTGTCCTTCACGATGGAAGAGGATGGGTTTGTAAGTTGTTGTCTCGGGAAGCTTGGTGAATTTCTGCACTTCATCTAACAGATAAAACACACAATTGCACTGGAATGACTACATGGAGAGTACTCATGTGACTCAACCAACATGGTCTATCACATAAGCTGCAGGCAAGGATGCTCTGAGGCATGGTACATTGGCGTGACCGAGCAGACACTGAGAGCAGATGAATGGACACTGTTAGGTTCTTTTTATTTTCTTGAGACACTTACACACTTGATGCAACTGTAACACACCAACTTCTGCGAACAAGCAAAATTTTATTAAGCACGGTACAATGCCAGCTTTGAAGAAACCTTGTTTGCAAGGTGTGTCCAGGGAAGCTCCCTAAACAAAGGAAACAGTCCTTCCTTTATATATAATCTTTACATCACAGTCAGTGATGCTCACAAGATGACCCCCCCCCCCCGCCCCCTCCCGTCACATGCCACTCAAGGCACAATGTAGTGACCAATCACCTCGAGAAACAGTATAATACAAATCATCCATTAATCTTCGAGGAGAAAGTGAGGTCTGCAGATGCTGGAGATCAGAGCTGAAAATGTGTTGCTGGAAAAGCGCAGCAGGTCAGGCAGCATCCAAGGAACAGGAAATTCGAAGTTTTGGGCATAAGCCCTTCATCAGGAATGAGGAAAGGGATTCCTGATGAAGGGCTTATGCCCAAAACGTCGAATTTCCTGTTCCTTGGATGCTGCCTGACCTGCTGTGCTTTTCCAGCAACACATTTTCAGCAAATCATCCATTAATGGCTAGATGTGGTATGAGTTGTACTTTTTAACTACAGGGAGTAGTCAAATTCTAACTGTAATATTCTTATTGATTTCAGAATGGGGATAAAAATGTAAATAGGCTTTTGAATGGCAAGGAAATAGCCATGCAATTTGTTTTGAATAAGAGATGATAATGTAATTTCTTACAATGTATCTGTAAGTCAGAGGCACCCCACCCTAGCCTCAGGACATCCACTTTCCTGAAGGTCAGCACAGGAAGTTAACTTCTTTAATATCACAACCGCACAATTACAAGGCAGGAATGTTCCCTCCCAGTCAGTGTTCCAGGACATTCGGCCTTGAACTTTCGGGTGACCATCCTCCAAGGCGCAATTTGGGACAAGGAACAATGCAGAGTGGCTGAGTAGAAGCTAATAACAAAAGTTCGGTACCCAAGGGAATAGTCTCAACCATGGTCTTGGGTTCATGCTTCACTGCACGACACGCACCCTCACACCCTCGCCATTAAGCTTTTGCATAATCTGTTGCTCCTACATGTGCGCACATAAGCTTATGGGGTGAATTTGTTTTTGTAGAATTATATTTTGTTCAAACATTGCTTGTAAAATTCTGTGAAACTGTACACCAGGTTTGTCAGTCTGACATAACATTTGGGGCACAGACAGACCTCACACCTATTGTTTAAAAACCTTCTCCCCGTGTCTGCGTGGGTTTCCTCTGGGTGCTCTGGTTTCCTCCCACAGGCCAAAAATGTGCAGGTTAGGTGAATTGGCCATGTTAAATTGCCCGTAATGTTAGGTGAAGGGGTAAATGTAGGGGAATGGGTCTGGGTGGGTTGCTCTTCGGAGTGTCGGTGTGGACTTGTTGGGCCGAAGAGCCTGTTTCCACACTAAGTAATCTAATCTAATCTATTTTGAGAATGTAATTGAAAAAAAATTCTGGGATTTACATATCAAAGAACAGAAACCAGCAAATCCCATTATAAAAGATGAAAGTTTTAATCTAAGATTATTTACTGTATCACATCTCCATGACACTGGACTCCTTTGCCTATAAATTCTGCTAGTATCATCTTAACCTCTACGACCACGTGATGAAGGAGCAGTACTCTGAAAGGTAGTGCTTCCAAATAAACCTGTTGGACTTAACCTGGTGTTATGATTTTTAACTTTGTCCACCCTAGTCCAACATCAACATCTCCAAGTCACTGCACTGGAATGTCAGTGATGGATGTTTTGTGGATGTGCTGTAAATCCAGCAGGCTGTTTTTTCTCCGATGATGTCAAGCTTACTGAGTGTAGTGGCACTGCACTCGCCCAGGTAAGTGTGTGTTCCATCACAGTTCAGACTGTACCTTATAAATGGACAGGCTCTGGGGATTTGAAGGGAGTTACTCGTTGCCAGATTCCTAGCTTCTGAATCGCACTTGTAGCCAGTATATTTATATGGTTAGTCCAGGTCAATGGTGACTCTCAAGATGTTGATTGTGGGATGTTCAGTGATCACAATGCCAAGGGATGGTAGTTAGATTCTGTCTTGGAGATGGTCATTTTCTGCATTTGTATGATGTAAATGTTACTTGCCACTTTTCAATCCAAGCCTGAATGTTGTCCTGGTCGTCTTGTATTTGTACATGGACTACTTCAGTATTTTGGGAGTAACAAATTATCCTGTATACTGAATGTTGCATGGTCATGCCCCATTTTGACATTATAATGGAAGGAAGGTAATTGAAATAGCTGAAGAATTCCTGCAGAGATGTTCTGAAGTTAAGATGACTGAACTCCACTAACCACAGCAACCTTCCCATGTGCCATCCTCCTATGACTTGTAACCAGTGTTGAGATTTTGTTCTGATTCTCATTGATTCCAATTTTGCTAGGGCTCCTTGAAGCCACATTTGGTCATATGCTGTCTTGATGTCAAAGCCAGTCACACTGTCACCTCAGTTCTTGATTTCAGCTCTTTTGTCCATGTTTGAACTAAGGCTGCAATGAGGTCAGGAGCTGTGGCCCTGGCGGAATCCAAACTGGCATTAGTAAGCAGGTTATTGCTACCCACGTGCTGCTTGGTAATGCTGTTGTTGACATCTTTCGTCACTTTACTGATGATAGCAAGTAGATACCCTCTAACTAACCTTTTCAGAGATGTTATTGAATATCAGGTGGGAGCAGGTGGGACTTGAACGCAGGCAACCCCTGGCTTGGAGGTCAGGGCAGCACCACTACACCATAAGACCCTTTATGTTCGTGAGTGGGGCGGTAATTGATATCATGTGGAGTGAATCAAACTAATTGAAGACTGGCACCTGTAATGCTGGAGACCTCTGGAGGAGATAGAGATGAATCATGTACTCAGCATTTCTGTCTGAAGATTGTTGTGAAAGCTTCAGCCGCCTTGTGGAAAAAAGATCTGCCACAGTAATGACTATGACTCTATGACCATGCCCCCACAGAACACAGGAAATCAAACCTGTCCAAACATACCAGAAACATATCAGAATGCCTCGGCCGTGACCAAACAGGCTGACAGGAGAATCCAGACATGACCATAGTCACTCGCAGACAAGGGAATACACTGCCCAAGACATACAAACAATAAGCTTCCAGTCAACACAGCTGTCCTAAAGCCCTGAGGGCAGTCTTATAATCCAGCGATTACAAAGCCACACAAAGGACAGGTCAGATGGAGAGGCGACAGGAACAATGGAAACCCCTCACAGTGTCAAAAGGGACCTTCTTATGTACCCGCAAAGAGAGCTGGAATCTCCTGATCCCATCAAGAACTCGTTGATGTTGCCAGGATGTTACATTGCATCGACAATCAGGACTTTCTTCCGATAACTGTTTTTCAATTATTGCCATTGTAACTGGATTACTTAATTTTCAAATACATTTGTATTTTTCCCCATTTTAATTAAAATAGAACATAGAACATTACAGTGCAGTACAGGCCCTTCGGCCCTCGATGGTATGACAGGTCGGCACAACAATCTGACGCCCATCTAACCTACACTATTCCATGTACGTCCAAATGCTTGTCCAATGAAGACTTAAATGTACTTAAAGTTGGCGAATCTGCTACCGTTGCAGGCAAAGCATTCCATACCCTTACTACTCGGAGTAAAGAAACTATCTCTGACATCTGTCCTATGTCTATCACCCTTTGATTTAAAGCTATGCCCCCTTGTCCTCGCCATCACTATACTTGGAAAAAGGCTTTCCCTGTCCACCCTATCTAACCCTCTGATTATCTTTATATGTCTCTATTAAGTCACCTCTCAACCTTCTCTCTAACAAAAACAGCCTCCAATCCCTCAGCCTTTCCTTGTAAGACCTTCCCTCCATACCAGGCAACATCCTAATAAATCTCCTCTGCACCCTTTCCAAAACTTCCACATCCTCCTTATAATGCGGTGACCAGAACTGTACACAATACTCCAAGTGCGGCCGCACCAGAGTTTTGTACAGCTGTAGCATAACCTCATGGTTCCAGAGCTCGATCCCTCTATTAATAAAAGATAAAACACTATATGTACAACCTCATTGTACAAAATTCCTATAAAACCTGGCTTGATTCTCAGCTCGAGGAAATGTGTTTTCGGCTACCTGGACAGACCGTCTCTCTGCTGTTTCAGCTTAGTCAATTTCTCTTTCATGATATCGCTGTACTAGTTAGTAAACTGTTTAATTTCATTTTGATCTGTGTTTTTGGTCTAATTTATTGGGCTAATCTCTCTGACACTTGTCATATATACTCACATTGCTGTTAGGGAGGGTGTTACAGGATTTTGATCCTGTGATAATGAAAGAGCAGGTGTAATTGATCCTTGGTCTATTGCCTTTCAAAAAGGCAGTTCACCATCCATTTCTCAAATGCACTTAGTGATGGGCGATCAATGCTAATTTTGACGACATCCCATGAAGGAATTACTGGGATCCACCAAACGTCCCATTTTGAGAGAGTGCAACTTGAACATGCCATGATTTATATTGCCTCCCATCAGGCATTTGTGTGATCTGTTAATGTAAAGAAATTGAAGATTACCTCTCCAATGTCATTCTAATACTTCATCTACCTTTTCATGCATTGTGATGTTTGCAGTTGGCAGGTTATCTAATCAATATTTGAATATTTATAGTGAATCTATCAACAAACTGCCAATTTGTTTCAATTGTTGCTATCCTTCATTCAAAGAAAGTCTTAGTGTATGTTATGTACACCTGCGTTTTAAACCCCTTTTACTCAGTGCCACCCAAACTTTTTCCTACTGCTGTTATATATGCTGTGATTGATGGATGTATTCAAAGTATTTTGATGTAAAGTATGGCCTCATGCTAGGGCAAGTATACCTGACAAGCTGCTTAGAGCGTTTTGAGGAAGTAACGAGGAAGATACAAGAAACATGTTGGATGTAAAATATTTAAATTTCCAGGAGTCGTTTGATCAGGTACTACATGTTAGGCTACTTAAAAAGTAAGAGTCCATAGTGGTGAGAATAGTATGTTAACGTGAAAAGAGGATTGGCTAGCTAATAGAAAAAAAGAATTAGGACCTGTAACAAGAGTGTAGGTAACACAAAATTAGGTGGGAAGGCAAATGGTGAGGATAGCAGTGTCGGCAGAAAGAGAGAAAGAAAGAAAGAGTTGAGCAAGTGGACAAGATCTTTGCCGATAGAATATAATGTGGAAAAATGTGTGAATTTATGTACTTTGGCAGGAAGAATAAAAAAGCTGAATATTATTTAAATGAAAGACTGCAGAAAAATGCAGGATTTGGGAGTCTTTATACACAAATCATCAGCTGGCATCCAAGTTCAGTGAGTAATAAGGAATGAAAATGTAATGTCTGCCTTTGTTTCAAAGGAGGTGTTGTATTAAAAAAATAGGAAAGACTCGCTAAAACTATACAATACACTAATCCGACCACACCTGGAATATTATAAGCTAAGGAACGATGGCATTGGAAGCAGACCAAAAAAGGTTCACTAGGTTGATACCAGGTATGAGGAGAGGTTGAGTAGGTTGGCTTGTATAAGTGGTGAAGGGCTTATGCTCGAAACGTCAAATTCCCTATTCCTGAGATGCTGCCTGGCCTGCTGTGCTTTGACCAGCAACACATTTTCAGCTGTGATCTCCAGCATCTGCAGACCTCATTTTTTACTTGTATAAGTGGTCCCAGATTTACAATTTATGAATGCTTGTACTTCTGAATGCAATCCTGTGCAAGGGTGTAATTTTAAAGATCTGACCTATGAATATTTCCTTGACTTACAAACAGCTGTTTTACACTGTCCTACATTGTGTTTTAAACTTGTGTACAAATTGACTTGTGAACAGACTCTTGAACATAACTCATTTGCAACCCAGGGATTGTCTGTACTCTTCGGAGCTTAGAAGTTTGCGAGGAGATCTTTTGAAACTTACAGGATCCATAGATGTAGAGAGGTTTTTGTCCCTTGTAGGACAGCTTAAGATCAGCAGGCATAATCTGAGTATGGAGTCACCCATTAAAGACAAAGGGGGGAATTTTTTTCTGAGGGTAGTGAATCTGAGGGATTATTTGCAGCAGAAGATTGTAATTGGTTGATCCTTTGAGGATATTTAAGGCTGAGATGGATGGTCAGATTTTTAATCAGTAAGGGTAGCCAGTTATGGGGAAAAGGTAGAAAAGTGGACCTGAGGATTATCGCATCAGCCATGGTCATGTTGAATGACAGTAGACTTATTGTGCTGAATTGTCTGCTTGTATCTCCTCATCTTATGTTGAGGCCTGTTGTGGTGATCGGTGAACAATAGGGGAGGAGGAGATGATCTATTGGATCATTGGTGGGTAACTCAGCCATTACAGCCTCTTAACTCATGGCCCCTAAATTTCAGCTCCCAATCCCAGTTGGGGTCTCCACTCCCACTTTTGTTAGCTCTGCTGTAGCCCAATTATTATATTTAGAGTGGAAAGGAAGGGTTTTTCTTTTTTTAAGAAATTAATCTATTTGACATGATTTCAAATCTTGCAAATTACTCTTCAAATTTTGTTGAAGGTGACTGTTAACTGATGCTAGAAACATTGTATGATGCAAATTTCTTTCCATTAAGGGTAACTGTGTTTTAGGTACTTTACCCTCTTGCCTACAGGGGATTAATATAAAGGGCTAAACCTACTATTCAGCTGGATTTATTTTTGTATTTTTAAACTCCTGATCTGCGAATAGCTTTTATTATTGCTAAAAGCTTTCAGAAAACTCAACTTGGCTGTGATGTCTGCTGGAGAGTAGTTATTGAAAATTCATGAGGCTAATTGGCATTGGATATGTTGAAAAGGGGTAGGAAAAACTGTTACAGTAAAATTTTGGCAGCAATCCTGAGTTAGTCATCAAATGAACCCATGTATTAGCTTTCCAGGTTGTTCAGTGAAAAGAAGCCGGAAAAATTTAAAAGTTGATGTCATGCAGTGGTCCCTTAAGGATAAAAATCACAACACCAGGTTATAGTCACACAGGTTTAATTGGAAGCACACTAGCTTTCGGAGTGACGTTCCTTCATCAGGTGATCACCTGATGAAGGAGCGTCACTCCGAAAGCCAGTGTGCTTCCAATTAAACTTGTTGGACTATAACCTGGTGTTGTGATTTTTAGTTTTGTACACCCCAGTCCAACACCGGCATCTCCAAATCATGACTACTATCGACTTCCCTTAAGGAGACATTATTCATTAGATGAATTTCATGAGGTTGTAATTAGTGTCTGCACCAGAAAGTATAAAAGTCTATGCAACTTGTTTCTTAAGTAATCTTTCAGCTTTTCCTTTTGAATAAATTAAAGTATTACACTCTTCAGGATTGTTACCACCTTGGGCACCCTTGGGTTAAATATGTCTCCTTGATTTGCGATTTTAATGCCATTGTCTGAAAGCACAGCTTGCAAACTATAGCAGCATTGTATGAAACCGTGGGCCCACAAGTTAGCGGAGAGCTAATTTAGGACTGTGGGGCCTTGAAGGAAGCACGTACTTGAGTGAGCACTAACCTGAAGGTGTATTATGGGGCGATTTCAATACTCTCTCTCAATTAATGTTGAGGGAACTTGATCTATTTTAAAATGCTGTTTAAGATTTATTTTCTATGGCTGTTTAGAAGGGAAATCTTTGCTCAGTTAAAGTAAGGAATTTTGTTAATTGTTTTTAATTGGTACAAAATTACAATAATTTGTTTGTAATCTAACATATTTCAAACCTACAATTCATGCTACCTAGAAGGACATGGGAACACCACTGTCTGCAAGTTCCTCTCTAAGTCACACACCTTCCTGGCTTGGAACTTTACTCTTTGAATGTCATTTGAGTCACCAGTTGGACTAAACCGTTCAAGAAGGTACCTCGCCACCACTTCCTGAATTTGTGATTGGCAATACTACTGACCTAGCCATGATGCCTGCATTAACTGCAAAGTTGCATTGGAAATGCATCAAGTTCCTCCTTTCTGGTGATTTTGTTTTGTTGATTGTTAGAAGGTTTATATCATATCTGAAACATAACAAGATGATTGAAGTAGCTTTTGAAAAAAACTCTATCCAATGGCCCGTATCTCATACGCTGCCTATAAATGAAGTGGTTTCCCAAAAATGTGAATGAAGGTTAAAGAATTGGTGAGCTAACATTAAATAAATACTATAAATTAATATGACAAACCTCTATCAGGTGGGACTTGAACACCTTCTAGCTCAGAGATATGTACACTACCACTGCTGATATAAAATAGAGTTGGTATAAATAGGTCATTTTCAGCATGGCAAACCAATTCATGGAAAACCATAACAATCTTTCTGGGGCTTCAGCTATTAGCAGTTTATGTTAATGACTTCAGAAAAATGTATTGTGGCCAAATTTGCTAACTGTAGAAAGATGGCTAGGAAAACAAGTTGAGGAGAAGAGTCTGCAAATGATGTAGATAAGTGAATGGGTAAAGAACTGACAGATGGAACTTGTTGTCTACATGAGCAGGGATGGTGGAAAAGAGTATAGGGGCGTTCAGGATTGCCTTGTGCACAACTCAAAGTCACCATTAAGGTAATAAAGGAATTAGGAAAACAAATGGAAAGTTGACCTTTATTGCAAAGAGTATAAAAGTAGCTAAGTCCCGCTTCAACTCTGTGATATTGGTGAGACTCCATTGAGTGTACTCTTGCAGTTTGGTCTCTTAAAACCGAGATGATGTGGAATTATTTCTCTCAAAAAGGGTTATGAATTTATGGAATTCACTACCCTTGAGTGCAATAGATGCTGGGAGCTGAGTAAATTTGAGGAGATGGGCACATTTTCAATTAGTAATTGGTTGAGGGATATGGAGAATGGGTCGCAAAGTGGAGTTAAGGCCAAGATGAGATTAGCCGTGATTGTATTGAATGACAGAGCAAGCTCAGGATTGAATTGCTCCTTGTTATTATGTTCTTGCGTTTACTTAAAGTATATACTTTTCATTGAGAGAGTTCAGAGAAAATTTACTAGGCTGGATTCCTAGAATGAATAGCTTGTCTCATGTGGAAAGGTTGACCAGGTCAGACCTATGCTTATTTAAGTTTTGCAAAACTGTGATGCCTTTATTAAAGTACATGAAATTGAGGTGGCGTGATAGGTCGGTTGTGAACAATGTCTCTCTTGCAGGGTATTTAAGACCTGGGGACAAATGTAGGGAGTCTTTAAAATGTGGGTGAAGAGGATTTTCTTGAGTTAACTGTTGAAATATTTTTGTGGAGACTTGTTAACAATTATATTCATATTCAAGTCAGACTTGGAAAGACTTTTTTGTGACTTGGGATTGAAAGATGTTGGTTGGGATGGGTGATAGTGGGAAAGCAGAGATGTGTATCTGAAGCCATGACCTTTCATGATTGTTGATGAAGGGCTTCACGTGCCCAGTTAACCCAGTGCTGTCCCTATTTATGTAAAGCAAATGTTTTTTGTGGATTATCTTAAAACTGATTACATTTCAAAAAATGTTAAACAGTCTTTTTGCATTTAAAAACAGTTTAGTTGAGGAAAAAATGGCATTTTTGACAGAGACACTTGAGAACAATGAATTTTGATTTAAAACCAAAAGAACTGCAGAATCTGTAAATCAAACAAAAACAAATTGCTGGAAAAGCTCAGATCTGACAGCATCTGTGAAGACAAAGCTGCAAATGTGTTGCTGGTCAAAGCACAGCAGGTTAGGCAGCATCTCTATTCCTGAGATGCTGCCTAACCTGCTGTGCTTTGACCAGCAACACATTTGCAGCTGTGATCTCCAGCATCTGCAGACCTCATTTTTTACTCTGTGAAGACAAATCCAAGTTAAAATTTCAAAGGGTCACTGGACCCAAAATGTTAACTCTGATTTCTCTTCAGATGCTGCCAGATCTGCTGAGCTTTTTACTGAATTTTGATTGCTTTACCTTCTCTTGATTTGCTCACCTGGTTTTACAAAGTATTGCAATTTGGCAGTGTGGAGAAACAGAGGGATCTTGGTGTGCAGGTACATAGATCCCTGAAAATTGCCACTCACTTGGACAGGGTTGTTAAGAAAGCATTTCATGTTTTGGCTTTCATTAACAGGGGGATTGAGTTTAAGAGCCGTGAGATCTTGTTGCGGCTCTATAAAACTTTGGTTAGACTGCACTTGGAATACTGTGTCCAGTTCTGGTCGCCCTATTATAGGAAAGATGTGGATGCTTTGGAGAGGGTTCAGAGGAGGTTTACCAGGATGATCCCTGGAATGGAGGACTTATGAAGAGAGGATGACTGAGCTCGGACTTTTTTCATTGGAAAAAGAAGGAAGAGAGGGGACCTAATTGAGAGAGTTCATAGCCAGAAACTTTTTCCCAGGGCAGAAATTATTAACACAAGGGGTCATAGTTTTAAGCTGTTTGGTGGAAAGTATAGAGGGGTTGTCAGGGGTGGGTTCTTTATGCAGAGAATTGAGAGAGAATGGAATGCGTTGCCAGCAGCAGTTGTGGAAGTGAGGTCATTGGGGATATTTAAGAGACTGCTGGACATACATATGCTCACAGAAATTTTGAGGGTTCGTACATTAGATTTACCTTACATGAGGATCAATGATCGGCACAACGTCGTGGGCTGAAGGGCCTGTTCTGTGCTGTACTGTTCTATGTTCTAATACTTAATAATTATATTTGGACTCAAGTGAAGTTAAAATGGTCAGATAAAGATGTAATTATGTACAGTATTTTAGAAAAAATGAAGGTGGAACAAATTGTCAATTTAAATTGGTTTTTTTGCTATAGATTTTTTTCCTGCTCAAGATCATTGACTGCAAAACTAGACATGATGGAGGCTTTTACTTGACTAGTGATTTATTATTAATTATGATATGTTGAAATTTGTTTTCCCCCATAGGAACTTGAACAACTTGCAATGAATGGTGAGTCTGGTGTGGGGGTGGTTACTTCCCCACCTCCAACTGCTCCGCACAAGGAGAAATACTTTGATCGAGTCGATGAGAACAATCCTGAATACCTCAGAGAAAGGAATATGCCACCAGATTTGCGCCAAGATTTCAATATGATGGAGCAGAGGAAAAGGGTTTCCATGATTCTACAAAGTCCGGTAAAAGCCATTTCCTTTTTAACTGAATCTCTAGTTGCTCCATTTGTATTTGAAATAAACACCAGGTGCAAACTTGACCACTGATGTATGATAGGTATGTGAATAAACTTTAGGCCAATTAACATTGCAATTATATTTGTGGATCTAATAGAAAGAGGAGGAGTAGGCCACTTGGCCACACAAACCTATTCCAATTTTCAGGAAGATCAAGAAAGATTTGATCTTGGTCTAAACTGCATGTTTCTACCTGTTCCACAATGCTCAATTACTTTAAGGTCCCTTAGAAAATAAGCTCTAATAAGATCTGAAATAAATGCACAGAGGGTTGTATCCTGTCAGCAAGTCACCCTTTTACTTACACGTGGAAAGACCTTGACACTGGTCCAGCTCCCTCAGAGCTAGCTCTGAATGTCAATGTCTGGCATTTTTTTTGTCTGCCAGCGCTCCCTGATTGGAGCTGTTAATCTTGTGCAATCAGGGAACTCAATCTGAGGTCCACCTTGCTGACCTAGTTATAGTCACTATACCCTCCCTTTTGAGTCCGAAGACCCAGATTCCTCCTCTTATAGTGTCTCATGTAGCGTTTTAGGACTGAATCAGGTTCCTCCAACTCACTGTTGGAAATGGGCAACATATAATGCACAGGAACTCTCCTCTTGTGCCTGGAGCATCTCGGGAGAAACTCATTCTCTTCTTTTGGTCTTAGGTTCCAAGGTCCTTTCAACGCTTGACTGGGAGAGAGTCTATGGGTTCTTACAGCCTTTGACAGTTCTGAAGCGCACATCATTTGAGAGTTTGCAGCTTATGTATAGTCCACATGCTTGTTCAGGACTGATGCTCATACCAAACTTTATATGCTGCTCATACTACCCTTGCATCAACCAAGCCTCTTACCAGTGTTTGGCCATTTCCATAGTTCCTACACCAAACGTGCCCAGAAGTAAAATGCTAGATGCAATCTGGCACTGATGTTTCTGATGCCATTTCAACAATGATACCCACCTCCTCCAGCCTAGTGCAGAGTTGTCTTGCCTCCAGCAACTGTCCTTGAGCTATCCCTGTAAATGCAGGAAGGGTGATCCTGCAAATAGGTATTGGGGCAATTTGGTATCTAGTGAAACTGTAGGCAGTTTCTTCAAACCTATCTTCAACGTTTGTACTTCTCTTTCTGCCAGGCCATTGGATGATGGATGGTATAGATCTGTCCTTGTATGCTGAATGCCATTTGACTTTAGGAAATACTCAGATTTCCTGCTGGTAAATGATGGCCCTTTTATCTGTAACCAGCACTTCTCGGAGTCAGTACATAGCAAATGATGCCTGCAGGTTTTCTATCATTGTTCTGTGTTTGATGCATGAACTCTGAGCATCCAACTAGTTTTATTGGGCATCTACAATGACTCAGACTATGGAGCATATGAAAGAACCCACATAGTCAGCATGTAACAGAGTCCAGGGTTTACCAAGCTATTTCCACAAATGTGGGGGAGATTCTGGTGGTGATTTTTGTCCATGTTGGCACACTGGACACTGTCCCACTGCATCAAAGCCTGGCCACCAGACATAACCTCTCGCCAATGTCTTCGTTATGGAAATTCGTGGATGACCTTAGTGTAGCTCTGCAGTATCTGGCATCAACATTTGCTCAGGACAGTCACTCTTGCTCCTCCCAACAATATGCCATCCTCTATTGTGATCTGGTGTCTCCGGATCCAAAAAAGGTTTCAGTTCTGGTTTTGATAGTCCTTTGGTTTCCCCATCAGATCTTTCTGCGTTCAAAGTCTGATATTGTCAGCAGTGATGGGAACAGTGTCCAGAAAATTTTAAAACCATTATGGACTCTTTCAGTGACTAAGTCAAAAAGTGTGGTGCTGGAAAGGTACAGCATTTCAGGCAGCAACCAAGGAGCAGGAGAGTCTATGTTTTGGTGAGCCCTTCATTAGAAAGTGGCTCAGTGAATTCGCTACTTGGCCTCCTGGATGGTGTTCCAACTTGTAATTGTATGCATTTAATATTCGAGCCCATCACTGAATCTGTGGGCAGCACTTTTTAAGCAGACTGAGCAAAGGTTTGTGATCAGTCATTATTATAAATTTAATCCATGAAAGGTATTGGTGATACCACTTGACTGCAACTATGACCATCAAACCTACCTTCTCTATCTGGATGTACTTATGCTCAGCATTAGCCAAAGTCCTGGATGCATACATTATTGGGTGCCCCTCTCCATTGGGCCACTAATGAGCTAATACTACCCCATTATCGTACAGGGAGGCATTGCGTGTCAATACTAAATCTTTCTTGGGCTCATAGTGTGCCTCAGAGAAGGATAGCTGGAACTTCACTTCCCCAAAAGCTATTGCTTGGCTATGAGACCATTTGCTGAAAATTTGCTGGTTAAAGCACAGCAGGTCAGGCAGCATCCGAGGAACAGGAAATTCGACGTTTCGGGCCAGAGCCCTTCATCAGGAATGAGGAGAGGGTGCCAGGCAGGCTAAGATAAAAGGTAGGGAGGAGGGACTTGGGGGAGGGGCGATGGAGATGTGATAGGTGGAAGGAGGTCAAGGTGAGGGTGATAGGCCGGAGTGGGGTGGGGGCGGAGAGGTCAGAAAGAGGATTGCAGGTTAGGAGGGCGGTGCTGAGTTCAAGGGAATCGACTGAGATAAGGTGGGGGGAGGGGAAATGAGGAAACTGGAGAAATCCGAGTTCATCCCTTGTGGCTGGAGGGTTCCCAGGCGGAAGATGAGGCGCTCTTCCTCCAACCGTCGTGTTGTTATGTTCTGGCGATGGAGGAGTCCAAGGACCTGCATGTCTTCGGTGGAGTGGGAGGGAGAGTTAAAGTGTTGAGCCACAGGGTGGTTGGGTTGGTTGGTTGGTTGGTTTCCATCGCCCCTCCCCCAAGTCCCTCCTCCCTACCTTTTATCTTAGCCTGCCTGGCACCCTCTCCTCATTCCTGATGAAGGGCTCTGGCCCGAAATGTCGAATTTCCTGTTCCTTGGATGCTGCCTGACCTGCTGTGCTTTAACCAGCAACACATTTTCAGCTCTGATCTCCAGCATCTGCAGACCTCACTTTTTACTATGAGACCATTTGCAAAGCGGACTCTTTTGTTTTGAAACAAGTTGATGCAAAGGTGCTTGAATGGAGGGTAGGTTATTTATGAACTTTCTGTAATAGGCCTTTCTTGGGCTGTTGAACTAAGCTTTTGTTCAGATGTGGGAGCTAGGGCACCTTTGATTACCTTCACTTGATCTTCCAATGGGTGTAACCTGGTCTTGTCAACTCTGTAGCCCAACTGGGTCACTTGGAGTGCCTTCCCTTCTTAGGCATTTGCCTGGCTGAGTGTAACATCTAAGGGCAAATCCAAGTTCTCTATGTACTCCTTTATTGGTCTTCTATTATTCGCATGTGATCCAGATAAATGGCGACTTGGGGTAGTCCTTTCAAAATATTCTCCATCTTCAGCTAGAAAATGGCATAGTCCGACAGTACCCTAAATGGCAGTCTTGTATATTAGCGCAAATCCTAATCCGCCTTAATTAGGATTCCCTGAAGTATGCTACAATTAACTACAATTGCAGGTACACATGGCTCATGTTCAGTGAGGGAGAGACCCCCTAACAACTTTGCATATAATCCTCTAAGCGGAGTGACTGGGTATTTATCCAGCTTGTTGTTTGTTTAAAATCCCCAAAGTCGATCTGAACTGGCAGCTACAAAATTGGTATACCTGGTTCAGCCCATTCCACCAACTAGAATGGTTCATGATTCCGTCACTTTCTAGCCTGCTGACTTGTGTTTCTCCTTTTGCCTGTATGGCACTGGGCCGGCCTCTCAGAATTGTGGAATTGCTTCCTGGGCAACATACATGGTGGCCTTGGAACCTTTGCAAGTTCTTAGACCTTCCTGAAAGGCTGTTGGGTATTTAATTAGGTCTTTACTCAGGTGTTCAATTTGTAATTGTAAAATGTTGAGTTAGTCTAGGTGAATCTCTCAACTAATTTCACCCTGTCAAACTTGAGCCTGAGCCTTTTACAACAGTCGGTGGTAACTAAACCAGCTACTTCTCATAAGAGACTGGAAATTGTACCCTTAATCTGTAAACGTTCCCTGATATAGGTTTTCAGTCTAGCCAAGGCCTTGCACAAACTGAAGGGTTGGAGCCCAGGGCAAATTTTGTTTAAAAACTGGTTCTGCGATCACTGAATTGGCTGTGTTGGTATTGACCCCCATTAGAGCCAGGTAACCATTTAATAAGATGTCTGTTTTGACTGGTTATGAGTTGGGTGTTGCTAAGCATTTTAACTGTTTCCAGCCAGATAAAGGTTGACTTTCTAGGCTGTGCACTCAATTTACGTTTAGTAAGATTTGTTTGCTGAGTCTGATTTTACTGGCTGCAACTACAATGACTTGCCAACTCTGATCCTAAGGAAACTTTTAACTGTTTTGTTTTGTTTTTTTTTGCTTTGTTTTGGAATTTTGCTGCGGGCTGACCTAGAGTACTCTGTTTGCAATATGGTCTGTGTGTAGCTGTGCATTTGCCTTCACTCAAGCAGCGTTCCCCAAGCTCCGTCAGACTGGCAAGGGTGTCCACTTCCATTGGAATACCTTGCAACTCGTATATGCTCCACTTATTGCCAGTTGTAGTGCCTCTTGGAGGTCCAAATAGGCTTCAGCTAGTCAGCATTTTTGCATGTTTGCATTATTAATCCCACATACCAACCGGTCTCCTAGCATTTCAGTAAGGTTAAAACAAAGTCACATGCCTCTGCCAGTCATCTTAATCTAGTCAAAAGCCCTGGTTCTTAATTTGCTGAGTGAAAATGAAAGCATCACAGAATTAGAGGTGGTTTGGGTCATAATATTCCTTAACTAAATCTGTCAACTTCTGAAACGTTTTAGTATCTGGTGCCTCATGGAAAGTTTGGCTCCTAATCACAGAAAAATCTGAGGGTCCACAAGCAAATTACTCTGTTTTTCATTTGCCCAAAAAGTGGGCGGCATGGTGGCATAGTATTTAGCACTGCTGCCTCACAGCGCCAGAGACCCGGGTTCAATTCCCGCCTCAGGCGAATGACTGACTTTGTGGAGTTTGCACATTCTCCCCGTGTCTGCATGGGTTTCCTCCAGGTGCTCCGGTTTCCTCCCACAGTCCAAAAATGTGCAGGTTAGGTGAATTGGCCATGCTAAATTGCCCGTAGTGTTAGGGGCAGGGGTAAATGTAGGGGAATGGGTCTGGGTGGGTTGCGCTTCGGCGGGTGTGTGTGGATTGGTTGGGCTGAAGGGCCTGTTTCCACACTAAGTAATCTAATCTAATCTAAAAAAAAATGTATTCTTTTCTCATACTGGTTCCAGTCTTCAACAGCAGGTTCAAGCAAGTGCACAGTGGTTAGCATTGCTGCCTCACAGCACCAGCGACCCAGGTTCAATTCCTGACTCAGGTGACTGTGTGGAGTTTGCACATTCTCCCCGTGTCTGCGTGGGTTTCCTCCGGGTGCTCCGGTTTCCTCCCACAGTCTAAAGATGTGCAGGTCAGGTGAATTGGCCATGCTAAATTGCCCATAGTGTTAGGTAAAGGGGTAGACGTAGGGGAATGGGTGGGTTACGCTTCGGCGGGTGCGTGTGGACTTGTTGGGTCGAAGGGCCTGTTTCCACACTGTAAGTAATCTAATAAGTCAAGGTTCCTAAATAATGACATAATGTCAGAAATGCTTACCCCAACTCAAAAGCGATTGTAAGCAAGTTTCTTCAGCAACATGCTTTATCTCATTGCCAGTGAAATAATTCCTCAGACCAGTATCCCATTACCAAGTCACCCCATATTTACATGTCCTTGATACTGGTCTAACTTCCTCAGCCAGCTCTGAGTGAGCTGAACCCTTAACACTTTTTTTTTAATCTGCCGGGACTGTTAATCTGGTCCAATTAAATAACTCCTATTTATGAAATCCACCTGGCTGACCTCAGTACTATCAGCACAAGATCACCTCTCATTCTTCTTAACTTCTGGTTGACTCATCTACTCCTTTGCAAGAAAATCTCTTCATTCCTCGAGTCAGCCCAGAGTTGTAGACGTTTACAGCATAGGAAAAAATCCTTATGGTCCATTAACTCTGCATCAGTCAACAACAACTATCTAACCATTTTCCAGCGTTTGGCCTTAAACGCCTTAGCATTGCAACTGTAGATCTACTTGACAATCTTTACAGAAAGTGAGTCCTAGATTTCTACTGCCCTCTGAAAAATATTTTCTCCTCCTCCTCTGTCTCCTTCCCCTTACCTTACACCCGTGTCCTTTGGTTGTTAATCCTGACACTAACAGGAAATGTTCCTTCCTGTCTAACCAATCTGTGCCTCTCATAATTTTATACGTATTAGCCACGACTCCAGTCAGTGTCCCTTGCTTCAAGTAAAACAACCCCAATCTCTGTAGTCTCTCTTCCAATAAAACACATCAACCCAGGCAACATCCTGGTAAGTCTCATCTGCATCCTTTCTAATGTAATCGTATCGCTCCTATAATGTGAATTCCGAATCTACACACCACACAAGTGTGGCCTAACCAATTTTCTGTAGAGTTCCAGCATAAAATCCCTGATGAACCTTTCTAATCTAAATGAAGATTAATCCAGTCGTTCAGAATTTTCTCTGATATACTCTCTGCCACTGATGTGAGATTCGCTGGTTTCTAATTCCCTGATTTTTGTCTTTATCACTGTTTCTGAAAGTGGAATCCTATCAACTGTCCTCCAGTCCTTTGCACTTCCCTTATGGGGAGAGGAAAATCATAAATTTAGCCCCGAGCCCCTGCGATTGCCTTCCTCATCTTCGATGGCACCCTGGGATATAACTCATTCTGACCTGGGGATTTGTCCACTTTGAAGCCCCCCAAAGCCTCCAATACCACCTTACTCCCTATGTCAAACTGCTCAGATTTCACAATCCATCTTCCTGACTTGTGAACGTACTTCCTCCTTCCTCATCCAATGTGAAGTATTCATTTCACAGAGGAACCTCGATTAATCCGAACGAGATGGGCAGGCACTATTTTGTTCGGGTAATTGATTTCCTTTGAAGACTGCTCCCTGTTCAAGAGACAAGGCAGCAGCACACTGTGCAAGAACCCACCCCCAGTCCCGTTCATTCCCACCCACCATCCGACCTCCATCTGGGCAGCCAGATTGTACACCATCAGTCAGACTGCTGCTGCCTTTGTGGGATGAGTGTCCAAATAGTGCGTGTACACAACATTTTGACGGGATGGGGGGCTACAGGCAGGAGGTCAGTCATTTCGAGACAGTGCCTGGACTGTCCAGGACTGTTCTCGGCAGCATTTCAGTGAGCCAAATCCATTTTTAATCATTGTACCTGTAAACAAAAGACGTGATCAGGATTGAAACAGCTCTTTGATGTAATGTTTCTATCGGGACCTTGAGATCATCATCAGAGAATTTGATATTCAGATAATTGAGGGTCCTCTGTATATCTTTGGTCAGCAATATTAGGGAGAGCCCCATGCTTGTTTTGTAACCCCTCTTCACTCCCCTAATTACTTTCCTAAGACACCCCCCCCCCCCATGCTTTCTATACTCCACTGGGCCCTCTGTTCATTTGCTGTCTTTATACCGGTTCTACACTCCCTTTCTTTTCTTATATCCATTCCTAAATATTCCTACACATGCAACACTCCCTGAGCTTGGTGCTCAAACTAAGGAAACCTGTTGGGCTTGTACTCTGTCCCCATTTCCATTTTGAATCTTTCCCACTGTTCTGCTGTAAATTTACACAATTGGTTTTTCCAAGTCTACTTTGGCCAGATTATTCTGCTTTATTCTAATAAAATTTGCCATTGCCAATCCCAATCCAAACCTTATTTTGCCAACCATGGTGATGTCACTTAAAATGCTGCCACCTCTTACCCCTATCTGGGTTTGTTCGCCCCCCAAAATTAGGTCCAGCAATGCACTGCCCACTGTAGAACCTTCTACGTGTTTAAATAAAATGCTGTTCTGAATATAGTTCAGAAATTTGCTCCCTTTAAATTCTTTATGCAATGATTGTCCCAGTTAATCTTGGAGAAGTTGACATTGCCTAATATAATTCCCTACTGTTTATTTGCACACCTTGTGCCGTCATCTTCAGCAATCATTCGCTAATGAGTTATGATTACCCACCTAGAAAATTCTGTGTCACTGGTCATGGGTTGTATGGTTCTTGTGTGGCTGAAGACTCTGATCCTAGAGCTGCATCTCCATTCACACCTTGCGCTAATGGGTGTTTTCAAAGAATTGTCCCTTCATGCAGGAGTTTCCTTCAAGTTGATTTCTTCTGACCAAGTGTCTCCCATGCTTTAACATCTGTTGCATTTCTTGAAGAAAGCCTTTGGAGTATCTTTCAAATGCTTCCATTATCGTCCTTTCTTTCAATTGCCTTCCTTGAGTTGGGCAATGAAGATTTGCTTTGGCAGGTGGAACTCTGGCATCCTAAACATGAGGCTGGCCTAGTGGAGTTGGTGTCAGATGATCATGGCCTTGATGCTGGTTCTGTTAGCTGCCTCAAGAATGCTGATGTTGGTATGCCTGTCTTCCAACTGATGCAGAGAATCTGTATCGAACAGCATTGCTTGTGGTATTTAAGGATCTTGGCATGAAATCTATATGTAGTCCAAGTTTCAGAGCCATATAGAGTTGGAAAACAACTGCTTGGTATTAGCATGAATGTTATGGTTGTTGAAGGCTTCCCATCCTTGGGTGTCTGAAAGCAGAATTCTCAGATTGGATGCAATGTTGAATCTTCATATGGATGTCAGCCTTAGATGAGAGATAAGGAAAATGTTCTATGTTTGAGAGGATTTTTCCATTGGATCTTAATGGAGGAATGGGCTGAAACTTGCCTTGGGACCGGTTGGTAAAGGATTTGAGTCATCTGGAGGTTGAGGCTGAGACCGATCCTTCAGTATACTTCTGCAAAGACATTATAGATTCATAAAGTCATAGAGATGTACAGCCAGAAACAGACTCTTCAATCCGACTCGTCCATGCTGACCAGATATGCCAACCCAATCTAGTCCCACCTGCCAGCATCCGGCCCATATCCCTCCAAACCCTTTCTATTCATATACCCATCCAGATGCCTTTTAAACATTGCAATCGTACTAGCCTCGACCACTTCCTCTGGCAGCTCATTCCATACACATACCACCCTCTGCATGAAAAAGTTGCCTCTTTGGTCCCTTTTATATCTTTCCCCTCTCACCCTAAACCTATGCCGCCTTGTTCTGGACTCCCTGACCCCAGGCAAAAGACCTTGTCTATTTATCCTATCCATGCCCCTCATGATTTTCTAAACCTCCTATAAGGTTATCCCTTAGCCTCTGATGCTTCAGGGAAAACAGCTCTAGCCTATTCAACCTCTACCTAAAGTTCAAAACCTCCAACTCTGGCAGAATTGTTGTAAATCTTTTCTGAACCCATTCAAATTTCACAACATCCTTCTGATAGGCTATTCTGTTCTGACAAAGCTGTAGGGGGAAGGGGGCTGGGGGGAGAGAAGGGTTGAATTTCTGTAGCTAGACATTTTGTGCAGCACAATTTTTGATGCGGTAATGCTGTTACACATCAGTAGACACATTGGTCCCTAACCAAGGGTAGATTCTGTTTGTGGCAAGGAAATTGTGATGACTGGGGATATTGTAGAAAAATCATCTATCTGGCTTATCATTGAGGACTTGTCTTGAACAGCGCTTTGTCTGGTTCCTCCCCTCCAACCTTACTATTATGATTCTGCCTGCAGTTGAGAACTTCTGATGGCACTGCTTTTGGGATCAACCAAACACACAAGCCCCTCAGCCACACCAGGATGGCGATCCATAAAAAGGCACACCTGCCATACAACCTAACAGTTGACTTCAATGCCAAGCTTTTATTTCTAAGTTCGACCCATAAAGCCTCATTTAACCCTTCCAAGATATAAATTCCTCAGCTAATAAAGGCAAGTGTCCCACATATTATCTTAACTACTTGACCCTCCACCTTAAGGGCCTCCTTTTCCTTCCAAATTTATTTATGTATGTATTCCAGAATCCACACAAAATCTCTTTGAGGCAACAGCTTTTAAGCAGCAAGGTTGAGAACATGTAGTGTTTTAAGGCAGCCAGAAGAGGAACTTGCAAACTGTAGTATTCCCATATATTTGCTGCCGTTTTTCTTCTAGAAGATTGTGGTTGTCGGTTTTGACTATCCTGTCCATGAACCTTAGTGAATTCCTGAAATGCATCTTGTAGATGGTACACACTGATGTTACTCTGCTCTATTGGTGGAGGGAGTGAATGATTGTGGATGTGGTGCCAATCGAGCAGGCTGCTTTGGTGTCAAGCTGCTTGGGTGTTATCAGAGCTGCACTCTTCCAGGCAAGTGGCGAATATTCCACCGTACATCTTGACTTGTATTGTAGGTGGCAGACAGCCTTCAAGGATTCAGGAGGTGAGGGTTTTTTATTCATTCATAGAATGTGTGGAATATTGGTTGGTCCTACATTTATAACCTGAGTGGCTTACTGGGCCATTTCAGAGGGCAGTTAAGAGTCCAGCATGTTTCTATGGATCTGGAGTCTTTTTTTTCTTTGTAACCCCTAATGGAATTCAAACCCATATCACCAGAATATTATGTACTCTTGGATTATTAATCTCATGGTGTTAGCACTATGCCACAGTGCCTTCTAGCCTCAAAACTGCAGTTGTAGTCACAACATTTATATGGCTAACCCAGTTCAATTTTTGATCAGTGGTGACTCTAAAGATGTTTTTAGCAGGATTTATAGTGATAGTAATACCATTGAATGTCATCAAGCAATGATTAGATTCTCTTGTTGGCCATTGTCTGGCATTTGTGAGGCATAAATATTACTTGCCATTTGTTAGCCCAGACTTTGTCCGGATCCCACTATATATTGCCATCGACTTTTTCAGTATTTGAAGAGTTGAGACTGTTGCTGAACATTGCATTATCATCCACCCTTTTGACGTTGTGGTGGATGGAAGATCATTGAATATCTGAATATCAATCTTCAATCTAATGGAGTTATGATCGCAGAATGCTCCCCCATTGTTACATCAACAACATGCCCAGCTTTGTTAGCTTTAGCCAAGTCCAGGACTGTCTCTTATTGGTCTTTTACATACTGCCTCAAAAACTTGCCCTGGATGCATTTTAAGAATTCTGGTATCTCCAAAGGACACTATATCCTGAGGATTTCTTCAAAGAAATCCCTGAATTGACATGACTTTCAACAACTGTAGCCATCTTCCTTTGTGCTGCATATGACTGCAGCAGCAGAGACCGATTCCTTTTCATTCCCATTATTTTTGTTTAATTATGTTCCTTGATGTCAAGGGCATCACTGTCACCTTCCCAGAAGTTCAGCTCTTTTGTTGTGTTTGAACCAAGGCTGGAATGAAGTCTAATGAAATGTGACCTCCGGTTTAATGCCTAATACCGCAAAGATTATAACAATGTTTAATTTTTTTTAAAAAATCCCTATTCCTTCTGTCTGTATAGATGCTTTCTTCTCTTTATACTTGGCCTGTTGTTAAATCGCTTGATGTGTTCAACTCACTGGGTAGCTTGCTGGAAATCAAACCCTGCTATTCCTATAGTTGTCACAAAACTTATACATTTCATCAAAGTATGTAAAGTTCCTAATTTACCCATTTTGATAAACTCAAATTAACCAAGCAGTGTTGTTTTTACCTTTGACAAGAACTATTTATTACAAATAGATTCTGATACAGATAAATAACGAGGAAATATAGGCAAATTTTAGGGAAGTGAAAACTAATAGGGTTATGATAATAGGGAAGTTTAACTCACCCAGTACAGGCAGTTCTGCTATAATGCATCTTTGGTGAACGCGAGTTGGCTGTAACATGATTGGGTGAATAGGGAACACTTTGTAAAGTGCAAACTTTTAAAGTGTGTGTTGGCTATATTGCAATTAGATCGCCAGCACTTTCAATGTTGTTTGTATTATGCAATTTGTGTAGCGGGGGATTACACAGGAATGCAACAATTGCATTCTGGAAGAACTGCCTATTAACTGGAATTACTGATGTGTGAAACTTTGGAGATACCAGAATTCTTAAAAAGCATCCAGGGCAACTTTTTGAGGCAGTATGTAGAAGACTCGATAAGAAAAGAGACAGTTCTGGTCTTAATTAAAGGTAACAAAGCTGGGCATGTTGATGTAACAATGGGGGAGCATTTTGCGATCCTAACTTCAGTAGATTGAAGATTAATATGGAAAAGGATAAAACGGGTGTTAAATTTAAAACTCCTTCTGTAGGAACACTGATTTTAATACGATCGGATAACATTTGGCCAGAATGAACTGGGATCACCCATTCAGGCTAGTTCTCCTCCTCTCATGGACATGGCATAATTCATTGCTTTAAAGTGTGTACAAATTGAAAGGCAAAACCTTGCTTGTATCAGTCATTATACCCCATACAATTTTCTTTGTATTTTCATTTTTGCTGAATTCTGACTTGGCATATTTTCAATAATTGGTTGACAGGACTGCAGTTTGAGGAGGAAACTTTCTTTAAGGAGAATGCCATTGTAAATTTCAAGTGCATATTTACCTAAAGGCCTCAGCTTCATAATGAAAATGCTGAAACATTTATTTACTCATTTCAGTTCATGATGAAATTTGTATTCTGGTTTTAGCATTTTGATTTTGATTACTTTTTCATGTTATATATGGATGCTTATCCAATTTGAATGCTGTTGAATGTTTTTCCAAACTATTTTCACGGTGTAGAATTTCAATTAGCCTCTGGAATGTCAGACTTGTTGTTTTACTGAGGTAACTCGCTTTGCTCAATATTTTTCAATGCATCGTGGTCAAATGTGAAGAGTTCATTCCAAGAAGTGGTAGGGTGCAGGATGTGTGGTGGTTCAGAGTTGGGGGGGGGGGGGGCACTGTTGCAGGGAGAGGTTTGATTGGGAATGTGTTGCAATACCGGGAAAAGAGGACATCCCAAATACAAGGACAGAATCAATTTAATTCCGGTGAAGGATTAACTGAGTAATGATGACATAGTTTGATATAATTGATAGGGCACCAACTCATTGGAAGAATGTGGATGAACAAATTCTAAAGGAAATTGCAGAAGGGCACATAATTTATGAAGGCTTATAATGGGAGACCTCATTTTCCGAATATAGATCGGAATAGTAATAGAGTAAGGACCAATAAAGGACAAGAGTTCCTCGAGTGAACTCGAGACAATTGTCTACAGCCATGCAGAGTCATAGTCGTAGAGATGTACAGCACGGAAACAGACCCTTCGGTTCAACTCCTCCATGCTGACCAGATATCCTAATCTAATCTAGTCCCATTTGCTAGCACTTGGCTCATATCCCTCTAAATCCTTTTCTATCCATATCTCCTTCCAGATGCCTATTAAATGCTGTAATTGTACCAGCCTCCATCACTTCCTCTGGTAGCCCATTCCATACATGCAACACCATCTGTGAGAAAACATTGCCCTTAGGTCCCTTTTTTATATCTTTTCCCCCCTCACCATAAACCTATGATCTCTAGTTCTGGACTCCCTCACCCCAGAAAAAAGATCTTGTCTATTTATCCTATCCATGCCCCTCAGATTTTCTAAACCTCTATAAGGTCACCCCTCAGCCTCCGACGCTCCAGGGAAAACAGTCTTAGCCTATTCAATCTTTCCCTATAGCACAAATTCTCCAACTCTGGCAACATCGTTGTAAATCTTTTCTGAACCCTTTCAAGTTTCACAAGTTCCTTCTGATAGACTATTCTCTTCTGGCAAAGGTGACGTTATGTTGTTATCTGCATGCTAAAGTTTTTTCTAAGTCCAACCTATAAAACCTCATTTGATCCTTCCAAGATACCAATTCCTCAGCTAATAAAGCCATATGCTATCTTAACTACTTTACCTACCTTAAGGGTCTCCTTTTCCTTCCAAATTTGTTTGTTAATGTCTGTATACCAGAATCCGCAAAAAATCTCCTTTCAGGCAACCGCTTTTAAGCAATAAAGTTGAGAACAGGTGTTTTAAGTTGGCTAGAAGAGGAACTTGCAAACAGTAGTATTTGCTGCCCTTTTTCTTCTAGAAGATTGTGGTTGTGGGTTTTGACTATCCTGTCCATGAGTCTCTATAAGGTCACTTCTCAGCCTCTGACCCTCCAGGGAAAACAGCCCCAACCTATTCAGCATCTCCCTATTACTCAAATCCTCTAACATTGACAATATCTTTGTAAATCTTTCCTGAACCCTTTCAGGTTTCACAACATCCTTCCGATAGAAAGGAGACCAGAATTGCCTGCAGTATTCCAAAAGTGGCCAAATCAATGTCCTGTATAGCTGCAGCATGACTTCCCAACTCCTATACTCAATACTCTGTCCAATAAAGGAAAGCATACCAAACGCTGCCTTCATTATCCTATCTACCTGTGACTCTACTTCAAAGAACTACGAATCTGTACTTCAAGGTTTCTTTGTTCAGCAACACTGCCTAGGACCGTACCATTAAGTGTATAAATCCTGCTCTGATTTGCTTTTCCAAAATGCAGCACCTCACATTTATCTAAATTTAAACTCCATCTGCCATTCCTCACCCCATAGACCCATCTGATCAAGATCCCATTGTACTCTGATGTATCCTTGTTGGCTGTCCACTACACCTCCAATTTTGGTGTCATCTGAAAACTTACTAACTATATCTCCTACGTTCATTCCAAATCATTTTATATAAATGCCGAAAAGTGGTGGACCCAGCACCGATCCTTATGGCACTCCACTGGTCACGGGCCTCCAATCTGAAAAACAACCCTCCCACCACCACCTTCTGGCTTCTACCTTGGAGCCAGTTCTGTATCCAAATGACGAGTTCTTCCTGTATTTTGTGAGATCTAACCTTGCTAACCAACTTCCCATGAGGAACCTTGTCAAACGCTTCACTGAAGTCCATGTCTACCGAGGTCTACCAGGGTATTGGGCTGAGATGTGGCAGATGGAGTTTAATTTAGATGTGATCTATATGTTTCCTAACCAACCAGAGAGGAGGTGCTACTAGACCTGTTCTTGGAAATGAGGTGAACCAAGTGTCAGTGGGAGAATACTTAGAGGGTAGTAATCACTGTACCACAGGCTTAAGGTGACTGAGGAAAAAGGTAATGAACAATTCCAGAATAAAAATTAATTTTGAAAAGCCAACTTCTCTGTATTAAGAATGAACCTGTGTCAAATGAATTGAATTCAAAGGTTGGCAGAAAAGGTAGTTGAACAATGAGCTACCTCCAGAGAAGTGTGTGTTCTGGTATGGTCATGGTATATTCCCTCCAAAGGGAAAGAAGGGGAAATGAAATCTAGAGCTCCCTGAACAGGAATGATGATTCAGAAGAGAAAAAAAGTTAGGTAGAAAACGCAAGTGAGAATCAGGATATAGGAAGGTCAGACAATGTAGAGTGGTGCAATGGAAGTGTGCTGGTCTTAGATGTCAATAGATCAAAACCATCCTCTACAATTTAGCTTCTTGAAAAATGTTCATTCTTACCTACACTTCCATGACATTTTTGGCACTTCTGGTAGTGTCTCTACCCCTGGACCAGGAGGTGTGTAATAACATCCAGGTATAATTAATAAGTTTGCAGATGGCACCAAAGTTGGAGGTCATAGAGGTGTACAACATGGAAATGGACCCTTCGGTCCAACTCATCCATGCTGACCAGATATCCTAACCTAATCTCAACTCATTTGCCAGCACTTGGCCCACATCCCTCTAAACTTTTCCTATTCATGTATCCATCCACATGCCTTTTAAATGTTGTAACTGTACCAGCCTCAACCACTTTGTCTGGCAGCTGATTCCAAACACTCACCACCCTTTCTGTGAGAAACGTCACTTAGGTCCCTGTTAAATTTTTTCCCTCTTGCCCTAAACCTATACCCTCTAGTTCTGGATTACCACATCCCAGGGAAATTACCTTGTCTATTTCTCCCATCTATGCCACTCATGATTTCATGAACCTCTGAGGTCACCCCTCGCTCTCTGACGCCCCAGGAAAAACAGCCCCAGCCTATTCAGCCTCTCCCTATGACTCAAGTGTTCAAACTCTGGCAACATTCTTGTAAATCTTTTCTGAACCTTTTCTAGTTTCACGACATCCTTCCGATAGGAAGGAGACCAGAATTGAACACAATATTCCGAAAGTGCCGTAACCAGCGTCCTGTACAGCCGCAACATGATTTCCCAACTTCAATACTCAATGCTCTGACCAATAAAGGAAAGCATACCAATTGCCGCCTTCGCTATCCTATCGATCTGCGACTCTACTTCAAGGAAGTATGAACCTGCACTCCAAGGTCTCTTTGTTCAGCAACGTATCTCAGGACCTTACCATTAAGTGTATAATTCTGCTCTGACTTGCTTTTCCAAAATGCAGCACCTCAGATTTATCTAAATTAAACTTCATCTATCATTCCTCAGCCCATTGGCCTACCTGATCAACATCCTGTAATACTCCTGAGGTAACATTCTTCGCTGTCCACTGCACCTCCAATTTTGGTGTCATCTGCAGACATACTAACTGTACCTCCTATGTTAACATCCAAATCATTTGTACGAATGATGAAAAGCAGTGGACCCTGCACCAATACTTGTGGCACACCACTGGTCACAGACCTCCAGTCTGAAAGGCAACCCTCCACTACCACCCTCTGTCTTATACCTTCATGTCAGTTCTATATCCTCCGTCCATACTCATTCGCTGTTTTACACAAAAAGTTTGTTTCCTGATTTCACTTTTTCATACATTTTCTAATCAAACTGTTCAGTGATGGTAGTGCACATATTTGGAGTGGGGGGGGTTGTAGTGGACAGTGAAGAATTTTACCTCAGAATACATTGGGATCTTGATCAGATGGGCCAATGGGTTGACGTGTGGCAGATGGAGTTCAAATTAATAAATGTGAAGTGCTGCATTTTTGGAAAGGCAAATCAGAGCAGGAATTGTACACTTAATGGTAAGGTCCTGGAGTGTGTTGCTGAACAAAGACCTTGGAGTGCAGGTTCATACTTCCTTGAAAGTAGAGTTGAAAGTGAAGAAGGCATTTGGTATGCTTTGCTTTATTGGTCAAAGCATTGAGTATAGGATTTGGGAGGTCGTGTACAGGACATTGGTTAGACCACATTTGGAATAGTGTGCGCAATTCTGATATCCTATCAGAAGGACGTTGTGAAATTTGAAAGGGTTCAGAAAAGATTTACAAGAATGTTGCCAGGGTTGGAGGATTTGAGCTATAGGGAGAGGCTGAACAGGCTGGGGCTGTTTTCCCTGGAGATCAGAGGCTGAGGTGACCTTATAGAGGTTTACAAAATTGAGGGGTATGGATAGGGTACATAGAGAATGTCTTTTCCCTGGGGTGGGGGAGTCCAGAACTAGAGGGCATATGTTTAGGGTGAGAGGGGAAAGATATAAAAGAGACCTAAGGGGCAACTTTTTCAGAGGATGGTGCGTGTGTGGAATGAGCTGCCAGTGGAAGTGGTGGAGGCTGGTACAATTACAACGTTTAAAAGGCATGTGAATGGGTATATGAATAGGCAGAGCTTGGAGGTATATGGACCAAGTGCTGGCAAATGGGACAAGATTAATTTAGGATATCTGGTCAGCATGGACAAGTTGGAAGGAGTGTCTGTTTCCGTTCTGTACATCTGACTGTGAATCCGAACAGGACAAAAGTGAGGACTGCAGATGCTGGGGATCAGAGTCTAGATTAGAGTGGTGCTGGAAAAGAACAGGTCAGGCAGCACCCAAGGAGCAGGAAAATCTGTGTTTCAGGCAGGAGCCCCTCATCAAGAATGAGCATTCCTGATGAAGGGCTCCTCCCCGAAACATTGATTTTCCTGCTCCTCGGATGCTGCCTGACTTGCTGTGCTTTTCCAGCACCACTCTGACTCTGAACAGGTTGGTTTAGAAAAAGAGGTTACATTTAAAAAGTGAAAATGAGAAGAGTGAATATGCATAAGCAGCCATTGCAATGAAAGGATGAATGGGATCAATTAGGGGCCAAAAAAGGGACTCGTGCATGGAGGTGTCTTTGTCTTTACCCAAGGAAGATGCTTGCAGTCCCTAGTGTAAAAGGCAGAAATTCAGTAGCTAAAAAACTTAAAATTCATGACTGTCTGTACTTAAAGTTGGCAAATTACTTCGAAGTTGTGTAATAACCTGACTTGGACCTATATCACTCTTTCTTCACTGCTGCTAGATCAAAATTCTAGAATTCACTTTCCAACAGCCTTGTGTATGTGTCTACCCCCCAAGGACCACAGCAATTTCAAGAAGGCAACTTATCACGTTCTCCGGGACCATTGGGCCACCATCCCTAATTGGTAATGCCCATGTCTCATTAACAAATAATTGGAAAAGAAGCCCCACCCAATGTATTCACCCTTGCTGCTCTCTGAGCACCAACCGGCGGAAGCACTGTGTAGGCGAACTGACTCTCAGCTTAAGGCGGCAGTATGTTGTGACTGGGAAATTTTCTTGTTGATGTTTAACCTGATGACAGGAAGTTGCTTGGGTAGAAGCTTTTACAGCTTTATTCTGCTGTTTACCCCCTTTTTAATCTCTTGGTCCTACTTTCCTAAATCTTAAACTGTTTCTAGGCCTTGGACATACTATTTTTTCAACAGTTTAATATGACACCTCCAATAAGAAGCAATCTAACCATTGTCCCTTAACATTCAATGGCATTGCCATCACTGCCCAACTAACACTCAACATTGAGGGTTACCATTGACTAGAAATTGAACTGGATTAGGCAAAGGTGAGGACTGATGAAGGGCTTTTGTCCGAAACATTGACTCTCCTGCTCCTCAGATGCTTCCTGATCTGTTATGCTTTTCCAGCACCACACACTGAACTGGATTAACTATTGCAAATACAATGAATTGAAGAGCAGGTCAAAGGCTAGGATTCAACAATGAGCAACTCACCTTCTGACTTCCCAAAGCCTGTCTACTATCTACAAGGTTCAAGTGAGGAGTGTGATGGAATGCTCCCTACTTGCTTGGACGAGTGCAGCTCCAAAAATTCTCAAGAAGCTTGACCATTCAGAGCCAGTCCAGTGCAAAGCAATTCACTTGCTTGGCACTGCATCCACAATCATTCACCATCATCTCCACCAATGCTCAGCCGTAGAATATTTACAAGCTTCCTTCAACAGCACCTTCCAAACCCATGATAACTTTCATCTAGAAGGACAAGAGCAGCACATAAATAGGGACACCGTATACAAGCTCCCCTCCAAGTCACTCATCATTGTGACTTGGAAGTATATTGTTATTCCTTCAGTGTCACTAGGCCAAATCCTGGAATTTCTTCCTTGAGGGCATTGAGTCTACCTACAGCACATGGACTGCAGTGGTTCAAGAAGAAAGCTTGCCACCACCACTTCAAGGGCAGCTAACGATGGGCAACAGATGTTGAGTGAATAATCAAAACAAAACCATGACAATAAAGTATTATCTTAATTGTTACCATAACATCTAAAAAAAATCTGTTCATTTCTAGGCTTTTTGTGAAGAATTGGAATCAATGATTCAGGAACAACTCAAGAAAGGAAAAAATCCTACTAGTCTACTTGCATTACAGCAGATTGCAGATTTCATGACAACAAATGTACCTAGTATGTACCCTGCTGCACCACAGGGTGGAATGGCTGCATTGAACATGAGTAAGTACAGTTATTCTGTGGTGTGAAGTTTTCTATTAAACCACTGAGACGGAGTTACTTCTGATAATTGAGTTCTCTATTTACTGTTGAGTTGTAAATCACAGATCTGATCTTCCCAAGTGCTGCCTTTGTATTATCTGCCAACAATCAGATTTGCTGGCACTTACAAAGATTTAATGAAATCTTGACGAAACACTCCAAACCTGTACAGTTATCCATCTACGTCAGTGCTCCTCTTATAGTAAAAATCCTGTTCTTTTTGTAAAGTAGTGTTAAATAATTTAGTTTGTGGGTTTGAAAGCTCTATTTACGGTGAACACTCCAGATGAGTATAATGCCCTACTATGAACATTTGGTTAATTTTTTCAGTAACCAAATACACCCGAATTGCTTTTATTCACTACTTAGTCCTACGCATAGTAAAGATGGAAGTGGGTACTGCAGATGCTGGAGATCAGAGTCAAGATTAGAGTGGTGCTGGAAAAGTACAGCAGGTCAGGCAGCATCGGAAGAGCAGGAAAATTGATGTTTTGGACAAAAGCCCTTCATCAGGAATGAGGCTAAGATTCTCTGGGATGGAGAGATAAATGGGAGGGGGTGGGACTGGGGAGAAGGTAGCTGAGTGTGCAACAGGTGGATGGAGGAAAGGATAAAGGTGATAGGTCAGACAGAAGGGTGGAGCAGATAGATGGTAAGGAAGATAGGTGGGACAGGTCAGGAGGACAGTGCTGAGCTGAAAGGTTGGAACTGGGGTAAGGTAGGGGGAGGGGAATTAAGGACACTGGTGAAGTCCAGCTCAGCACTGTCCTCCTGACTCTCCTGCCAATCTTCCTTCCCACCTATCACCTATAGCCCCACCTCCATCCACCTACTGCGCACTCAGCTATCTTCTCCCCAACCCCACCCCCTCCCATTTATCTCTCCATCCCCGAGGCATTCCTGATAAAGCGCTTTTTTTTTCTCACCCTGCCTGACCTGCTGTGCTTCTCTAGCATCATTCTAATCCTACACTTAATAAGTCAATTGAAGACTGAATCTGATGGCCTTCAGTGACCAATCATCAGTTGATACCTGGGACAGTGAAGTAAGAATCTCAAGGATATCATCTGCTACTTTAGATAGCAGAGAAGTCAGGCTTTGTATAATGAGAAAGTGGAGAGACGTTGGGCTTTGTGTTGAGAGAAGGTGGATCAGTAGGGAAAACTGACATTACCTTTCCATTAGAAGTTTGGTGAAATGCATTGCTGGGGACAATGTAAAAGAACATGCATATGAGGATATAGATTAGGTGCAGAAGTAGACCATTTGGCCTATCAAATTTACTTTGCAATTTGAAGAGGAAAAGAAAGATCTGCAGCTGTTGGAAGTCTGAAACAAAAGCAAAAGTTGCTGGAGAAACGCAGCAGGTCTGAGAGCATCTGTGGAGAGAAAGCAGAATTCATGTTTCTGAACAGCTTTCTCTCCTCCGATGTTACCAGATCAGCTAAGTTTCTCCAGCAATTTGATTTTGCTGAAGTTTGAGTTGGTGCTTTTGATTGTGGCCACTACTTTCCAATCTATTCCACATATCTTTTTTTATTATTATGTCAGTCAAATATCTGTTCAACTCAGCCTTAAAAATATTCAGTCACTTTTCTTCCACAATTCTCTGGGAAAAGAATTTCACAAGTGCACAGGCCTCAGAAAATTTTCTCCTCATTGCCATCTTACATAGAAGAACAGTTTATTTTAAATCTTTTTCTTCTAGTTCTAGTCTCTTCCAAAGAAGAGCATTACCCGCCATTCCTCCAAACTTCAAAGTTCCAACCTGTCTAGCCTCTCATAGGCACCCCCTTCGCCTTTAAGAATAAGTTGAGTGAACCCCTCTGCACTTCCAATGTTGAATTTTTTTCTTAACTGAGGAGACCAAAATTCGCCAATGTACTGTACAACTGTAGCAAAACTTAACTATTTTTATATTTCACTCTCCTTGCAATAAACATTTCATTTGCCTTCCTAATCCCTTGATGTACATGCATACTAACTTTGATTCATGCCCAAACAGTGCTTAAATATCTCTACTGCAGAGCTATGCAGTCTCTCTCCATTTAAGTAATATTCTGGTGTTCTGTTTTTCCTGCCAAAGTGGTCAAGTTCATATTTTACCATTTTATGCTCTATCAAATTGTTGCTCGCACATTTATCTCTTTCATAGACTCATTGTATCAGCTTCACAACTTTCTCTTCTGTCTATCTTTTGTCTCATTAGCAAATTTAGCAACTTTACATTCAGTCCTTTCCTTCAATATCAATTGTAAAGAGTTGCAGCTGTAGTGCTGATTTCTGTGATGCTTGTTACATATTGCTAACTAAAAAATGATCCATTAATCCCAACTGCTTCTAGTTAGATCAGTAATTCTCCATTTAAGCTGATATGGTGTGCACACATTCTTATGATTAATAACGTTTGAGCTACGTTGTCAAATGCCTTTTGGACATCCAACTTCATCACATCTATAGGTTTCTCCCTATCCATGTTGCTTGTTACTTTATCATGGACCTGTAACAAATTAATTGAATATAATTTCCAGAGAGCCATACTTTCATATTACCATTGCATATTTGTGAAGAGAAACATATAGTCAAGGATGCTGCAGAGCTTTAAAAAGACTAAAAAATAATAAAAGTGAAGATACACTAAAATTGTGATTTAGGTACACAAACTTTGTTTTTTAAGGTTATAGAAGGAAGGAGAAATTGAAAGAACTAAAGATATTCCATACTTCTGACATCTATAAAAAGTTGAGACCCTGGTGAGTCTTGATTTCAACAAATTGTGGAAGTTGGTAAGCTTTCAAAATTAAGAATAAGGAAAGGAAATTTGAGAGCACTGCCATAAAAATTGTTAAAATAGAGAAGGATATAAAGGGAATATCCGTGTGAATGGAAGGCAAAGGCTAGGAGTGAAAGTGAACTATCTTGTATCCTGGTCAAAAAAGTCTCCCAGAAAAGCAAGCAGTATTCAAATCTTAGACTTGAGCTCCACAACTCTTCGAGGCTTACTGCATAATCAGGGATTGAGTTAGTCCTATTTCATCCATATGTCTAAAAGGTTTTAATCTGTTTTTGAAAAGTGAGACAATTTGATTAATTTTGATTCAAAAGATGTTTGGGTGATTCAATGCTTGTTGGAAAATTTCAAGTGTTTAGTATAATAGAAAATATAACAGCATAGAAATAAAAATACGGTGCTGGAGAAACTCAGGTCTGGTAGCATTTGAGAGAGAGAACTAAAGTTAATGTCTTTAGTCCTGTATGATTGTTGTTTGCACGGTTCCATGTAGCATGATTATGTGTAACTTAAAAAACCAAGGATCGGCAAAAATTATCATGAATACAATGGAGTATGGGAGAGCACTAGTGATAGCCATTAAACTCATGGCTCTATCTTTCACACTGACACTGATTGTAGTGAATTGATTGATTTTTTTATCTAATAAGGTCAAGAGTTTGACTTTGTTGATCACAAAAGCATTAATTTCTAACATTTAACAGAGGTAAGCTCTCTTTCCAGATTATTCAGAGACACCAAAAAGGCTTACTTGGGCTGTTTCTTTTCTGCTCTTATTTCTCCAGAGGGCCAACAGGATTATGATCACAGAATAAAAAGCCTAAGCTGTCAAACTGTTACCCATGCTCTAACTTGCTATGGGTAATGAATGCACCGAGAGAAAAGGAAAGCATTTTATGTCACATCTTTCATCTCCTCTAACCATCCCAAATTATTTTGTTGCCAGTAAATTACATAGTTGCTGCTGTTAATGGCCATACAACAAACAATTTATATTTAAAGAAAGGTTACACAGATTGTGATAAATAATCAATTAATCAGTTTGACGTGTTGCCAAGGACATAGAAAACTCCTGATATCCATTGGTGAAGTGTTGTTGGATCTGTTATACTTGAACAGGCAGATGAAGATTTGTTTTAACATCTTATTTCAAACATAAGATCTCAAAGATTACTGTATTAAAGTATTAGTCCTGATATTTGTTTGTATCTTCTAGTTGGGCTTGAAAGTATAATTAGGTGAAAGTGAGGACTGCAGATGCTGGAGTTCAAAGTAAAGATTAGAGTGGTGCTGGAAAAGCACAGCAGGTCAGGCAGCATCCGAGGAGCAGGAAAATCGACATTTCAGGCAAAAGCCCTTCATCAGGAATGTACAATTCTCCTGGCTCCCAAATGCTGAGAAGAACAAAGAAAATTTCCAGCCCAGGAACAGGCTCTTCAACCTTCCTAGCCTGAGCCGATCCAAATATGCTGTCTAAACCTGTCGGTCAATTCCTAAGCATCTGTATCCCTCTGCTCCCCACCTACTCGTGAATCTGTCCAGACACATCTTAAATGAATCTACTGTGCCTGTCTCTACCACCTCTGTTGGCAATGTGTTCCAGATGCCCACCACCCTCTGTGCGAAGTACTTGCCGCATGTATCCCCCTTAAACTTTCCACCTCTCACCTTGAAAGCATGACCCCATATTATTGAATTCTTCACCCTGGGAAAAAGCTTGTCTCTATCCACCCTGTCTATACCCTTCATGATTCTGTAAACCTCAATCAGGTCCCCCCTGCCAACTCCGTTTTTCTAATTAAAACAAACCTAACCTACTCAACGCCTCTTCATAGCTAGCACCTTCCATACCAGGCAACATCCCCATAAACCTTCTCTGCACCCTCTTCAAAGCATCCACATCCTTTTGGTAATGTGGTGACCAGAACTGTACACAATATTCTAAATGTGGCCAAACCAATGTCTTGTACAATTTTAACATGACTTGCCAGCTCTTATACTCAATACCCCGTCCAATGAAGACAAGCATACTATATGCCTTCTTGATCACTCTATCCACCTGTACAGCAACCTTCAGGGTACAATGGACCTGCACTCCCAGATCTCTCTGCCCATCAACTTTTCCCAAGGCCCTTCTGTTCATTGTATAATTTGCTGTAGAATTAGTCTTGCCTAAATGCTTCACCTCACATTTGTCTGGATTGAAATCCATCTGCCACTTTTCTGCCCAACTCCTCCAGTCTGTCTATATCCTCCTTTATTCTCTGACAGTCCCAAATGCTTTCTGCTACTCCACCAATCTTTGTGTCATCTGCAACCTTGCTGATCATACCAACAGTGCCCTCTTCCAGATCATTTATGTATATTACAAACAACAGTGGCCCCAACACTGACTCCTGTGGAACACCACTGGTCACCTTTCTCCATTTCAAGAAACTTCCTACTACTGCTGTATGTCTCCTGTTGCTCAATCAGTTCTTTATCCACCTAGCTAGAATACCCTGCACACCATGTGACTTCACTATCTCCATTAGTCTACCATGCGGAACCTTCTCAAATGCCTTACTAAAGTCCATGTATATGACATCAACAGCCCTTCCTTCATCTATCATCTTGGTCACTTCCTCAAAGAACTCTATTAAGTTGGTAAGGCAAGATCTCCCCCACACAAAATCATGTTGCCTATCACTGCTAAGCCCATTCTTTTCTAAACCTAAATAGATCCTATCCCTCAGTACCTTCTCCAGCAACTTTCCACCACTGACATCAGGCTCACTGGTCTGTAGTTACCTGGAATATCCCTACTACCCTTCTTGTACAGGGGGACAACAGGAGCAACCCTGCAGTCCTCCTGGCACTTCACCTGTACTTAAGGATGCCACAAAGATATCTGTCAGGGCCCCAGCTATTTCCTCTCTCACCTCCCTCAACAACCTGGGATAGATCCCATCCGGTCCTGGGGATTTGTCCACCTTAATAACCTCTAGCCTACCCAACACATCTTCCCTACTTATGTCAACGTGATCCAAATTAATCAAAATTCTATTTCTAATCTCAACATTCATCATATTCCTCTCCTCAGTGAACACTGATGCAAAGTAATCATTCAGAATCTCACACACAGCTTTCCTTCATTATCCTTTAGTGGACCAATTCTTTCTCTAGTTACCCACTTGCTTCTGATATAAGAATAAAATGCTTTGGGATTCTCCTTAATTCTGCTTGCTAAAGCTATTTCATGACCCCTTTTAACCTACTTGATTCCTCGTTTAAGACTTGTCCTACTCTTCTGATTATTCCTCCAGGACCTGTTCTGTTCTTAGCTGCCTAGACCTTATGTATGCTTCCCTTTTCCTCCTGGCTGGTTGTACAATTTCTTCTGTCATCCACGGTTCACTAATCTTGCCCTTCCTATCCTTTGCCTTCACTATCCTGCACTATCTTTAACCTATCTTTGAAAGCCTCCCATATATCAATTGTGGACTTCCCTTCAAATAGCTGTTTCCAATCCATATTTCTGAGCACCTGCCTAATTTTGATATAATTGGCCTTGGCCCAGTTTAGAACTCTTCCCTTAGGACCACTCTCATCTCTATTTATAAGTATTCTAAAACTTACAGAATTGTGGTCACTGTTCCCCAAAGAAATCCTCCACCGCAACTTCTACCACCTGTTCTGGCTCGTTTCCCAGTACCAGGTCCAATATGGCCCCTTCCCTCGTCTGGCTGTTGACCTACTGCTCTAGAAAAAACTCTCCTGGATGCTTCTTACAAATTCTACCCCATACAGACCTCTGGTGCTAAGTGTATCCTAGTCAATGTTGGGAAAATTAAAATCTCCCATCACCCCTATCCTATTGCCTCTATATCGTTCCATAATCTATTTACCTATTTGTTGTTCTATCTCATGCTCACTGGGAGGCCTGTAATACAGCCCCAACTATGTAACTGCACCCTTCTTATTTCTCAGCTCCACCCATAATGCCTCACTACCCAAGACCTCCTTTAGTGTCTTCCTTTAGCACAGCCGTGATTTCATCCCTGACCAGCAATGCAACTCCATACCCCCACCCCTTTACTTCCCTGTCCTGTCTGAAGCGTCTTTATCCTGGAACATTCAGTAGCCAATCATCATGCCTTTCCTTCAACCAAGTCTGTGTTTGCAATACTGTCATACTCCCAGGCACCAATCCAAGCCCTAAGTTCATCTGCCTTACACACTATATTCCTTGCATTAAAGTAGATGCATTTCAGGTCACCAGTTCTTTTGCACTCATCTGCTCCCTGCCTACTCTTCCTTTTATAAATGCTATCTTCATGATTCTTACAGTCTCCAGTCTCCACCTCGCTGCCTACTTGTTTTCTCTTCTGGTTCCCAGTCCCCTGCCACATTACTTTAAAGCCTCCCCAACAGCAGTAGCGAAAACTCCCCCAAGGACATGGTTCTGGCCTGGTTCAGATGTAGACCATCCATTTTGTAATAGTCCCACCTTCCCCAGAACCGGTCCCAATGTCCAACAAATCTGAACTCCTCCCTTCTTTATCATCTCTCAAGCCATGTATTCATCCTACCTATTTTTTCATTTCTACACTGGCTAGCACATGGCTCTGGTAGTAATCCTGAGATCACTACCTTTTGAGGTCCTCCTCTTTAACCTCTCTCCTAGCTTCCTAAATTCTTCTTTCAGGACCTCATCTTGTTTTCTACTTATCGTTGGTGCCTATATGCAACAAGACAACTGGCTGTTCACCGTCTCCTTTTAGAATGTGCTGCAGCTGATCGGTGACATCCCTGACCCGAGCACCTGGGAGACAAAATACCATCTGGGAGTCCCGTTTTCGGCCACAGGACCACCTACCTACTCCTCTCACAATAGAATCTCCAATGACTATGGCCGTGCGAGTCTTTTTTCCCGCCCATCTGAACAGCAGTGCCCACCACGGTGCCATGATCTTGACAACTGCTGCCCTCTCCTGGTGAGCTATCTCTTTCCCCCCCCCCCCCCCCCCCCCCCCCCCCCCCCCCCCCCCAATCAGTATCCAAAATGGTATAACTGTTTTGGAGTTAGATGACAGCGGGGGACACCTGCACTTCCTTCCTACTCTCTTTGTCTTTTGGTCACCCATTCACTGTCTCCATCAGAAATTCTAACCTACGGTGTGACCAATTCACTAGACGTGCTATCCACTACCACCTCAGCTTTGCGGATGCTCCACAGTGAGTCCATCCGCAGCTCCAGAGCTGTCATGCAGTCAACCAAGAGCTGCAGCTGGACACACTTCTTGTAAGTGTAAGAGTCAGGAACCGTCCAACATGTTCCTAAGCTCCCACATTGAGCAAGAGGCACATTCCACGGGTCTGAGGTCCCCTGCCATTGTAAGCTTAGCTTTGTGAACTAACTAAGACCAAACAGTGCACTTAAATATATGAAAAAGTAAGGTTAAAAAAGATAAGAAATAAAAGCCTTACCTTAGAGTCTCTTTCTTCCGGTTGGGTGGTGGGGAGGGGAGGGGGGGTGGGGGTGGGAGTGTTGGGGGGGAGATACTACACATGTAGTATCTTGGGTTTAGCCACTGCCCAAACATAAATTTAAGCCCTTACTTTCCCAGCAGTCCTAGCTTCACCTCACCTTCTCTCCTCGCTGCTCTGTCAAAATGGAGGCCTGACTCCCTTTTTAAGCAGGAAAACCAATCCTTTCCGGCAGCCCTCGCTTCATCTCACCTCTCCTCGCCACTCTGTCACAATGGAGCGTTAACTTGAAGATTTTTTTAAAACTCATCTAAAATATACAATTGGCAAAAAAGAAAGTGCCATCAAAGAGCACCTAGGATGACAGCATCACTGACAAGATCGATATTTGTTGCCCTTCTGATGTTGCCGCGTTTTTGAATAGCTGCAGTATTGAAAATACACTCTGAAAGCTGTTAAATGAGGCAGTCCAGAACTTTGATCCAATGACAATGAAATGTTGAAAAAATTCCACATCATCTGATGTGTGACTTGGAGATGGTAGTATATCTTCATTCCTGCTGCCAGTTGCTTCTGATCTGGTAAACTAGTGCTGAATCAGTTCAAGAGACACAGGACTTGGGAGGAAAAGTAGACCCTTCAGCCTTATGAGCCTGTTCCGCCTTTCAATAAGGTCATGACTGATCTAGTTGTCTCAACTCACTTTTCTGACTGCTTTCACAATACTTGATTCTCAAACTATCTAATTTCTACTATTCTTCAGAAGTCGTTATTTATAAAATAATTCTCCATTTGTGGCAGTTTCTAATTAAATGAGTATCTATTTCCTCTTTGCTGAATAAATTTCTTTAACTGAATGCTACTGTTAACACATTGCTGTGCTGCTAATTGTGTATGTTTGTTTTTTTAAGGTCTTGGAATGGTTACCCCTGTGAATGATCTCCGAGGATCTGAATCCGTTGCATATGAAAAAGGAGAGAAATTGCTACGTTGTAAGCTAGCAGCCTTCCACAGACTGGCAGACCTCTTTGGATGGTCACAACTTATCTACAACCACATTACAGTAAATTGAGCTCCATGCATTCGTCTCTTTTCAAAATAAAAGTTTAATATATACATAATCCTAGTTTTACTGACTGGATGAAAATGTACATTTTACTTTGTTCTTTCTGTTCATAGCAACTTAGTTTGCTGAACTTAAGTAGATGGTGAAAAAAATGGTTTGTGTAAATGTGATTGAGAAATGTTTTATCACAGTTCTGTAGTTAGATTTCGAATTGGTAAATTTCTTTAAAGTCTCCTCAATAAAATTCAACAGACTTTTTTTTTTCCTGTTTAATGTACCTGTCAGTTTTGTGACTCTGCAGTGTGTCTCAGCACAACTGAATTAGTAGATGTATGGTACTTACATTTTTGGAGGTTTCCTGTGCTACTATGTTGCACGCAATGATTGTTTGTGTCTGATTTCATGTGAAACCACTCTGCTATCTTGTTTAATAGTCTTGGTATACAAGGCTGGTGTCAGAATAACTGGATGGGGTGGTGGAGATGTTGAAGCAAATTACAGAACAGCAGGGACAAAACTGAAAGGAATTAAACATAAGAATAAATGAAAATAAAATAGTCACACTGGAAGCTGAAGTAGGTCCCTGAGAAAAAGACTGATTGGCAAACTAGATCTGATGCAACACAGGATACAAGAAGACGACTCTTAGATGAACTAAAGTTAACAGAAGAATGGCAGGCCATTCAGAGCGCGATTGACTCCCTGCTCCTTGGATGCTGCCTGAGCTGCTGTGCTTTTCCAGTGCCACACTTTTGACTCTGATCTCCTGCAGTCCTCACCTTCTCCCAGGAGAGCATTGGCAGGCACTGATGGGAATTTCAATGGCTAATGTTCTGGAGTACATTTAGAAATAGCTCTAGCGTCATTTTCCCAAGTAGTGCCCCGGTTAAAGCTGCTTGAGTTTCCTGCAACTTACTTAATACCTGTCTGCAACGTAGAGCACCTAATTCATAGAATTCATTAATAGAGTCCTTACAGTGTGGAAACAGGCCATTTGGCCCAACAAGTCCACACCGACCCTCCGAGGAGTATCCCACCCCATTCTCCTGCACTATTGCTGTATATTTCCCCTGACTAGTCGACACATTCCTGTACACTAATGGGCAATTTAGCATGTCCAGTCCACCTACCCTGCACATCTTTGGACTCTTGGAGGAAACCAGAGCACCTGGATGATACCAATGCAGACATGGGGAGAATATGCAAATTCCAAAAGTCACCTGAGGCTGGAATCAAGCTGGGGTCCCTGATGCTGTGAGGCAACAGTGCTAACCACTGAGCCATCGTGCTGCTTTATAATCTTCTGTTGTATCTTAGTTTTCTTTTCAGTAATTTTGAAGACTGTTTGGATGAGTAAATTAGTAGTAATCAGTGTCACTGATTTACATGACTAAATGCAAAAAAATCATTGCTTTGAAAAAAAAATTTGACTCAAATTTCTGTAACCTGAACAAATTTCTGTACACATTGTACAAAACAAAACTATGTCCTAAACACACACACACACGACATTTTTACAGTATCGTAGACAAAAATAATTTTAGTAAACAGCACACTTAAAATTTTCTCATAGTGGAAAGAAAATCTATAAATTTCCAGTTGATTCCCAATTGGCAAATGCCACCTATCTCTGAAATGTTACTGTTTGTCCAGGTTATATGGGTTTTGAATTGTCTAAATTACTAGCAATATGATATCAATTATTTAAGTAACTCTTACATCAAACCCTTAGCTTAGGGCAGGAATCTTTTCTTATAACTTCAGCTTAGCTACAAACTGTACTTGTGTGGATTTCCTTTTCTTAAAAGCATTGTGTATTCATTATAAAATGATCATGTAATAATTGAAGGCAAATTTTTTTTACTGTTGTTTCCTATAGGTCAGAGTCAGCTCTGAACAGGAACATTTTCTCATTGTACCTTTTGGACTTCTTTACAGTGAGGTCACTGCATCTAGTTTGGTGAGTGAGGAGGACCAAGTTTACATTTTAAATGCTAATTATTTGATCAACTTGGTGTTCCATTCAGCTTTGCTTTGGAAATTACATTATTTCTGTTAACATGTTTTATAAACTGAAATATTACCGTAACAGCAAGGCTATAATTTTCTAATGTATATCTACAACAACTTTATTTTTCTTTAAAGTTGCCTTTTCTGAAATTTTCCAAGGTGAATGATTGGCGTCATTTGAGCGAAATGATAAACTTGACTGTAAGGTTAGGAGCAAAAATAGATAATTTGGCCATCAGAGTCTGCATCTGATAATCTGCAACTGTTCCATTGTGCCTTTCCTCCCAAACGCTGATTACCCTTTGATCAAATATCTATCTATCTCCAGCCTTCAATATATGTAATGACTCAAACTCTACAGTCCCCGTGATAACAAACCTCATAGATTCTTTGAGAGAAAGAAAATCAACCTCACCTGTCTATTTCCATATAATCCATCTACCAGATTTTTGTCCATTCACATAACTTGTCTATATCACCACTTATCTTCAAACCTAACTGTGACATATGAAACTTGGTGATAGTACATTCAGTTCTGTCATCCAAGTCATTAGTATGTCTGGTAAATAATTGTGGCCCTAACACTGGCACTCCACTAGCTACAGATTGTCATCATGAAAATGCCTCCCCTATCCCAACTCTGTCTGTCTGTGCTAATATACTACCCCCAGTACCAGGGTCCTTACTAAGTAGCCTAATATTGAACACTTTTTTTTGGAAATATATATACTGGAGGGATTCTTCTGGTATAGTTGTAATATCCATGCTTCTAAGCCAAGAGACCCAAGTTCAAGTCCTACCTGTTCTGGAGGTGTGTAATAATATCTCTGAATGGGTAGATTAGAAGATATCTGTTGCCTCCACTGAAACACCTTTTATCTATCCTGCTTGTTACCTCCACTGAATTCAAAAAAAAATGATCAGGTGAAATTTCTCCTTTGTGAAGTCATGCTGAATCAACCTATTTATATATGTTTCTAAATATTGTTATTACATCCTTTATAATGGACTCTAGCATTTTCTCAATTACTGGTGTTAAATTAATTGGCCTGTAGTTAGCTTTTGTTGTCTCCGAGTCAGAGTTGTACAGCATGGAAATACACTCTACGGTCCTACCTGTCCATGCCGACCAGATACACCAATCCAATCTAGTCCCACCTGCCAGCACCTGGCCCATATCCTGCCAAACCCTTCCTCTTACTTTCCTTTTTGAATAAAGATATTGCCATCTCAATTTTCTAATTTTCTAAGACTTTTCCAGAAACTAAGGATTCTTAAAAGAAATAGAATTAAGGAGAATCCAAAGGGTTTTTACAAAAACATTAAGGACAAAAGGGTAACTAGGGAGAGAATAGGGCCCCTCAGAGATCAGCAAGGCGGCCTTTGTGTGGAGCCACAGAAAATGGGGCAGATATTAAATGAATATTTTGCATTAGTATTTGCTGTGGAAAAGGATATGGAAGATATATAGACTGTAGGGAAATAGATAGTGACATCTTGCAAAATGTCCAGATTACAGAGGAGGAAGTGCTGGATGTCTTGAGACGGTTAAAAGTGGATAAATCCCCAGGACCTGATCAGGTGTACCTGAGAACTCTGTGGGAAGCTAGAGAAGTGATTGCTGGGCCTCTTGCTGAGATATTTGTATCTTCGATAGTCACAGGTGAGGTGCCAGAAGATTGGAGGTTGGCAAACGTGCCACTGTTGAAGAAGGGCTGTAAAGACAAACCAGGGAACTATAGACTGGTGAGCCTGACCTCCGGTGGTGGGCAAGTTGTTGGAGGGAATCCGGAGGGACAGGATGTACATGTATTTGGAAAGGCAAGGGCTGATTCGGGATAGCCAACATGGCTTTGTGCGTGGGAAATCATGTCTCACAAACTTGATTGAGTTTTTTGAAGAAGTAACAAAGACGATTGATGAGGGCAGGGCAGTAGATGTGATGTATATGGGCTTCAGTAAGGCATTCAACAAGGTTCCCCATGGGAGACTGATTAGCAAGGTTCGATCTCATGGAATACAGGGAGAACTAGCCATTTGGATTCAGAACTGGCTCAAAGGTAGAAGACGGAGGTGGTGGAGGGTTGTTTTTCATACTGGAGGCCTGTGACCAGTGGAATGCCACAAGGATCGGTGCTAGGCCCTCTACTTTTTGTCATTTACATCAATGATTTGGATGTGAGCTTAAGAGGTACAGTTAGTAAGTTTGCAATGGATAGCGAAGAGAGTTACCTCAGATTACAACAGGATCTGGACCAGATGGGCCAATGGGCTGAGAAGTGGCAGATGGAGTTTAATTCAGATAAATATGAGGTACTACATTTTGGGAAAGCAAATCTTAGCAGGACTTATACACTGAATGGTAAGGTCCAAGGTAGTCTCAGCCACTCTCAGACAACAACTCACCAGAACGAAGTACCCGATACCCAGCATGAGCAAAACCAATGTAGTGTACAAAATCCCATGCAAGGACTGCACAAAACACTACATAGGACAAGCAGGAAGACAGCTAACAATTCGCATCCATGAACGCCAACTAGCCACGAAACAAGACGACCAGCTATCCTTAGTAGCCACACACAGATGACAAGCAGCATGAGTTTGACTGGGACAACACTACTATTATAGGACAAGCCGAACAGAGAACAGCCAGGGAATTCATAGAGACATGGCACTCTTCCACAGATTCAATCAACAAGCACATCGACCTGGACCCAATATACCGACCACTGCAACGGACAGCTGGATCTGACAACTGGAAGCGGCAGAGACAAATCACTATTAATGCCGGAAGAAACATCACAGAAGTGCTTCACAGGAGGCTCCCAAGCACTGAGGATGTCACCTAGACAGGAGACAAAACGTCTGCAACACAAATTCCCAGCTCGGCGAACAGAACCACAATGAGCACCCGAGCTACAAATCTTCTCATAAACTTTGAGGTCCTAAGTAGTGTTGCTGAACAAAGAGACCTTGGAGTGCAGGTTCATAGCTTATTGAAAGTGGAGTCACAGGTAGATAGGATAGTGAAGAACGCGTTTGGTATGCTTTTCTTTATTGGTCAGAGTATTGAGTACAGGAGTTGGGAGGTCATGTTGAGGCTGTACAGGACACTGGTTAGGCCACTGTTGGAATATTGCGTGCAATTCTGGTCTCCTTCCTATCAGAAAGATGTTGTGAAACTTGAAAGGATTCAGAAAAGATTTACAAGGATGTTGCCAGGGTTGGAGGATTTGAGCTACAGGGAGAGGCTGAACAGAATGGGGCTGTTTTCCCTGGAGCGTCGGAGGCTGAGGGGTGACCTTGTAGAGGTTTACAAAATTGAGGGGCATGGATAGGATAAATAGACAAAGTCTTTTCCCTGGGGTTGGAGAGTCCAGAACTGGGGGGCATAGGTCTAGGTTGAGAGGGGAAAGTTATAAAAGAGACCTAAGGGGCAACTTTTTCACACAGAGGGTGGTAAGTGTATGGAATGAGCTGCCAGAGGATGTGGTGTGGAGGTTGGTACAATTGCAACATTTAGGAGGCATTTGGATGGGTATATGAATAGGTTTGGAGGGATATGGGCTGGATACTGGCAGGTGGGACTAGATTGGGTTGGGATATCTGGTTGTTGAGGACAGGTTGGACCGAAGGGTCTGTTTCCATGCTGTACATCTCTAAGATTCTATTACTACGGATACATCCAGTATTCCTGTAGCTACCTCCCTTTTAATATCCTACCTAACCCAGTATGTACGAGGGACTTATTAGCACTTAGTCCCATATACCTTTTCTCCAGTAATGGTGATAGTTATTGTATTCATTTCCTCTTCCCTTTTGCCCTTGATTTAAATGTTTTTGAAATGCTATTAATGTCTTAACTCCTGCCATTTCCTGGTTCCCCATTTAAGATTTTGCCAGATTCATTCCCCATTTGTTCATTTTGGTCCCTCTCCTTTTTATATGTTTAAAGAAGCTTTTGCTGTTCATTCCAACATTATAGTTTACTTTAACCCTCATCACTGTAATTTTGGTCACCTTTTGATAGATTTTAAAATGTTCCCAATCCTCTGCCTTTCAATGTCGCAAAGTTTAGTGGCATGTTTTCTTTTCAAAGTGGGAGGCAGCAGCCAAGAGTTCTTCTATAATGTGTTCTCGTACGATCCTGCATTATAGAAATGTTGTGCTTTAGAAACAGCGCTTAAGTATTGGCGATGTAATCACATTACAGCCAACACCTGTTTTAAAGGTTCATACTGTAGAAAAAGGGTCCCCATTTCATCAATTATGTTACAGCGCAATCATGTTTACGAAATGCATGTTATAGCAGAACAACCTGTAATGGTGGTATTGCTGGACTGTTAAGCCAGAGACCTAATTAATGTTCTGGGAATCTGGGTTCGAATTCTGCCATGGCAGATGGTGGGTTTTGAATTTAGTAAAAATCTATAATTAATAATCTAATGATGACCGTGAGTCCGTTGTCAATTGTTGTAAAAACCTAAAGGTTCACTAATGTCCTTTTTAGGGAAGAGAGCTGCTATCCTTACCTGGTTTGGCTGACATGACCTACTCCAGACCCACATTAACACCATTGCGTTAAATGGACAATGAATGCTGGCTTAGCCAGTGATGCCTTCATTCCATGAATGGATTTTTTTTTATAAAATGATGCTTTCTTTAATTTCTCTGGTGAGCCATAGTTGGTTTATGCCCTTTCTGGAACCCTCTTTCCTCATTGGGATATATCTTTGCTAAGAGTCATGAACTGTCTTTGTAAACAATTTTAAAACAATTCATTTACAAGATGAGGGTGTCAGTGTCTGGGAGAAAGTGAGCACTGCAGATGCTGGAGATCAGAGCTGAAAAATGTGTTGCTGGAAAAGCGCAGCAGGTCAGGCAGCATCGAAGGAGCAGGAGAATCGAAGTTTCGGGCATAAGCCCTTCTTCAGGAATGAGGAAGGTGGGCCAAGCAGGCTAAGATAAAAGGTAGGGAGGAGGGATTTGGGGGAGGGGCATTGGGAATGCGATATGTGGAAGGAGGTTAAGGTGAGGGTGATAGGCTGGAGAGGAGGTGGGGGCGGAGAGGTCGGGAAGAAGATTGCAGGTCAAGAAGGCGGTGCTGAGTCCGAGGGTTGGGACTGAGATAAGGTGGGGGGGAAGGAAATGAGGAAGCTGGAGAAATCTGCATTCATCCCTTGTGGTTGGAGGGTTCCTAGCGGAAGATGAGGCGCTCTTCCTCCAGGTGTCATGTTGCCATGGTCTGGCGATAGAGGAGGCCAAGGACATGCATGTCCTTGGCGGAGTGGGAGGGGGAGTTAGTGTTCAGCCACAGGGCAGTTGGGTTGGTTTGTGCAGGTGTTCCAGAGGTGTTCTCTAAAATGTTCTGCAAGTAGTTGGGCTGTCTCCCCAATGTAGAGGAGGCCACTTCAGGTGCAGTGGATGCAGTAATTGTGTGTGGAGGTGCTGGTGAATTTGTGGCGGATATGGAAGGATCCCTTGGGGCCTTGGAGGGAAGTGAGGGGAGAGGTGTGGGCGCAAGTTTTGCATTTCTTGCGGTTGCAGGGGAAGGTGCCGGGAGTGGAGGTTGGGTTGGTGGAGGGTGTGGACCTGATGAGGGAGTCACTGAGGGAGTGGTCTTTCCGGAACGCTGATAGGGGAGGGAAATATATCTTTGGTGGTGGGTCTGTTTGGAGGTGGCGGAAATGACGACGGATGATAAGATGTATGTGGAGGTTGGTGGGGTGGTAGGTGAGGACCAGTGGGGTTCTGTCCTGGTGGCGATTGGAGGGGCAGGGTTCAAGGGCGGAGGAGTGGGAAGTGGAGGAGATGCGGTGGAGAGCATCATCAACCACATCTGAGGGGAAATAGCGGTCTTTGAAGAAGGAGGCCATCTGGGTTGTTCGGTATTGGAATTGGTCCTCCTGGGAGCAGATGTGGCAGAGGCAAAGAAATTGGGAATATGGAATGGTGTTTTTACAGGGGGCAGGGTGGGAGGAGGTATAATCTAGGTAGCTGTGGGAGTCGGTTGGTTTATAGTAAATGTCTGTGTTGAGTCGGTCGCCCAAGATAGAAATGGAGAGGTCTAGGAAGGGGAGGGAGGAGTCTGAGACGGTCCAGATAAATTTAAGGTAAAGTGGATGAACTGTTCAACCTCTTCGTGGGAGCATGAGGTAGCACCGATACAGTCATCGATGTTGCAGAGGAAAAGGTGGGGGGTGATGCCAGTGTAGTTGTGGAACATGGACTGTTCCACATATCCAACGAAGAGGCAGGCATAGCTGGGGGCCCATGCTGGTGCCCATGGCTACTCCTTTGGTTTGGAGGAAGTGGGAGAAGTTGTTCAGAGTGAGGACCAGTTCAGTCAGTCGAAGGAGGGTGTCAGTGGAAGGGTACTGGTTGGGTCAGCCAGAAAGGAAGAAGCAGAGGGCTTTGAGGCCTACGTGATGGGATGGAGGTGTGTAGGAATTGGATGTCCATGGTGAAGATAAGGCGTTGGGGACCGGGGAAACGAAAATCATGGAGGGCGTGGATGGTGTCCTGAACGTAGGTGGGGAGCATGGATGTGGAGGGCGTGGGTCAGTGTCTAGGCCAGCATTTATTGCCCATCTCTAATTTGCCCAGAGGACAGTTAATAGATAACCACTTAGTTGTTGTGGTTCTGTTCGCCGAGCTGGCATACTTAAACTACTGGACTTGTGCCTCACTACACACTTTGCATTCAACAACCAGATATACGAACAAATCAACGGAACACCCATGGGATCACCAATCTCGGGACTCATAGCAGAGGCAGTTATGCAAAGGTTAGAACAAACAGCCCTACCACAAATTCAACCCAAACTCTGGGTCAGATATGTCGATGACACGTTTGTAATCACCAAAAACACGGAAATAGAAAAAACACACCGGATCATCAATGCCACACTCACAGGAATCCGATTCACGAGAGAAGAAGAAGAAAAGGATAGCCAACTCCCATTCCTAGACGTGATAGCACAGAGAACACCGGTATTGGGGAATTGGTGGACTCAAAACCCAATACGTCCCCAGGGCGTGATGCTCTACATTCCAGAGCACTTACGGTAGTAGCTCTAGAAATAGCAGATGTTTTGGTGATCATTTTCTAGCATTCTGTAGACTCTGAAAGAGTTCCAATGAACTGGAGGTTAGCTAACGAAACCCCACTTTTTTTATAAAAAGGAGGGAGAGAGAAAATGGGGAATTATAGGCCAGTTAGCCTGACATCGGTGGGTGGAGGAAAATACTGAAGTCAGTTATCAAGAATGTGATAACTAAGCATTTGGAAAGCAGTGACAGAATTGGAGCGAGTCAGTGTGGATTCATTAAAGGGAAATAATGCTTGACAAATCTTCTGGAAATTTGAGGATTTGACCTGTGGTGTGGACAAGAGTTAAAAGGTTAGTAAGGGGAGTTAAAGCTCATGGTATCAGGCATAATGTATTGACATGGATAGAGAACTGGTTGGTATATAGGAAGGAGAGAATTGGAATAAACTGGTCCATTTCAGAGTGGCAGGAAGTGACAAGTGGGGTGCTGCAGGGGTTCTGTATTGGGATCCTAGCTGTTCACCGTATACATTAATGATTTGGACAAAGGAATTGAATGCAATATCTCTAAATTTGCAGTGAAGGTAGGCAGTGTGTACTGTGAAGAGGATACTAAAAGGCTGAAGGGTGACTTGGACAGATCTGCTGAGTGGGCAAGTATTTAGCAAATGCAATACAATGTGGATAAATATGAGATTATCCACTTTGGTCACAAAAACAGGAAGGCAGATTATGTGAATGGTGACAGTTTAAGAAAAGGTGAGGTGCAATGAGACCTGGGTGCCTTGGTGGAACAGTCAGTGAAGGTTGGCATGCAGGTGCAACAGGCAGTGAGGAGATCTACTGGCATGCTGACCTTTGTTGCGAGAGGATTTGAGTATCTGAGTAAGGATGTCTTGCTGCAATTGTACAGGGCCTTGGTGTATAGCTTTGACCTCCAAGTCTGAGGTAGAACATTCTTGCTATTGAGGGAGTCCAGTGAAGGTTCACCAGACTGATTCCTGGGAAGGCAGGGCTGATACATGAAGAAAGACTAGATCAACTGGGCTTGTACTTGCTGGAATTTAGGAGGATGCAGGGAGCATCTCGCAAGCATATAAAATCCTGATGGGATTGGACAGGGTATATGTGGGAAGAATGTTTCTGATGTTGGGGAAGTCCAGAAATAGGGGTCACAGTCTCAGACTAGAGGGTAAGCCATTCAGGGCTGAGATGAGAAAGAACTTCTTCACTCAGTTGTGAACCTGTGGAATTCTCTCCCACAGGAATCTGTTGGGGCCATTTCATTAGATATATTCAAGAGAGAGTCTTTGCAGCTCAAGGGATCAAAGGGTCTGGAGAGAAAGCAGGAATGGGATACAGAAATTACGTGATCAGCCATGACCATGTAGAACAGTGGTACAGTCTTGAATTACCGAATGGCCTACTCCTGCACCTATATTTTTTAAAGTTTCTGTGGAGTTGCATCTAGGCCAGACCAGACAAGATGGTAATTCCCTTCCCTAAAAAGATGCTAGCGAACCAGAAGGTTTTCCCTAAAATCAGCAATTTTAGACTCTTAATTTGACTCTTAGTTTCAGATTTACAATGAATTCCATTTCCACCATCTGCTGTGGCGGGACTTGAACCCAGTTGCTGTGCCCCTTTCTCAGGCCTGAGAAGATCAGGTTTAACCTAGTGTGGAGATGTGTCCCCATCAGCAACTCCGCTGGAGTTATCCCTTTAATTGCGAGAGGGGTGATTCTGTAATCAAACCAGAGCTAGGCCAGTTTGATATTGACTGACTGACAAGCTGTGGATTGTTTCTTTCAAGCCTGCCTTGAAAATTTGGACTGCTGTTTCTGCCAGGCCATTGAATGATGGATGGTAGGGAGCTGTCTTGACATATTGAATCCTCGATGCAGTCTTCAGCCAACTTCTCCCACTCCACATAAAGAAACAGTTGGGGGCATTGGACACTGCAAGGGCTATGGGCCCTGACAACATTCCATCAATAGTACTGAAGACTTATGCTCTAGAACTTGCTGTTCGTCTAGCCAAACTGTTCCAGTATATCTACAACACTGGCATCTATGCAAGAACATGGGCCATTGCCCAGGTGTGCCCTGTACACAAAAAGCAAGGCAAAGCCACCTCAGACAGTTACTACCCTGTCGATCTAGTCTCGATCATCAGTAAAGTGATGGAAGAAAGATGCTTTCAAGCAGCATCTCCTTGGCAATAACCTGCTCACTGGCACCCAGTTTATGTTCTTCCAGGGCCACTCAGTTCCTGATCTCATTACAGTGAATTCCACAGGTGTGGTGAGAATGATGTTCCTTGACGTCAAGGCTGCATTCAGTTGAGTGTGGCTTCAAAGAGCCCAAGTAAAACTGGGCTCTTATTTCAGCGATGACACAACAAAGCGGACACTTGGCTAGCAACTAGGTCTTTGGCTCAGGGCGCACCTAAGAAGGACTGTAAAGTTGAACACTTTCTTTATTTATTTTTCTGCTTTTGTGTTCTTTGGCTTATTTTTCTGTTTTAAGATGGCACCAGAGAGTGGTGATACTGTACATTTTTTTGTTTTTATACAAAATATGTGTGATAATAAATGAGTGAACGAACTCCCAGTCAGTTCAGAAAATGATTGATTGTTGGAGGCTATCCATCTCGGCTTCTGGATATCTCTGCAGGATTTCCTCAGGGTGGTGTTGGCCCAACCATCTTCAACTGCTTCAATGACCTTCCCTGCATCATAAGATTAGAAGTAGAAATGTTCACCGATAGTTGAACCATGTACAACACCATTTGTGACGCCTGAGATACTGAAGCAGTCCATGTTCAAATGCAATAAGTTCTGGACAGTATCCAGGCTTGGCCCAACAAGTTGTAAATAACATTCATGCCACATAAATGTTAGGCAATGACCATCTCCAATAAGAGACAATCTAACCACCATCCTTTGATCAGTGCATACTGCATACCTGACTACCAATATTCTTCGGGTTAACGCTGATCAGAAACTCAACTAGACTCTCCACATAAACACTGGCTACAAGAATCAGAGGCTGGGAATACTGTGGCACGTAACATACATCCTGCCTCCCCAAAGCCTAGCCATCATCAAGAAGGCACATGTCAGGAGTGTGTTGGAATACTCCCCACTTGCCTGAATGGGTGCAGATCCAACAACACTTATGAAGCGTGACACATTCCACAACAAAATAGCCACTTGCTTTGCATCATATCTAAAAGTATCTACTCCCTCTGTCACCAATGCTTAGTCGCCGCAGTGTTTCCCATCTACAAGGCACATCAGGAATTCACCAAAGATCCTGACCCAGCACCTTCCAAACTCCTGACCACTTTCATCTGGAAGAACAAAGGCAGCACCACCACCACCTGCAATTACCATTCCAAGATCCTCACCACCCTGACATGGAAGCAAGTTGTTGTTTCTTTACTGTCGCTAGTCCAAATCCTGGAATTCCCTCCCTTAGAGCATTGTGGGTCTACTGCAGCACATCGACTTCCACGGTTCAAGAAGGCAGCTCACCACCACCTTCTCGAGCAACGAGGAATGGCAGTAAATGCTGATCAGCTAGCAATGCCTATGTCTCATGAGTGAATAAAAAACATTAAATTTAACACAGTTGTTTGTATCCCAGGTTTCTGCCTCTCAAACTGAATGCTAAATTTCTATTGTGTATTATGGTCACTCCTTTTTTTCATAAGGAATCTTCCTTCGCTCTGAGACATTACTAAACCTGCCTCATTACACATTACCAGATCCAAAAAATGCCTAATCCCTGGTGGATCCATGATGTACTGTTCTAGCAATCTCCTGACAAAACCATTGAATACTTTCTCCTGCTACTTGTGCCCATTTGATGTAACCCAAAAACTTGGCAGATCAAATTTTCTTTAAGTGCCTTTCATTATGCCCTTGTTATATCTTGGTTTATTCTCTGTCCCTCCTTTCTTTTATTTTGTGAATGCAATGTGCATTTTCTCTTATTCTTAACTTGGTTTTGTCAGTCTGTAACAACCATATTAATTGTGCTTTACAGGTTAAAGTTAATCTTCAAGGCGATATAATCGATCGGGGCTGCACCAATTTGGGAATAAATCAGGCTGGCTTTACCTTGCACTCTGCCATCTATGCAACTCGTCCAGATGTCCGATGCATTGTACACATTCACACACCAGCTGGAGCTGCAGTAGGTTAATTTTTTTCCAATGTTTCTTAGTCTGTCTGAATTGAGGCAGTTCTCATTTTCCCAAACCAAACCATTTAATATTTTCTACCACTTCTCTTGACATATTACATGACTGAGATTGCATGTTAATATATGGTCTAGATGTATATGTAGTGTACTGGTTCTAGTAGAGAAAGATGTGGTTATGGACTGACTTATTCTGTTGCAGTTAGAGTAAAAATAACTCTGTTCACTGTGCCGGATCATTCTTAAAATAATTCAAAATTATCCCACTGACTTTTCTTATAGCTTTGCATCTTTCTCTGCTTCAAATATTTATCCACTTTTCCAAAAAGAAGGCAATCATCTATGCATGAATCAATATTCCATGCTTCAACAAACATTTTTTATAATATACTTTATTAAGAAAAAGTAGATTTTTAAATATTGCAATAAATACTAAACAATGCAATTCAAAACAGTACAAAAATAGTACAAAACTAAACCCAAATAATTTTTAAAAATCCCCAACCCACCCTCCTGTACGAACGTATAAGCATATGTAGAGAAGTATAAAATTTTAATAAACCTAAACTAGCTATTTAACTAAATAAATAAATACCTAACAACAAACAAATAAATAGTAACAACTCAGCCCAACCAAACAAAACACTCACACATTCACAATTTTTCCTCCCTGGATATTGGACTCATGAAACACAATCGTTACGGCTATATAAAAGCCCTTGTTAGTGTGGCAGATAAATCTGTGTCCAGGTATTTCAAAAAGGGTTGCATGTCTTGTAAAAGTTCTCAGTTTTGTGGTGAACCATATTTGTGAGAAAATCCAGGGGAATATGCTCCAGAACGATCTTCCGCCAACCAGACAGGCCTGGGGGGTTTTCTGACATCCAACCTAGCAGCACATAAGAATATTGAAAAGATTTTTTTCTTATGCGAGTCTGCAGGAAATACAATGGGTAAGACCAAAAGGAGAGAAATAGGTTCCTTAACAAACCCTGTTTTTATTTCCTGTGATCATTGTAAATTGATGATCAAAGACTTCCTGCTGAGCGAAGCCTACATTTCCTGTATATTCTCTGGAAATCTGTCATTTTAAACTCTCTTTAATTTTGTCCTGGCTTTCTGTGTTTCAATGAAAATATTTTCAGTATCTAAGGCTCGAACTTATGACATGAGAAATATAAGTAGACTAGTTTTTGCCTGGATAGGTGTAGTACCAACGACACTCAAGAAACTTGACGATCTAGGACAAGGCAGCCCATTTGATTGATCTCAACATCCACCACTGATGATCAGTAGCAGCAGTGTGTGTCATCTACAACATCTCCTGCATTATTTCTCTAAGGTTCCTTAGGCAGCATCTTCAAACCTCATGACCATCCCTATCTGGAACAGCATGGACAGCAGATACATGGGAACACCAATATCTGCAAGGGCTCCAAACACACAGCATCCTGATTTGAAGCTATATCACCATTCCTTCAGTGTTGCATGATCAAAATCTTGAAATTTCTCTCTCATCGAATTATGTACCTAAACCAAATGGACTGCAGCAGTTCAAAAATGCAGCTCACGAAATTGTCTCAAGTCCAACTAGCGGTGGGCAATATATGCTGTCCCAACCAGTAACGTCCACATCTCATGAATGGATTTATATTTTAAAGCAAACTGTGTAATTAGTTTTGAATGTGTTCGTTATTATAGCCTCTTCTGTTTTCTGGGGTACAGAATCCCAACAATGAATGACCCTTTGAGAAGAAAGCTTAAAAATGTGTTGCTGGAAAAGAGCAACACATTCTTACATTCCTGAAGAAGGGCTTATGCCCGAAACGTCGATTCTCCTGTTCCTTTGATGCTGCCTGACCTACTGCACTTTTCCAGCAACACATTTTTAAGCTCTGATCTCCAGCATCTGCAGTCTTCACTTTCTCCTTTGAGAAGAAATTCATCCTCATTTTGTCTCCATCATAAATGGGTGATTCCTTATTCTAAAACCTTACTTTTAGTCTTAGCTTCCTCCAAAAAGAAACAAAAATCCTCGCAGTTACCCTATCAAGCCACCTCAGTGTCTTTGATTGATTGTTCCAATGCAATCATTACACACCGTCCAAGTTCAGATGGTAATATGTCCAACCTGCTCAATCTTTTCTCATAAATCAACATAAGAACTTTCACCAAACCACTCTTGAAATTTTCATGACATTTTAATCACTCCTTAAGTTCAGATAGCAAAACTGTATGCAGTGCTTAGTGTAGTTTCACCAACACTTTTACAAGTATATCAGGACTTCCCTGCTTTAATATTCTGTTCCTCGTAAAGGCCAGTATTCCATTTCTCTTTCTATTTGCTTGCAATAACTATTTGCTAATTTGATGGGATTTATCTATGACACACCCAGTTCCTCTATGGTATACTGTTGTCTCTCTCTCAATTTAAATAACTGTCTGCTTTCCTATTTTTTTCTACCAAAGTTAAAACATCACTCTTTTCCCACATTTAATTCCATCTGCCAAATTTACTCCCCACACTCACTTTTGGAATGACAGCATTATCTTGAAAACAGTACATACCAACATCCTGCCTACGACATTCTCATAATGTCATGTATGAAGTTCATTGCCAGTATGATGCTGAGTATATAGATGATATGTCCATACGATTGGCTGATGGAATCAAGCAAGCTGTTTCATAATGGGCAGAGTACAGACTGTACTGAACTAGCCTGCACTTAGAAACCCAAAAAAGTTTACTTGAAATGTAATGTTACAATTGAACAATTGTTGAATAATTGTGAATAGGTTTATAGATAGACAAACAACCAGTTTAAAAGATTGGCCATGATCTTAATGTGGCTCATTTACACTTGCCAGAAGCAATATTCGTATGCAGGGAACCATTTTCAAGCAAATAAAAGTAAAATGTTCAAAGCACATTTTTCAGTTACCCAGAAGCATGTGGGGTCTATAGTTCATTGGCTGAGATGCTGGACTAGAGAAAGCAACAATCAGACTCCACTTCCTAGCCAATCAACACCCATTTGTATGAATTCTTGTTTGGAATTGCGCATTTGAAACTTGGCATTCTCTTGTTTGTTTTGATGGGTTGTGATGATGCTGTGGCTTTAAGACATTGTATTTTTTTGAAGAGAGGTCATAAGGCAGAGGTGAAGAGCAGTCTAACTAAATCCCTAGAGTAAACAACTTGTGAAGCCTTACTTTTTTTTAAAAAGGTTGGAACAATGGATGTAGCCTTGATTACTGTGGCCAGCTCGCTTCAGACCAGGATTTCTAGTTTTTTCTTAATTTTTAGGTTCAGCTTTAAATAGTTGCTTTTGTGGACTTGAAGAAATTGAAGCTATCTATCAATAGTTGGACCTCATGTCAATGACTTGCACAGAGAGAATAGTGTATCTAAGTTTTCTATTTGGTACAAAGCTGTCTTCAAATGTAAGTTATGAGGAGGACATAGGCTGCACAGAGATGTTGACAGTATACATGGATGTGCAGCACAATGGCAAATGGAATATAACATGGGTAAGGTTCACTTTAAGAATTTGTTTTTAAGAAGTGTAAAACTTGTGAGAGTTTGTATAAGAAATTCAATACAAATTCAAACAACAACAATTAGGAAGGAAAATGGTATGTTAGCAGTTGCTGCAAGAGGACTGGAGTACAAAAGTAAAGAGCTCTTGCAGCAATTTTACAGGGTTTTGGTGAGACTGCACTTACAATATTGAAGTTTTTGTCGTCTCATTACGGATGACTATGCTTACATTAGAGGCAGTACAACACAAATTTATTGAATAAGTTTCTAAGATGAGAGGGCTATGATGAAAGACTGAGTAAAGTGTGCCAATATATTCTGAAGTCTAGAAAAATAACAGGTGATCTCATTGAAGCAGGAGATTCCGAAGAGGCTTAATAGGGTAAGTGCTGAGAGATTTCGCCTGGATGGTAAATCTGAATCATGGAATATAGTGTCAGGATAAGAAGACAATCAACTAGGACTCAGATGATAAATTTCCATGCCAAGTGTTTTGAATCTTCGAAATTCTCCAAAAAGTTGTAGTTGCTCCATTGTCAATGAAATTTAAGCCTGAGATAGACTGAACTTTAGTGACAGGCATCTAGGGACAGTTGGACAAATAGAATCAAAGCACAATGTCACCCGTCATCACATTGAATGGTGAAGTAGTCTTAATGAGCTATATTGTCCATTTCTGCTCTTGGATCCTTTGTTTTCTGTCTTAGTCCAATCTTTCATCCCCCTCTGTTTCAATTTCTATTTCTATCCCTAGTTAGACAATGAATTTACACATTCTAATTTACACTTGTTCATTTAAATCTTATGCTTCTGACTTCATAATCCTTCAAAGCAGTGCATGGTTGCTTGTCTTGTTGAACTGGATCGTAGTTGCCATGTAGGGGACAATAGAGTGATAGAGGTACAACACAGAAAAAGACATTTCGGCCCATCAAGTCTGCACCAGCCAAAACAACCGCCTAATGCTAGTTCTATCCCTCACTTTCAGCAGCTTGCAGAACAAAATATTTGGTGATTAAATGGGAAAGTCTAAAATAACATTTTATCAGTCTCTTTCAAAACTTGTGGCTATTAAATGATGGTTCGGTTGAAAAGCTGGAAACTGCCCTACTTGTTGTTATCAATATTCAATAGCATAAACTTTAGGCATGAACCCCTTTGAACCTGCTTTTGCTAGCCCTTGCTACTTCCACTTCCAGTTTACACCCTCTCTTCAAATTTGGGAAGAGAGTGTTTGCTTTTATTTTAGAAACCTCTTTTAATGAGGCTAAATTTATAGCCTTCTGGGTAATCCATTTCAGTGTTAAAGACCCGAGACTTGAATTTGCTATTCTTTGATGAACACGAGCTCAATCAATTTGAAACTCGATACAGAATACAAGAGCCAAGCTGTTTTAATTTGGAGATAATGTGGCCTGCAGCTTTGTGTATCGGGCAGGTGCATTGATGGAATTTATATTCACTGCTGAAACGCGATGTTTGAAACCTTCAAAAATCTGTGGTGTTTTGGCACTGCAGTATGATTATTTCTATATAATTCATACATAACACTTATGTAAAACAGCTATTGGGTATTAATCTGAAATGCAAACTTTTTCACTTTGAATATGTTTCAAGCTTGACTATGGTATTGATAAGACTGATTTTTAGCTAAACCCCTTTTCTAAGGGTGACTTATAAGGATTAAATGGTATAAAGTTTAAAATATTCCGTATTTCACTAAAATGGTTTACTGATTCTATTAACTTGAGTAAGGTGATAATTGATAAAGCTTGAATTTTATGCCTGGTTATGTTTTAGATATCATGTCTTAAATAAGTGCAAAAGTCCTTTTTTCTTAAATACTAGTTTTCTGATGGTTAAGCAACATCTTCAATTACTTTCTGTTATACCAGGTTTCAGCAATGAAGTGTGGCCTACTGCCCATTTCTCCAGAAGCGTTGGCACTTGGAGAGATAGCTTACCATGACTACCACGGAATTCTTGTGGATGAAGGAGAAAAGATTCTTATACAAAAAAATCTGGGCCCCAAGAACAAGGTCAGTTTAATTCAAATTGCAGTAGTTTGCCTCTGCTAATGCTGAAAGTGGTGTTCGGCAGGTTTTTGAACTCTCTAATATATTTTACAACAGTTTTTTGAAGTTTGACTGTATAATGTGACCCAAATTAATTAGAAATACAGAAATACAGAAATCAAATTATGCTTGAATGTGAGTGATCAGAGAGTATTAATTGACAATCAAATGCTGATCCATTTTGATATGACTTCATTTCCAAATGCCCTTAATTCAAAGAAAAGTAACTAATCCAAGTGTAGAGTCATGAAGTTCATTCCTATCTATTTTAACTAACAAAGATCCTAATTCAGACAATTAAGTCAGGTGTCACCATCTTTCTGTTCGGAAGCTGTAAGCAACTTTTTAACAACCAGAACCAAAATTGAATGTTAACTGTTTTAGCAGTGCAGAAACATTGTGGTTGGTGAATTTGTTCCTGGAAGGCTATTCTACCTGATGAAGGAGCAGCGCTCCGAAAGTTATGCTTCTAATTAAACCTATTGGGCTATAACCTGGTGTTGTGATTTTTAACTATTTTAGAAGACTTATTGTTAAGAAAGAATATGTACGATTCAATTCAGCCAGTGAAGTTTCTTTCACTGGTTCATTATTCATTAAGTAAAAAATGAGGTCTGCAGATGCTGGAGATCACAGCTGCAAATGTGTTGCTGGTCAAAGCACAGCAGGCCAGGCAGCATCTCAGGAATAGAGAATTCGACGTTTTGAGCATAAGCTGAAGGGCTTATGCTCGAAACGTCGAATTCTCTATTCCTGAGATGCTGCCTGGCCTGCTGTGTTTTGACCAGCAACACATTTGCAGCTCATTATTTCATTAGTTATTCAAAGATCTGCCTATCTTTAATCAAGATACATATAATCTTTTCATCAACATATCTCAAGGAAATGTACCATTATGATACTCCATGGCAAAGTTGATAAAGTCAGAGGCATATTTATGATTTATACCATGAAGTTTGCCAACACAAAAGTAACAACTTTCACCTGTTCCTGACATGTCAAATGTGAATTTTACCTGACCAAATACAAGTCAAAATAATAGTCTCTATGTTTCTTTAATTTTTTTAAAATTGATTTTGCTTTGGAGATGAGAGGTAAAATGTGAGCAGTAGCCTTCTTTCTCTCTGCCTCTACTTGGAGATGGACTCATCTTAAAATCTGGTTTATTGACCTTATTGCTGCAGTTTTCATTACCAAGATGTGCTGTGAGCATTGATCAGACTTTTTAGATGGCAAGATTTCCTACCTGAGGAATCAATCCTGACTAATCATTCAGTCCCAGAACTAAAAATATTAATTAGGCAGAAATGGGAATTCCACTCCTGACTTGAATATAAGTTTCACTGCCAGAGTGCAGGCCAATCTCCTTAGCTGACAGCTCTGTCATCTCAAGTGTGTCTGGGTCAGCAATAGCCAAGACTGGGACTACAAGCAAGTCCCCACCTTCTAAATCCTGGGGACCAGGACTGAATTCTCCTGGGAGAGGGGAGGGCAGCTCAGGCCTGGAAATGGTGGGAAGTGGGGTGGACAGCTTGAACAGGAGGCCAATGAGAAAGTGAGCAATTGTGGTGGACAAACTGAAGGGGATTATTGGTAGGCCTCTATAGGTTTCCACCAACTCCCGATCTAAGACCCGAACAAGGTGACCAGCCCTACGTGATTGCCACTCTATCTGAGAGTTCCTTTCATCAGCCTCAAAACTGAGTCTGGGTAGCAGGAAGGGACTGAACTGGAATGAGAGCAGGTGGACATCCTAGCCCTTGTCTAATTACTGTAAGGTTGTAGATAGTTAGGGACAATGTTGGATAACTTTGATTAACTGTCGGTGGAATATTATAGGTACCCTTACTTGCAAACCCATCAATGATGGACCATATAGTCCTGTCCATTGTAACCTAAATGGTTACTAGTTTAAGTACGTTACCATTGTATTAATGTTAGTACAAAATATTTAGCATTATTGACAATAGAGCATAAGTTATTTCATGTTTCAGTATTATTTATACAAAGCCCTGCGATATCCTTTTCGTTGATGATGACCCATGCTGCAAACTTTTTTTTTACTAGCTGAAAATATCATGTTGGTAATGTGTTACTTTGCTTAAATTGTTCTTATTTTGTACTAGGTGCTCATTCTAAGGAACCATGGTCTAGTTGCTGTTGGTGAAACTATTGAGGAAGCTTTCTATTACATTCACAACTTAGTTGTAGCCTGTGAAATTCAGGTAGGAGATTGATACCTAACAGTCAAGTAAAATATTTTCTGTATGAAATAGACACTGAATTGAAAATAAAAAGTTGTGTATCATAAAATATTTCTTTATGAAAAAGAATTACAGGTGTGCACAGGTATTGTTAGTAATGATAATGTAAAATGTCTGCTGCCACCACAAAATGGATTCAATATGGATGTAGGTATGCTTGCTGAGCTGGAAGGTTCTGTTTCAGATGTTTCGGCACCATACTAGGTAACATCAGTGAGCCTCCAGATGAAGCACTGGTGGTATGGCCCACTTTTTATTTGTGTGCTTAGGTTTCCTTGAGTTGGTGATGCCATTTCCCATGTTGATGTCGTTTCTTGTTCTTTTTCTCATGGGGTGATAAATGGGATCCAAATCAATGTATTTGTTGATAGAGTTCCGGTTGGAATGCCATGCTTCTAGCAATTCTTGTGCATGTCTCCGTTTGGCCAAACGGGGAGACACATGAGAATTCTTACAAGCATGGTACTCTATCATGGGCAAATCATCGAATCATATAGTACAGAAGAGGCCCTTTGGCCCATCAAATCCGCACCAACAAAAAAAAACTATAGTCTACACCAGTCCCATTTTGCAGCACTTAGCCCATTGCTTTGAATGTTATGACAGTTCAAATGCTCATCCAAGTACTTTTCAAAGGTGGTGAAGTTTCTCAACAATCTTCCCGAGCAGTGTATTCCAGATTCCAACAGCACTCTGAGTGAAAATTCATTTCTCAAATTCCCTCTAAACCTTCTGCAATTCCTCCTTTAAAATTATACCCCCTTGTTATTGACCCTTCAAATAAGCAGGAACAGCAGCTTTCTGTCTACCTGTCCATACCCCTCATAATCCTATATATCTCCATCAGGTACACCCTCAGCCTGCTCTGCTCTAAAGAAAACAGCCCAAGCTTATTCAGTCTCTCTTCATTGCTGAACTCCATCATCTAGGCAACATCCTGGTGAATCTTCACTGCAGCCCCCTCCAGTGCAATCACATCCTTCCGACAGTGTGGTGGCCAGGAGTCCACGCTGTACTCCACCTGTGGCCTCCCAAAGTCCTGTACAGCTTCAACATAATCTCCTTGCTCTTAAAATCTATGCCTCCACTGATAAAGGCTCTAACAACACTCCAGATGGATTGAACCTAGATGCTAATCTCTGGACGTTCCATTCTGTGCATTAGCCCAAAGGCACTAGTGTCCCTTACCGCTGGAGCCAGGACAATATGCCTTCTTAACTACCCTATTAACTTGTCCTACTACCATCAGAGATATATGACAAGCACCCCCATGATCTCTGTTGTTCCTCTGAGCTTCCTAGTGTCTTTCCATTCCTTGAGTACTTCCTTGTCTTATTACTACTTCCAAAGCACATCATCTCTAACTGTCAGGGTTAAGTTCTACTTGCCACTTTCTTCCTTAATGTTAACTACCCAGCTGATCTTTGTGTCATCTACAAACTTGAATATCATCCCTCCACACTTTGTTTATATTTTGTTTATGTATATTGTGTAAAAAGTGAGGTCTGCAGATGCTGGAGATCAGAGCTGAAAATGTGTTGCTGGTTAAAGCACAGCAGGTTAGGCAGCATCCAAGGAACAGGAAATTCGACGTTTCCTGATTCCTGATGAAGGGCTCTGGCCCGAAACGTCGAATTTCCTGTTTCTTGGATGCTGCCTAACCAGCTGTGCTTTAACCAGCAACACATTTTCAGCTCAGTTATGTATATTGTGAACAATAAGAGAGCCGGGAATAATAAGAGACTTACTGATCTCTATGGTACACCGTTGCACACTGTGCAGTCTCTCAGCCTTCCACCATCACCCTCTTTCTCCCGCTACTGAGCCTTTTTGAATCCACGTTGCCAAGTTATCCTGGATCCTATGTATTTTGACCTTGTTGAGCAGTCCTCCATGCCTCTTGAGTAAAGAAATTTACAAACTGATATGGAAAGGTTAGGTGAATGAGTCAAAACTTGGCAGATGTGGGTAAGTGAGAGGTGGTTCATATTAGTCGGATTTACCCAAATGGAGAACAACTGCAGAGGGATCAGGGTGCATGAATCATAGAAAACTAGTATGTCTGTACAGGGGTAATCAGGAAGGCAGGTAGAATTTTTGGCATTTATTGATAAATAGATTATTCTAAAAAGTAGGGAAGTGTTGCTGCAACTGTAAAAGGCATCAGTGAGACCACGTCTGGAGCATTGCATAGTTTGTTTCTGTTACTTGAGGAATGAAGTTACAGTGGAGGACTTTCAGAGGAAGTTCACTGGACTGATTCCCTAGATGAGCAGCTGGCTTATGAAGAAAGACTGAGCAATTTAGACCTAAACTGTCTGGAGATTAGAAGAATGAAAGATTTGCGTTGAGGTATGCAACACGGTAAAGGGGATTGACAAAGTAGATGCAAAAAAGAACTCTGAGCATCAGTCGGCAGTTCATGTAGGGCAACCTAGAATGAGAGATTATACGCTTAAGACAAGGGATAGCAGATTTAAAATGGAACAGAAATTACTCCTCCCTAGGGGTTGTGAATTTATGGAATTCCTACCCCAGAGAGTAGGAGATACTGGGACATAGACACATGTTCGAATAGTAATGGGTTGAACAGTTATGGACACCAGCACTGAAAATGTGTTGCTGGAAAAGCGCAGCAGGTCAGGCAGCATCCAAGGAATAGGAAATTCGACGTTTCGGGCATAAGCCCTTCCTGATGAAGGGCTTATGCCCGAAACGTCGAATTTCCTATTCCTTGGATGCTGCCTGACCTGCTGCGCTTTTCCAGCAACACATTTTCATCTCTGATACTCTGGCATCTGCAGACCTCACTTTCTCCTCCAGTTATGGACACCAGGCAGGAAAGTGGAATTGAGTCTGAGATGGGATCAGCCATGAATGTGTTAAATGGCAGTGCCAGATCGAGGGTTTGAACTACTGATGCTCATAGTTCTAATGTGGGACCTTGCTATATACTTTGCTGAAATCTATATAAACTATAGCACTGCATTATGCTCATCTGCACACCTGGTCACTAACTCTCAAAATTTAATTCAAATTTGAGAGGTATGATCTCCCTCTGACAAAGCCATGCTGGCTATCCCTGATAAAACCATACCCCTCCAAATGGAGATCAGTTCTCCTTTTTTTTAGATTTTTCTCCAATAATTCCCAAGGGCCCATGTGGGGCTCACTAGTCTGGTTTATCTCTGCCACCCTTCTTGAAAAATGGAACCACGTTAGCAGTCCTCGAGTCCTTTTGCGTCTCCCCTGACCAAAGAGGAATTAAAAATTTAGGCCATAGTCCCCATAATTCTTTCACTCATCCTTCACAGCCGTTTAAGATTTAACTCATCTGGATTTAGGTAGAGTGTGTGGCGCTGGAAAAGCGCAACAGATCAGGCAGCATCCAAGGAGCAGGAGAATTCACATTTCGGGCATAAGCCCTTTATCAGGAATTTATCACCAGTATCTGGGGATTTGTCCTCTTTTAAGTCAACAGAAGCCTCCAATACTTCGTCTTTGCCCATTCAAACTGAACCTTTTAGTCCCTCTTGCCTAGAGCCGCCGCCGCCTCCAAAGTGAAGATGGATGTGATGCACTCATTTAACATTCAAGCAATGACCTTCAACTCCAGGCATAGATTGCCCCATTGTTTCTTAATGGATCCTACTCTTTCCCTGGTTATCTTCTTCCCCTTGATTCTCCCTAATTTTGCTTGCCATTAATTTTTCATGTCCCCTCCCTGCTCTCCTGATTTGCTTTCTTAAGTGCACTTCTGCATTTTCTATATTCCTCCAAGGCCTCCATTGAATTGCTTCCTTTAGTACCAGTCAAAAGTCTCTCTCTTCCTCCTTGTCCTGTTCCGAATATTCCTAGTTCTCTAGGCTTGTTGCTTCTATATTTCACCCTAAACTGAACACGTTGGGCCTGTAATCTTGCCAATTCAATTTGAAAGTCTCCCACTGTTCTGCATTAGATTCTTACCCAGAAGTAGCTGTTCCCAGCCTATATTTGTGAGATCTTGTCAATCTTAATAAAATCTGTAAATAAAATTTTCAAAATAAATTGGCAAATAAAATCTATAATTTTTTTTCAGCGCATCTTTTTCCATACCAAACTTAAAACATATGGTGTTGTAGTGGCTATCATAAAAAATGCTGTCTTGCTGCCATCTTGATGACCTTATCTGGCTTTGTTCCCCAAAGTTAGGCAGTGCAAGCTTGCCTGAATGCATTTCAGGAAGTCTGCTCCCTCTAAACACTTTAAACTGTGACTATCCCAATTAATGTTAGGGAACTTAAAATCCCCTAATGTAACTACCCTGTCATTGTTTTTATGCATCTCAGTGAATTGTCTACATACTTCTCTATTGCCCGCTTACTGATTGAAAGTCTATACTACACTCCCAGCAGTGTGTCTATACCCTTCTTTAAATTTCCAAACTGCACCCACAAAGCCTAATTTGAAGACCCTTCCAGGATATTGTCCTCCTTTACTGAGCAATTGATTCAGTCATTAGCTGTACAGCATGGAAACTGACCCTACTGTGCAACTTGTCCATGCTGACCAGACATCCCAAAGAAATCTAGTCCCATTTCCCAGCATTTGGTCCATATTCTATTAAACCCTTCCTATTCATATACCCATCCAGATGTCTTAAATGTTGTAATTGTACCAGTCTCCACCACTTCCTCTGGCAGTCATTCCATTAATGCGCTACCCTCTGCGTGAAAAAGTTGCCCCTTAGGTCATTTTGAAATCTTTCCCGTTTCACCTTAAACCTATGCCATCTAGTTTTTGGACTCCCTGACGTTGGGGAAAAAGCCCTTGTCTATTTACCCTATTCATGCCCCTCTTGATTTTACAAACCTCTATTAAGTCACCCCTTAGTCTTCAATGCTCCAGGGAAAATAGCCCCAACCTATTTAGCCGCTTCCTATAACTCAAACCTCCAACCCGAGCAACATCCTTGCAAATAATTTCTTAACCCTTTCAAGTTTCTCAAGATCCTTCCGATAAGAAGAAGACCAGAATTGCACACAGTATTCCAAAAGTGGCCTTACCAATGCCCTGTACAGCTGCAACATGACCTCCCAACTATTGTACTAACTGCACTGATCAGTGAAGGCAAGTATACCAAATGCTGCCTTCACTATCCTGTATACCTGCAACTTCTTGATTAATAATGCGACACCACTACCACCTCTTACAGTCTCTCCTCTGTCTTGCCTAAAGCTCCTATACTCTGAAATGTTGAGTGGCCAGTCCTGCCCCTCCTTCAAACTACTTAGTCCATGCCCTTAACTTATCTGTCTCACCTATAGTACTGCTAGCATTAAAGTAGATGCTATCCAGCCTTGCCACACTCCCTTGAGACTCAACTTGGCTGCACGCAGTTTGCCTTAGTTTCTTTACGAAAGTATGCTGTGTTCCTATTGTACTAACACTGTCACCTCCACACGTCCAACTAATTAAATTTCTCCCTATGGCTCCAGCAAACTGACCCACAAGGAAATCAGTTCCATTCTCAATCAGCTGCAAACAGTCTCGCTTGTAGGTCCCAGTGATCCAGGCATTAATACCCTTCATCCTGCGGCAACACTCGAGTCACACATTCATCTGCCAAATATTATTTCTGCACTCACTAACAAGTGGTGAGAGAGTAATGGAGAGATTACCACCTTTGACTTGCAGCTCTTTAATCTGCTGCCTGGCTCTCCAAATTCTTAATGCAGGATCTCTGAGCTCATTCTGCCTATGTTGTTGGCACCAATGTGTACTACGATCTCTTGTTACCCTTTCTCCTTCAGTCCTTCCTGCAGCCACTCAATGACATCTCTGAGCCCAGCACCCAGGAAGTGACACAACATTTAGCAATAACGTGTGGCTGCAGAAACACCTATCTGTTTCCAGAACTAATGAATTCCCTATCTATCACTCCTGCTTTCTTCCTCCCTCATGCTCAGGCTGTTCGTGGTGCTGGTTTGTGAGCAGGACTTCTGTGCATCATCTGCCTGATTCTCTTTGACTGCCTGGTGGCCACCCAGTCACTTGAGTTGGGCGTGTGACCATCTCTTTAAACATGCTATTCACCTAACTCTCAGCTTCGCAATGTGCTACAGTACTTCTAGCCACTGCTCAACCTCTGAAACATAGAGCTCACATTTTTGCTTTTGGGAGCAGTAGGGTCCACGACTTCCCACATATGACAGGTGACACATTCCACTCAGCTGAGTTTACCTGCCACGATTTAAAATTGAACTTACTTAGTCTGACTTGCTAGCTTTTCTAATTATTTAATCTTAAAACACACTCCATTTATTTTAATCTCCTTTGCTTATTCACTGACTTTTGTTTATTCCTGATGCTTCTCAGTTAGTCTCCCAGCTCTAGTGCTTTGACCTGTTCCTGCCCCTACTGATCTGTTAAAGTAGTTAGGAAAACAAGACAGGAGGGGAAAAAAGATTTACTGAACTACCACACTCCACTCCCTGCTGGTTGCACAGATGCTTTATTATACACACATACTCTCTGCCTCAGGTGTTTCAGGACTTGATTTAGTGCAAATAAATGGGCTTAGTGTAGTTTAGTGTTTGTTGGTCAGTGTAGATATGGTAGGCCAAAGGGCCTGTTTCTATGCCATATGATTCTATGGCTATCAGGGGCTGAAAGTTAATACAAAGTCAGTTAGCTATCCAAGCTACAGAAGCCCCACCCACCAGAGGAGATTGTTTATACTCTCCTCAGCTCTAAAAGACATTAGTTGGTCTACACTTATAGTTTAAACTCTACTAAGCAGTTGATGCTATCAAAGAACTAGCAGCAATTAGTGCTAGATTTTCAGGCATACCCTTGAGAGAGTGGCGCTGGAATAGTGCAGCAGGTCAGGCAGCATCCGAGGAGCAGGAGAATTGATGTTTCGGGCATTAGCCCTTCAGGGTTCTTCTGCTCCTCTGATGCTGCTTGGCCTGCTGTGCTTTTCCAGTGCCACACTCAACTCTGGTCTCCAGCATCTGTAGTCCTCGCTTTCTCTAAGGCATTTTCCCATACTTAGCAAACTGCCTGACTCCACTCCCTTTTGTTTGCACTTTATTGAATTTTGTAAAGCTATTTATATGCAGGCAAAGAGATCAGTTTAGATCACTCATGGCATTGCTTGTATCCACACATACCCATCTTGTGGGTTTCAACTTTTGAGAGCAGCATGACTTGGTCTGGTTGTAATTGTAACTTTTACCAGATCAGAGCAGCTAACTTGGCAAACCCCAGCAGTCAGAACATGTCATCTTCATATAGTTTGTTTTATCCATTCAATAAATATCTTCATGCGTTCTTAATTCCATGTTATTGGTAGACTTTTTAGGTGTGGCTTATTTGTATTCGATCTCTTCTTCAGTCTATGATATTCAATTTGTCTCATTAAGATTAATTTTATCAGTTTCTAAAAATGTGGCATCAGTATGAAGAGCTTATGCTCAAAACGTCAACACTCCTGCTCCTTGGATGCTGCCTGACTGGCTGTACTTTTCCAGCGTCAGACTTTTAGACTCTGATCTCCAGCTTAAGCAGTACTCGCTCTCTTCCCAATTTGATCAGTTTGTCAGACTTGAAGAATGAAAAGTAAAATACTCTGCAAATTCCACTGTGCACATTCACATTGTAATGAATATTCCTAGTTTGAGGTTTGCTGCCACTTTCAAAATCTGTTCATTATTCCAGGATCATCCCAGAATGCAAAGAAAACCTCCAGTTTCTTAAAATCATCTGTAACCCAACTTTTTGGAAAATGTTTTTTTATTCCATGAGATGTAGATGTTGCTGACTGGCCAGCATTTATAGCTCCATGCCTCATTACTCTAAGGAAGGTGTTGATGAATTACTTTTTGTCAAACTGCTGTAGTCAGTATGGTGTAGGTATACCCTCTCTGCTGTTTGAAAGGTTATTCCAGCATTTTTATCCAGAAACAGTGAAGAGATCACAATTATAGTTTCAAGTCTATTAGCAAGAAAAAGCAGGGTAGATAAAGATAAACTATTTCCACTAGTTGGGAATTCAGAGTATTAGATGTAGTTTTAATCATCTTAGCTGAGGAAGATAATTTTGGCTATTGAGGGGATGCAACAACAAAGTTTTCCCAGACTGAATCCTGGATGGCAAGACTAATGTACAGAGTAAAACTGAATATTTAGAGTTTAGAATAATGTTGTAGAATTTAATTGAAACCTACAAAGTTATAACCGGGTTAAACTGACTAGGTGCAGGAAGGATGTTCTCTGATCAAAGAGTCCAGATCCAAGGGACACAGTCTACGGTAAGTTTTTTACGACAGAAATGAAAAGAAATTTCTTCACCCAGAGAGTGGTGAGTTTGTAGAATTATTTGCCGTAGGAATCGGAGGCCAAAACATTGAAAGCTTTCAAGAAAGATGTAAATAAAATTTTAGGACGACAGAGATCAAAGAATGAGAGGCAAAAGTGGGAACAGGGTACAGTATTGAGTTGAGTGATCAGCCATAATCATATTAAATAGTGGAGCAAGCTCAAAGGGCTGAATGACTTGCTCCTGCTCCTATTTTCTATGTTTTTATTACTCTAATAATCCTCCTCTTGAATTACTTCCAACACATTTACATCCTGCCTTAAGGAAATCAGTGCTGTGCATGGTACTCTAAATATATTCATGCCAGTGTCCTGCATAATTGAATCTTAACCCTTGCAGTTATTTCTCCTCATAATACAAAATAATATTCTA